>NC_017849.1:5621059-5981513 GCF_000002495.2 Pyricularia oryzae 70-15 | reverse complement strand
TAAAGCCGGTTTCGTCGAAGTTGTACATGTCGCAGTCTTGGATGCCATATTTGGCCCTCATATTGGCCACCAATTGAAACCACGCGTTTAACGCGTCAGGATCTTCGCAAAGAGCTCTTTGGAAATCGTAAGCGCGAGAAAAACGCGTTTTTAATTCTGTGCGTCGTTGTACGAAGCGATAAGCCCATTGCTTGCCGACCGGTCGCGCGTCCCGCGCAGCGAGAAGATGATCGGCCATTGCGGCCACATCAGCGATCTGGGCTGGAAACCCTCGGGAATCCAGGTCCAGTATATACTGGACAATTACTTCCTCTTCCCTTTCCGTTAGCTTTTGGTTGCCTGGCCGACGATTGGCCAAAGAAGCGATGCCGTTTATTCTGTCGTGTAGTGTCGATTTTGGGACATTATATATTAATGCAACCTTTCGTATGCTTTTCTTTTTGCTTGATCGGAGCTCATTTAGAGCAAGAATGATTCGCGCTTCGCAATTTGATGATTCCATTACTGTTGGGGGAAAGAACACGTGTGGAAAATAAAGGATGAAACTGGGTTGAAAAATGTCCGGGGTCCTGATATGTCCGGGGTCCTGATGAACCACGTTATATATATATATATATATATATAGAGACTTTGACAATAAAGAATAACACACTAAGCTGCAATACTGTGAATTACGGTATATGAATAAATGTTCGTATTCTGCGTGGAAAATATATAAATAAATATGATTCAATAAATAGTTTAAGGGTCAAAGCTAATGTTTATCTTACAATAAGTGCTTCTTCATATTATAAGTTGGACGTTTTAGTAAACAATCATTTCAATTCACGGAACAGTATATTAACAATCAAATACTTTATTGAATTGTTTGCCTATTCTTTACTATATATATAACCCACAAAAAATAATTTATTTTACTATCTCAAACTTGTTCGAACCAAGTATGGGCAACCTTTCTTCGTATTCGTTTCGCCAAATAACCTTTATCGGTTTATTTAGGAGCGTTTTACTTAACCTCCAAGGTCTACCAAATAACCTCCAGAATGGACCTTCTACGATAAGTTTCGTTTAACAATAAAAAGCGCACACCAAAATAAAAATCAAACCACAAGGGTTTATAGGGGTAACGGTTAAATTAATTACGTATGTATCCAATGAACTGATATTATTGCCAATTTGGCGGTTAATCGGCAAAACCGTATATGTTGTATATACTTAATAAAATTATAACTGAAATTCAACTGTAAATGAATTTGGTGTTTTTCTAATCTTTGGGAATAAAAAGTTACTGTGTGCACCCGAAAGCACGCAATTACCCTAACCGTTACTCCTATAAGTTGTCATGGCTTGATTTTCACTTGAGTAGGCGTTTTTTTATTATTAAACGAAAAGTATTTTAGAGGGTCACTTTGGAAGCTATCTAACAGACCGTGGAGGCCAAATAAATTGTTCCTTCATTTAGATACTTTATATAAAGCAGCGTACTTTTTTTCTTATTTGCTTTAATAACTAAATCGTAAATCCAAAGGCCGCAGAGAAACATGCTCAACAGCACGCATTCGTGACAGATCTATGGATATCCTGATACCCTTTCGAAGGTCAATCTAGTTTCACCGGGATAAATGGTGTGATCCACCTGTGCTTGACGGGTTCCATGAACCTCATCCCTATGCTTGTTTATTTTATCCACCTTACTGCTTGAGGAGTCACAGTAGCCGCACGAGTATTTCTTCTTCACCAGCTTCCACCTCGGATCGCTAAGATACTGCGCCGCCTCCGGCTCGTCCATCCACACCCTTTCAGTCTGCGGCTTGGGTTTTGCCTTGTCGGCAGCACTGCGAGCTTGAATTTCCGAGGGATTTACTGGTGCTGGTAGGGCGAAAACACCAGCGGCGAGCAATGCGAGGATTGAACAGACGTTGTGGAGCTGCATTGTGGCGATGGAGTTGGGATTGATGTTTTTATCTTGCAAAAAGTAAAATAGTAAATATATAAATAGATAAAAAAGAAGCGATACTGGTTCAAGATGTCTCCTATGAGAAGAGGAGAGATAAATGCTTAAACCAAGGCCTAAAGAGAGAGAGAGAGAGAGAGAGGATAAAATTCATCCACGGAAACATTTTAGGATTTAACATGTGTATTAGTACAACATGTCCAACGGGCCAAGAAAAAAAAGTAAAAACGAAATTGAATTTTAACTAACCATCCCTACTTAAAGAAAGTGCACATAAATAGCAAGGGGCATTACAGACTTTACTACTAGTGGTCTGGTTTTATTGAAAACGGTTATAAATAGCTTGTAATCCTATCCTTGTTCACCAGGATATAAATTCGGGCATGGCCGACGGTGAGAACATTCGGCGGACCCACAAAGAGAAATCCAATAATGGTACATGCTGAGGATAATAATATCGTTGTATCACGGTCCTTTTGAGGCTGGAAGTGCAAATTGTGTATTCCGTTTCTCGGTGTGTCGAGTCAACTGATTCTCTCCCCAGGCCCCACATTATCGGTCCGTACGAACTGGCGTGCCTCGTTTGTTTGACAGAGGGAGAGCGGGCGGGATCTCCTCCATTCTAGGAGCCATGATTATACGTGCTGCTCAGAGAAAGGGTTGTTAATCATGGCCAGCAAGCGATGGAATGGAGCGTGGTTGTCAAATTATGGTATTGGTCCACTGCGCTAGTTCAGGTCAAGATAAGTGCAACTGATAAAGGAGGGCGAGGGTATCTATGCTATTTAATTTTGTTTCAGTTGACCAATGGTCTGGCTCAGAGCTCAACTCTCGGTATAGATAGATGACAGTAGAAATGCATCACATCAAACGAGAAATTGCAAACCGCAGGTAGAGTCTAAGTCGAAGCTTGATATTATGATTTATATGGTATCTCTAGATTTGAAAACAGCTAGGAAAAAGCGCAAACACGTAAACACGCAAACGTTTACCATTCAATACGGTCATCGCTCACCAGCCGCACGTCAAACCTCTCCTCGCCCCGCCACACCTTGCCGCTGTCGTTTTGCCTGGCGACCGCAACGCGCAAATCACCCACCATCTCGAGCGGTCCGCTGGCGTACACGGTCGTCGAGCCGGCCGCGACGCCGCCGACGAACCCAGCGACGATGGCGTCCATCTTTGGCCTACGCACCTGGGGGTTCTCGACGTGGCCGGACCGGTGCACCGCCACGTTGGCCTCCTCCTCGACCTCCTCGCCCGAGGAGATGGAGCCCGCCGACGAGCCCGACACGGTCGCGACGTCGTTCCTCGCCGCCGACTCGTCCTTGCCGCCCGCGACCTTGCCGGACCGCGTCTTGGCGTCGCGCGTCACGTAGACGTCGATGTGCAGGTTGTGCGTCGCGCTGGCGGCGCGCAGCTCGGCCAGCTCGGGCGCCACCCACGCCATGTCGCGCGCGTGCCGGACCGCCCAGACCAGCTCCATCTTGCGCCCGGGGACGGGGGCGCTGCGCACAATCTCCAGCAGCGGCGGCAGCACAAACGTGATGCCCGTGCCGCCGGCCACGCAGAGGACGTTGGCGTCGGACCGCAGGCTGTGCATGATGGATTGGCCGTAGGGGCCGGTCAGGATGACCGAGACGGTCGGCGTTGGGGTTTTACTGCTCTCGTTGTTGTTTTGGCTGCTGCCGCTGCTGGCGGCAGTCTTTTCGGCGGTTGTCGACTCTGCTCCTGCACCACCGGCGGCGAGCTTCTGTGCCGCTAGGAGGGCCAGCTTCTTGGTCTCGCCGGCCTTGGCGCGCATGACGTACGAGTGCCTGGATCCGGTCTTGCCGCCGGCGGCGCCCGGCATGACGGGGGGTGCGAGCGGGGTCATGGGGTGGCTCTGCCAGATGCTGAGCTCGGGGAAGGTGAGGAAGAAGTGCTGGCCGATGGCCCAGGCCTGGTGCGGGTGGTCAAAGTCGAGGCGGACGACGTCGCCGTCGCCCTCGGCGTCCTCAAACATTTGCACAGAGGCCTTGGCGGAACCGAAGCCGAGCGTGCCGTCCTCGAGGTAGTTGTAGTGCAGCAGGCCGGTGCGCACGAGACGCGCGGCCCGGTCGACGAACCAGAGCAGGATGCCGGGGACCAGGAAGCACATGAGCCCCTCCCAGTGGGCGATGGCGCCGCCGATGTAGACCATGGCGAGGACGTAGTGGGCCTTGCGGAAGAACTCGTAGCCAAAGGCGCGGATGGCCCACTTGGTGCTCAGGAGGACCAGGATGGTCAGGAGGATCATGGCGACCAGGCCCCAGATCATGTAGGTCTGGGTGATCCACTCGATGCCGACCTTGGGTTGGGGCTGGTAGAGGCGGATCTCGATGATACACCAGCCGATGGTGTGCAGGACGGACTGGGCAAACATGATGTAGCCCAGCCAGCGGTGCATAAACATGAAGGATTGGTACGGCACGCCGGTCAAGATGGAGAGGATAGATTCGCGGCTGGCCAGCATGACGGACATGGGCGTCAGGGCATAGGCGAAGACACCCACGCGGTTGGACCAGGGGCCGAGACTGGATCGGAAGTTGTAGACGCCCGGCATGTTCTTGACGGGCGTGACCCACGAGGCGTAGTAGATGCCGGCAAAGCTGAAGATGGTCAGGTAGATGATGACAATGCCCAGGACGGCCAGCTGCAGGCGGGTGACGTGGCCAAACAACCACCTCATCGACTCTGGCAGGAGCCAGCGCCTCGACGAAGAAGCGATCGCGTTGCGCAGCCTGGTGACGGCAGATTTCGCCGGCGCTTGCCCGTCCTCGACCCTCGAAGAAGCAACGTCGACCGGGGCCGGCGCCGAGGGAAACACCTTGCGCATAAAGGCCCATACCAACAGGATGCCGAGGATCAGAGCCCACATGATGCCCGTGTACAGCATGCCGGTGGAGTGGCTCTCGTAGACGAGGTCGAGGTACGCGCAGCTGCCCGGGTCGTTGGCGCAGGGCACGATGCGGTCTGCGTAGCCCCAGTAGCTGACGACATTGGTGGCGTTGGTGAAATCCTGAATGTGTCGCGCCGACAGCGCCGACGACTTTTGGGAAGTCATGGTTGCTGTGCGTGGTGTGTGAGGGAGGGGATGGGAAGAAAGACGAAAAGGACAAAAAAAAAAGACTAAATCCTCCCGCGGCAAGTGACGCGCGCAAGGGTCGACGTTGATCGGACGGCCTGTGGCCAGTCCCCCCCTCTTATATGACAACCTGCAGGAGGTTCAATGCGCGGCGCACGCACGTGGCGGATTAGGTAGGATGCCTTGCTTCCGATCGGGTCGGGTTGCAAATACCGGTGACTGCCGTTCCTTTCGAGACGGAGAGATGGGGTGCGGTTGATTTGATGGCCTTTTTGGATAAATCGATCAAAAAGTCTTGGGGAAATGAAATGTCTTGTCGATTAAGGTTTGCTTCCGTTGACCAGTTTGGCCCAAATCTGGAAGCTCGGAAAACATAAACGTCACCACAAATGGGATGCAATTTCTTGGTCGTCCTTTCTTTGGGTTCTGGCGAAAAGGGGGCTCTCGAGTCGGGTCGTGGTCTTTTTCTTCTCTTTAAAGTTGCCTGTTTCTTGCCTTTTTTCGTTTTCTTGGTTGCAGCGTGGACAGGAATCAAGAGGCGCCGAGACCTTGGGACTGGGTATAATTGCTAATATGCTCACCGTTCCCCACGTCCAGCTGGAGAAAAAGGGAATTTGCTCGCGAATGAGCAGTATAGCGGATGCAGTTGGTGATTTACCAAGAGCTTGGGACTCGGGGACATGCGTTTAAGATAAGAGGAATCGATATTGTACTTTCCCAACTATGGAAGTTGGACTTTTGTCCCTACAAGGAAAAAGGGTCCAGAATCACCTAAATTGCCTCTTTTTTGTCTGGGCAAGAGACTAAAAGCGTAAGATCGATCCACCATTGACAGGTTGAGCACATATGAGCATGTTTTTTTCTCTCCATTTTTGAATTTTTAGGAGGGTGGCATGGGTGGGGAGCGGGGCGGGGAGCGTGCAACGTGGTACCCGAGATCCCAAGGGTTTGGCGGGGAGTATCTGTGTTTAGCGGCTTAGCTTACCCGTGCCATGTATACCTCCGACGGTTCGCGGATGGGTGTGGCGATGATCTCGGCCCGCCGCTCGCGCAGAAATCCCTATGAGGTGAAGGAGCTTACCGGCCGGGTTTGTCCTAGTCTGGTTTTGTTTCGGAGGCTGAATTGAGAACAACTGTACTGCTGCAGCCTCAAAGAAAACAAGAAATCGCCAAATTCGTCGCGGATCCAGTTGGAGGGACCGTGTCATGTAAAAGACAAGTGGGATGAACAAAGTTTTTTTTCGTGGGAAATTGTTCTTGTGTTGGCCAATACACACCCAAGATTTTCGTCTACGTGGTAATTATCTCCTACTACCAAAGCGCTTAATCCTTCATCTGCTACTGTTCTAAACATTATACTGTATTCAGCGTTTCTTATCTTTAGTTCAATTGCCACGGTGCCTTCCGTCAAACCCACAAGGTGAGCGAATTTGAGGTCAGACAGGCCATCTGGGGCGAGCTATAAGGCTTGGCAGCACCCTTACGACTCTATAATTGCTGATAAACTTGCTCAATTTTCTTGGTGCGATTGCATGCGAATGAATGATGGGTCCCACCGACAACCCCCGGAAGCCCCTCATAATGGAGCAGAAATGGAGCACCCCGGCCACCGCCGCTGGGATGACGGACTAATGCGAATGTTTCGTTTGGTCGCCTTGCGCAAAGTCAATTATTGAAAAGCCTTTAGGGTCGGAATATCTGCTGCTTACCTTTTTGCGGTTCAGTTTTTCCAATCTGGCGATCTGAACTGTTATCTGTTTCGTCATTTTTTTCTTTGGCAACAAACCCCAGGTTGAAACAGTCGGGAGACAGAAAAGAGGCCGGAGACGAAATCGTCGACTCATCGCCGATTCTTCAAAAAGGCCAAAGTTTTTGCAGAATTGCTTCCCTAGCTACACCCGACGGGATCAAACGCAGCCAGGCTTATTGCGCCAACTTTGAAGTTTTCAGTTCGTCTGTTCTGGCACACCAACAAAGTCAACCCAAAAACAAACAGTCAAAATGTCGCACCATAGCAGCGGCGGCGGGGGTGACATGTCGACATGCAAGATCACGGTAAGGTTTTTTGTTCCTCTGATCAAAAAAAAAAAAAAAAAAAAAAAAGCCAAAACTCACCCCAGTGCCCCTCTCAACTAACGCCGACGCCTAGATGATGTTCAACACCCACACCATCGACGCCTGCTTCCTCACCCCGGAGTGGCACATCACCAACAACGGCATGTTCGCGGCGACGTGCATCGGGGTCATGCTGCTGGTGGTGCTGCTCGAGTTCACGCGGCGGCTGGGCAAGGAGTACGACGAGTTCCTGGCGCGGCAGTTCCAGCGGCAAGCGGCGGCCGTGGGCTCGGCGCGCCAGATGGCCCGCGACCGGGACCCCGAGGGCCGCGTGCCGAACCCCTGCGCGCCGCCGCCGCCGCCGATCCCGAGCGAGTACGTGACGTTCCGCGCCACGGCGCTGCAGCAGCTCGTCCGCGCCGTGCTGCACGCCCTGACCTTTGGCCTCGCCTACATCGTCATGCTGATCGCCATGTACTACAACGTCATCCTGCTGGTCATGATCGTCCTCGGCGCCGGCATCGGCAAGTTCTTTTGCGACTGGATGACCAGGACCCTCCTCGTCGATGGCGTCCCGGGCGTCGAGACCAGTGCGCCTGGCGCCGCCAAGGAAGGCGCCAACGTCAAGGGCGTTGAAGAGCCGAGCGTCTGCTGCGGGTGATGTTTGATCGGGGGATTGGTTTGTTTGTTTTGAGCGAGAGTACTTGGGTGTTTGGGGTAGTAAATAATAATATCTTATTCCTTGCTTTGTCCGGCTCTGTTTTCTTCTTCTCCCCCGCTTGATCAATCTAACCACAGGTCCACTGTTGTGCTCGGCGCCCTGCGCCAAGTCGAGAAAGTCGGAGTGCCGTTCTCCGCGCTGTCGCAACCTGGGTGGAACGACGAGACATTTCATCTGGATTAAAGTAGTCAAGACGGACGACGGGCCGCCGGACGAGTTTGGAGAACGGCACTTTGCGACAGGGGTTTGGCAAACGACTTGGCTCCTGGGTCTATTTTCTGAGGGTGGTAATTGAGGCTAAGACGGCGCAGGCGCATGCGGAGAGTCAAGAGGAGGCAAAGATTGGCGTTGGCCAACTATTGAACGTACAGGGTCAGCGGCGCCATGGGAAGAAAGCGAGATTTTGGATACACAATCGGCAAAAGAAAAACATCAAGCCTGGAATTCTGCCGACCAAAAAGGTCACCAAATTTGCGCCCTCACGCCACCACAAAGTTCAACCCATCAGATCACGCCTCCTGCCCAAAATCATAGCTATTCCCAAACCCGCGCCGCAGATACTCACCCAGCACCTCCTCCCTCCCCACCCAGTCCACCGGAACATCCAGCTCGGCCGCGACGTCCTCGATCCTGGCCTTGACGTCCTCCCCGAGCCTCAACCTCATGGGGTTGCGATACCACGGCGCAAAGTGTATAAACGCCAGCATGACCCGGACCTCGTCCCGGCTCAGGTTCGGCATGCCCGCGTGCCAGAGCCTCAGGTCCCTGACCACGACGCTGCCCTTCTTGACGACGGGCTGGCAGGGGCCTCTTGTGCTCCGGCGTGCGTCCAGGAGGCGCTGCCTGATGCGGCCGCTGGCCCGCTCGCCGTGCGCGCCCTCCTGCGCCGACAGGTCCGAGAGGTGGTGCGTGCCGAGCCACAGCTCCGTCGAGCCGTTGTGCGGCGTCATGGTGACGAGCGGCACGTTGACGACCAGCGCAAAGGGGTGGTGCGGGTGGTCAAAGTCGGCGTCCGAGTGCACGGGCTGGCGCTGCGGGGGAGAGTCGGGGGACGAAGGCGGCATGGCGGAGTTGGCGGAGCAAAAGGTCCATTTCGGGCGGGGGCCGAGGATGGACGAGGTTATCTGCGTCGCGATCTTGTCTGTTGTTCGTGCTAGTAATTTCAACTCTACCTTTGAAATGCTGTCCTGTCTGGAGTGGTGATGCCATGGCAACAGTGTCACAACGTACTGGTAAAGATGCTGGGAAAAAAATACTCGGCCACCGGCGGCGGGTCCTGTTGCAGATTGCCTTGGTTGTAGTTGAAGGGCCCGTCTTCGCCGAGCGACTGCAGATACCGGGCGTCGGGGACCATCTTTGCGTTCAGAGCATCGAGGTCTGCATGCGGCACGGCGTCCTCGACCACGACGAGGCCGTCGGCGTGCAGGTGACGGACGGCCATTTCGAGGTTGCGTGATGAGAGGGTCTTGTTCTTGATCTCTGCCGCCGATGGCTTGATCACGGCGGGCTCGTTGCTGAGTTTCTGAGAAAGTGTCGCCATGGTGCGGCGGCAGCTGGATTGGGCGAGGCCGAAGCGGTGTTGGCGGAGCAGAAGTCGCGCAGCTCCAAGTTGGTGTGCGAATGCCATGACAGGTGTTTTTTGGTTGTAGAAAATCTTGACGAGGTGTCCGCCGGTCAAACGAGGACCACAATCTCAAGTGTCGTTGCGAGGCAATCTAAATAGTTTTTTTTGCGAGTATGAGGCATCGCGTGGTGACCTCATCTCCAAACCCGAGCTCGGCTTTGAACGTGAAGGAGGCGGGAGCGGGGATACCGCATTAGGCAAAGCCAAACCCGAGCTCGGAAATCCTTGACTCGCAGCACTCAACTGCAACTGCACCACCGGGCCCGACCAAGTCTAGCTGCATCACACAGCAATCTGTTGTCCAGCAGCCTCTCCCCATGCAAGCTGCAAGTCCGCCACGAGCCGCTGGACAGGCCATCCGATGGTTCGTTTGCAGGCCATCAGCCGACGGACAAGCTCCTGCTGGGCAGCTTCGTCGCGGATAAATGGCCCACCTATACGATTTGGCGCGTTAGGAATGCTTGTGATCGAAATGCACAAGGACAAGCACAAGGACAGACAAACAGGGCAAGACTGACAAAATGCAATAGGACCAAAACAATTCACCACTACAGGAGGCGAGTTGGCAGTGAATGCGATCCCGCAGATTTCAACTGCACATCTTTCTAAAATTTCTTCCCTTGTGGTGCACTGATCAACGTCTTGAGAAGCCTCTAGGAGCGAAATAAGGTCCTCTAGGAGCGAAATAAGGTCCGAAATTTGTTCCGAGGTGGATGCGTGGTTGCAGAGGATGGCAATGCACACAAGCCGGTAGTGGCGTGCCGACGCTGGCGGCATCACGGAATCATCAGCATGTACACTCTGTCACTGCTGGTATCCGTCGAGCTTTGTCCAGCTGCGATGCTTGGGGAAAGAAAAACAAGGGAAAATGTTCCTACCATGGCAATCGTGCAACATCCAAACAGAAGGCAGAGCTAGCCCCAGACGGCGCTCTTCACGTGCAAACGGCGCAAACCGGCCGAGAAGAGCCGAGCACCAATCGCGAAGCAACCTGAACAAAAAGTCCCAGGCTTCAGGTGACAGCGTCTCGCGCCCAAAGCATTCATTGATGATCCTTCCCAGGATCAGCGACACCGCATTCAAGTAGGCGTGGTCGCCGTCTGCATCGTCGCCACGCCAGACAAACAGCTCGACCTGATCCAGTCCCATTTTGAGTGGGCATCGCTGGAACAGACTAAAGGTGATGTCTTCCCTCAGATAGTTCCAGAACCCGGCACCGCGCAGCCCTCCACGTCCGCCGAGGTCACCCTCCCGGAGGAGCGGGCGGCGGGAGACGGCAAGCGAGTACGCGCCCCGGAGATGCCGGTTTGGATCGACCTCCTCGCTTAGGATCTCGTATGAGCGCAGGAGACAGATGGAAGCCAACGTTATTCCATTGCTATTGCTATTGCCATTGCCATTGCCATCGCCGTCGCCGTCGCCGTCGCCACGGGCCGCATTGTCGTCCTTTAGCCTAGCCAACAACAGCCGGACGCAGTGGTCATGGTAGTACTCGGCCGCCGCCCGGGCCGACGGCGCCGTCGTCTGGCTGATCTGGATGGCGGCCAAGGCGACGACAGCAGCGAACGGGAGCGCGCTGGCGAGGGCCAGTTCTGGCAGGCGGGTGGCAAAGTGCTGGGACCCATCGCTGAGGTCGTACCAGGGGGCGATGGAGGTGATGTAGTGGTGGAAGTAGCGGGCTATCGCGGGGTTGGTGAGAGCCCGGCGGGGATCCGACGGCGATGGAAAGACGTCTTGTGTGTTTGTTGGCTGCACAAGGACTGGGAGGGGAGGCGCCGCACTGCGGTCACAATAGCGGCTTGCTTTGGAGCAGCGCTGGCAGATGGGGAGCGATTCATCACCTGGGAACAAAAATGTGAGATGACAATCTCTGGACAGCTAAAGGAGAACTACAACAACAAACGCTCACAAACATTTGATCTTGCGGACACGGCATGTGTTGCTGCGACGGTTATTAGTATTTTGTTATTAACTATGACGTCAGATTACCGCACCATGCTGCTTGGTTGAAGATGCGAGGCATCTGTTTAAAGTCTAAGAGCGATGCTGTTCGATTAAGCGACAAACAATGTGCACCAAGGCGGCATATTCATCACGGAGAGGCCGGCTTGTTGGATCAGTTCGGCCGGAGGGCGGGCGTCTGGCGTCCGTAAGCCTTTCGTTGGACCAATATCTTATGCCTCCGGGTTTGTGCCGATGTCGGCTGTTTTCTCCATGCGCTGCACGGCATTGAGCATGGGAGCAAAAAGAAACGGAAAGTCCGCCAAAGCCAAGTCGGCACACCTTTTTTTTGTCCAATTTCCCAGACCCCTATTTTACGTAAGTTTCCGCTAGCGGTCCTGTTGGAACCCTGGGAGCCCCGCAAAGCCCGAACCCGACCAATCATTGTCCGTCTGTACACTGAGGCAGAGCTGAAACGGCGTAGTCCAGTAATTCTGTAAAAAGAGCGCCCTGTCGCAGCGAGCAATTTGAGCTTCCCCTGAGACCAGGCACTCCTTTCCCCGGCACTAGCTAGGTCCAGGCCCCTCAGCCATTATGCTTCCCGCGCCTTAGATTGCGGCAATCGTGTCGTGTCCGCCACCCCGTGCTCTGTGTTGCGCTAAAGCAGGTGCTGGGTTCTTGCATTTTTTTTTTAATTCCCCCCCTTTCCCTTTTCCACATAATGACAGTCATTCGCCGACGCCAACGCAACCAAGACACCTTCCCAAAGCATCCAACCCGCAACAGCTGCACGACAGGAATCTACAGCCCTACCCCGGCGAGAATCGCGTTCCCTGTCGCGCCCGTCGCCGTTGGCTCGAAAAGGATGGAGTCCAGCAGCAAAGGGCTTTTGGCGCCGGACGCACATGCGCACGACGACGATGACATGTCCGAGACGGAGGCTTGCATCGATCGGAGAAATCGGCACCCGATTCCAGCCCTGGCACCTTCATCCTTGCCCGTGTACATGACCATTCACCGGTAGGTACATTGCTTGTCTCGACGTCGGGGACCCGTTTTTTTTTTCTCTCTCTCGTTTGTCGACGGCCGCATCCTCGCCGAATCTAGAACAGGCCAGGGCTGATTGATTCATTTGCTTGCTTCGGCTGTCTCGTGACCCCAAGCTAGAGTGAGGAGATTAGTAGCCGCCGCTGTTGGTATGTAACTGTAAAAGAATTCTACGGACCACTGTGTCAATTGGTTCTGGACATGTTTAGGTGTCATGTAGATCTTGTTGCTAATGTCGTTGCAGATGAACCGTATTCGCTTGAACAACTCAAAGACCATAGGGTAAACAAGGAAATTGTCCGCCCTCTTGTCGATCGTCTTTATACACCAAGCGACATCTCCGTAGTCTACTGCCTGCTGGCCAACCGTGTCCAGTTTCTTCGTGAACAGTCCAGCACAGTTCACCAGACCGTCACCATAGCTCGTGCCACCCTCTGCGAGCTTGCCGCCACCCTCATCCTCCGCCGTCTGCACGAGGAGCACACCAGCGAGGATGGCTTGCTACTCCTCTCTCATGTCCTCGTCGAGGGCTTCGATCCCTTCCAAGGGGCCCCAGACTCCATCCAGCACGACACGGCTGCTCGTCAGTGGCGACTGCAGGAGCGTGAGGGTCACGAACGGAAGCTGACGGCCCTGGAGTTGGCCATCATCTCGGAAAGCAAAACTTTTATCAGCTCGCCCGCCTGTCAGCGTGTCGTTAATGCCGTGTACGAGGGCCAGGTCATATATACGCCGCTGTCGGTCATGGACATCTTGCCAGATCATTACCGTCACCACCCAATCTCGCTGTACGACCCGCGCAAGGCTCCGATATTAAACCACTACCGCCTCATCGTCCCTCGCTGGCGCAACGCTGTCGAGATGTGTCAGTTTCTGATACTGCTGGGCCTATATGTCCTCACCATGGTGTATCGAAACGACGAGGGCACTGAATTGTTTGAGCTCATGTTCAGCATTTATACAGCCGGCTGGGTGTTGTCCGAGTTGGCGGCCATTGCTGAGCACGGATGGGAGGTCCACTCACAATCGCTGTGGTCTTTTCTGGATCTGACCTTTATCTTCATCTATGGCGCCTACGTGGTCGCCCGCATCTTTGACATATTCGCGGGCCGTTTTCCTCTTGGCCAGGGCCTGCATATCCTCTGCGTCGCCGCGCCGGTGCTCCTGACCAGACTGGCCTTTACGCTGCTGCCAAACAACATCGTCTTCATCAGCGTACGCGCCGCCATGAGCGACTTTATGATGCTCACCTTCCTGGCCACGTGGTGCTTCGTCGGCTTCTTGTTGGCGCTGCAGTGGCTGATTGACAGCGACGACAACTCCAACACGACGATCCTGACGCCGCGCTGGTCCACGATTGCCAAATGGATGCTCTGGATCTGGTTCGGTCTGGACGGAACCGGATTCGACGAGGCCGGCAATTTCCACTCGGTCTTTGGCCCCGCGCTCATGGTCGGCTTTGCCTTTTTGGGCAACACGCTCTTTCTGACCCTCACCATCGCAGTGCTGACCAACACCTTTTCGCGCATCATCGCCGACGCGGCCGGCGAGGTCGCCTTCCGCCGGACGGTGCTGACGTTCGAGGGCGTCAAAAGCGACGCCATCTTTGCCTACCCGCCGCCGACCAACATCATTGCCCTCGTGCTGCTGCTGCCGCTTAAGCTGCTCGTGTCCCCGGCCACGTTCCACACCGTCAACGTCTCCCTCGTCCGCGCCCTCAACGCGCCCGCGCTGCTGCTCATCAGCCTGTACGAGCGCCGGCGTTCATGGAGCGGAGGGGTGCTGGGCCGCCGTCGCCGCGGCAAGAACCCCTTTCTGAACTGGCATTTCACCGGCTTTTCGCCCTACGACAACGTCCAGGCGGTGTTCAAGACGTCGGTGCCGGACGAGGTGGGCGACGCCATTGAGAGGCTGGATCCGTTGGAAAAGGCCCCTCGGACGCCGATCGAGCCGGTCGCGGTAGATGCTGATATGAGGTTCCGCCGATAACCCCTGTGCGTTGGTGGGAGAGAGCAGGGCGGGAGGGGGAGGGCATGGTTGCAGTTCACGTGCGAATGGGCTCATTTGGGCTGCGCGAATCAGTACAGTAACCAAACGGAGAATTGATAAGAGTAGATTTGTGTGGGGGGGTTTGACTAGACTAGCGCTATAATTGGGGGTTTTGAGTTTTTTTTCTTTGATTTGTGGTATTTTTCTGGCATGCATATTGTAGCTACCTTAGCTTGTTAAACTTGTTTACTCGAGTTTCGTAGATCCGAATCTGCCGTGTTTGCTCCGGGGCTTCTGGTGTCCGCGGAGGGGCAGGAGAGGAGAATACGCGATACGCTGCGAGGTGTACCGAGCATGACTTGCTGTTGCCAACTTGCATCACCTCGGATGTTATTGTTGGCCTTTTTTTTTTTGTTGCTATAGAGGCGAAGTCTATAGCTCGTATTTCCTCAGCAAGTCTCCATTTTTTGCAATTTGCCAGGTGCAGAACGCAATCCTGTTCCTATCCGGTTAGTTTGGAGCGACTTGGGCGGGAAAAAATCAGCCAAACATTATGTCAGCATTCAAACCAACAGCCCTTTTAGCTGGTGCCGCGTGTCAGGTCCCGAGGCCTTTGCCCAGGGCATTCCAACCCCGACTCGACTCAATCAATCAGTGAGTGAATGAATAGGAATAGCCCTGGTCGCGCGTCACGTCAGCGTGGAGCCAAGCTTCTGAAACGGAGCATCTCAGTGGACATGTATTTTCTTTTTTGTTTCTTGCAGTGCCTCTTCGCCCGTCTGCGAGCAACACCTTTTTTCTGATCTCGGTTTTCTGTGACGATCGGGTTTCCCATTAAACCCTAGGCATTTTGCTTCTGTTTGCTCTTCTGCATCGCGGTGATACACTATTATATTTTGTGTTGTACATCTTTTTTTTTGCAACGGGCGAAACAATCCGATCTTTGACTTTTTTCTTGTTTCCCCCTGTTCTTTCTTATCTGGACCCAACTGGGATATTTTCATTCTTTTCCGATGGAGGCAACAAAGCATGTCCGGCGTCGCCGGTATCTCAACTACCCCGACGCAATTGACAGGTGAGGGAAAGAGGCACAAACCGATGCGCAGAAATGGGTGCAGACCGACATTTTGAACGCTGTAGCTGACCGAGCACACCTTGGACAGGACACGATGGGAGGCTGTTCCAAAAAAGGCCTGGGTGCGCAAGGGGAACAATCCAGTCCTCAAGGGATGGATACTAGCGGTCTGCGCATTCTTGTAGGTGTTTGGAGACCAATCATCATGCATGAGAGTCCACGATTGCGGACGAAGATCCAGAGTCAAGAATTGCCTTGCTGACAAAATTATAGCATGGAGAACCTGCGCTTCCTGCGCGAGATGGCCTGGCACAACGCCGGTTTCGGCTCACTCCGCAATGTGCGCCGCATCTTTGAGGACTACGAGCCGCTGTTTGAACCCACGGTCGTGCCACTGCCAGACAAGGAGGAGGAGGAAATGACCAATGGCAGCGACGTACCAGTCGAATTTGCACCACAGGAGCCACCCACTTCACCAAAACAAAAAGCCGGCCGATATTATTCCGCCGCAGACTACCGCGCCCTGTTCCTGTCGGGCGAGCTGACACCAACCGATGTCGCAAACGCCATCCTGCCTCTGATTAGGCGCGATACCACGCCCCCGGGCCGGCACTCGGTGGCTTGGTTCAACGTCAGGGTGGATTTCGTGCTGCGGGCCGCCGAGGAGTCGACGCGGCGCTACCAAAACAAGCAGTCGCTCGGCCCGCTGGACGGCGTCCCCACGGCCATCAAGGACGAGTACGAGATGGATGGCTACATGACCACGCACGGCTCGCGCAACGACTACACGGGCAAGGACGTGGATCCAGAGACGGGGCTCAACACCAACTGGTGCGTGCGCAAGCTGGAGGAGGCGGGGTGCGTGGTCCTGGGCAAGCTGTCGATGCACGAGTTTGGTCTCGACACCACGGGCAACAACCCCGTCTTTGGCACGCCTCTGAACCCACACAACCAGGGGTACTACACGGGCGGCAGCTCGTCTGGATGTGGCTATGCTGTGGCGGCCGGACTGGTGCCGTTCGCCATGGGCAGCGACGGCGGGGGCAGCATCCGCATCCCGTCGTCGCTGTGCGGCATCGTCGGCCTCAAGCCCACGCACGGCCGCCTGTCATGCCTCCCGACCCAGAACCACTGCAACACGTGCGCCGTGCTCGGCCCGCTGGCCGCCGACGTCCGCACCCTGGCGACGGCGTATTCCGTCGTCGGCCAACCCCACCCCACCTCGCTCTTCCCGCCGCTCCCGCCGGCCCCGACCCTGCTGCGCTCTCCGTCGCCGGCCTCCCCGTCGGCCAAGACGCTCGCCGTGCCGACGACGTGGTTCTCGCGCGCCAGCCCGTCGGTCCAGACGCTCTGCCGCAGCCTGATGCAGCGCCTCGTCGACCAGCGCGGCTACCGCGTCGTGCCGGTCGACCTCCCCATGCTGACCGAGGGGCAGATCGCGCACGCCATCGTGGTGCTGACGGACGCGTCGACCCTCCTCCCCGACACCAAGGGCCTGACGCCCGCGAACCGCATCCTGCTCGCGCTCGGCCGCACCACCACCGCCGTCGACGTGCTGCTGGCGCACAAGCTCCGCCGCATGCTGGTGGCGCACCTCGCGCGCCTGTGGCGCGACACCCTGGGCCCCGACGCGCTGATCCTGACGCCCACCACGGCGTGCGCCGGCTGGCCGGTCAGGGAC
Source organism: Pyricularia oryzae 70-15 (assembly GCF_000002495.2). Classification (NCBI taxonomy): domain Eukaryota; kingdom Fungi; phylum Ascomycota; class Sordariomycetes; order Magnaporthales; family Pyriculariaceae; genus Pyricularia; species Pyricularia oryzae. The sequence goes on along the minus strand of NC_017849.1, from coordinate 5,964,320 downwards.
CCGGCCGCCGAGCTGCGCTACGGGCTCAACGATGGGGACACGACGCTCGCCAGCATGGAGTACGTCTGGATGGCGAATTTCTGCGGCCTGCCGGCTGTGAGCGTGCCGGCTGGGTTTGTGGTGCCCGAGGGGGCGGTCGGGGCCGGCAGGCCCGTCGCGGACGGGGAGGACGTCGAGGGCAAAGTGCCGGTTGGGCTGATGGCCATGGGCGAGTGGGCGAACGAGGATGGGCTGCTGAGGTTTGCGGTCGATGCGGAGGAGGTGGGCGAGGGGTTGAAGGCTCGGCCGCCGATCTGGGAGGACGTGGTCGAGTTGGCGAGGGGTGTCAAGGGGGACGCGGGACGGGAGGTGGTCGTTTAAGGTGGGGGTTAGTGGGGGGTTTTGGAACTACCCCTGTGCGGGTGAGAATGATCATAGAAGAAATTGACAAGATTAACATATTCTCTTTGGCCGTTGCGATGCTAAAGATAACCTCTAAAAGCTTGCTCTAGAATTCATCGAGTCTATACAAATTTCTTGCGCAAAAAGACAACCCGACCCAGCAAACTCAAGCCTTGTCCGCCGCAGCAAACTTCTTTTCCAACCACGCCGCCAAATAACCCCCAAGCTCCGTGGGCCTCTCCATGGGGATCCAGTGCCCGCAATCCTGTATGACGTGCTTTTCCAAATCCGGCAGCAACCCCGCCTTGGCCGAACCCTCAATCAGCTCAGGCCGGCAGACCGCATCGCCCGTCGACCCGACAAACAGCACCGGCAAGTCCGCACGCAGCGCCTCCGGGCCGACGCGCCTCGCGTTCTCCGCCAGCGTGCCGATCTTGCCCGCGACGTAGTACTGCACGGGGGCGTCGAACCCATCGCTGCGGAAGCGGTCGATGAACTGGCGCCGGCGCTTCTCGGTCTGCGCAAACGGCTTGAGCGCCACCTTGCCGCTCTCGGGGTGGGTGCCCTCGACAAAGGCGCGAAACGCCCCCGGGGTGCAAAAGATGTCGCGCATCCAGTCGGGCCGGTCGCCGTGGAGGGCGACGTAGACGCGCTCGAGGTTGGCGCGCATGAGCGCGGGGGCGTCGGGGGCGGTCAGCAGGTCCCAGTAGGCAAACTGCGAGTAGCCAAAGGTCCGTTCGAAGAGGGCGGCCGAGGCGGCCATGTCGCGCTTGCCCGTGGGGTCGGGCGGCATGTAGGCGACCGACACCATGGCCAGGCCGACGACGCGGGCGCGGTGGAACCAGAACAAGTTTTGCGCCAGGAACGAGCCCCAGTCGTGGCCGACGACCACCACCTGCTGCGTCACGCCCTCGGCGTCGAGGATCTCGGCCAGCTCGTCCGCCATGGCGGGGAAGGCGTAGGCCGCCGGGTCGGTCGGCTTGGAGCTGCCGCCGTAGCCGAGCTTGTCGGGGACCACGACGTTGTACGACGCCAGGGAGGGGTTGGAGAGCACGTGCGCCACCACCTCGTCCCACATGAAGGCGTGGTCTGGGAAGCCGTGGACGAAGAGGAGGGTCGGGGATGAAGGGTTAATGTTGGGCGTCGTGTAGTAGGCGTAGTCGAACCCCCGCGCCGTTTTGAGGGTTTTCTTGGTAAATGTTTCCATGTTTGCGGTTTCTTACTCTTCTTTCTGTTTTGATCTGAAAAAAAAAGAAATCAAATATGTATCCCGCTTGATTTGGGAGAATTAATTGCTATGTGCTTTTTCGAGGCTCAAAAAGTGATTTTGGTCGTCGCTTATTCACAGGGCAAATGCAGGTGAGGGGTGAGCAACAATAAAGAAATCCGAAGCTGGAGCGCAAATCCCAGCGAATCCAACGCCGGGAGCGCCTAGCTTCTTCTACCTACACGGGATGACGAAAGAACCGGAAACCCGCTCAAGAAATGGTGCGCGGCTTGGTTCTGCAAGGGCGGTTGGCCCGAAGCGTGTGGGGTTTACTGAGGTTCCACATTCCACCCGACCTCGCAAGCAAGTAGTTCGGACTGAAGCAGGGCAAATAACGTTTTCAGAAGTTTTCCGAAGAAAAAAAAACTACCGAGAAGTGGTTGGTAGCTTTCTCACCACGTACAGGGGCGCTTTTCATCAGCACAACACGTGGTAAAAGGTACAGTGATGCTGACACACTCCGATCCGCCAAGCTGGGCAACGGGAGGGGGAAGCAAAGTGATGCACACCATTTGCACCTGTACTTTGAACGAAGCTTCATCCCTGAATCCTCTTTTTTGACTTTATAATACATGCGCTCTAGACGGTGATTGGGCTGGCTTGCCGGGTCCGTTGCCGTTAAACCCCGCTTCCGGCCCGATACTGGGAAGTCAAATACGTTGGACGCCAAGGACCCAAGGTACCACTACCATAGTATATAAAATCGCACTAGAGCTAAAATCACCTTGCAAAGTTTAACTTTTGGTAACAACCTTTTCAAATCACAATCCTTCCTTTCCCTTGTTCAGTTTCCCCCCTTCTGTTACCACCACCCGGCGTGCTACCACCACCTTTTCTGCACCTCGCATTGTGAATTGGTGAATCTTGCATGCTGCTTGCTTTTTGTTCTTGTCACCCGAGCAGTCGGAGTTGCTAGATGAGTCGATACTCTAAACCCCGAAAGAGGTTCAAGCGTCACGCTTGCTACGGTACAGGCACAGGTATTCATATTGCACGCGATAGAGATACCAAACCGTATTTGTCGCTGTATGTCGGAATATTATTTATACGCAATTCTGACTAAGTCAATTATGGGGTAAAAAGCCTGTGTATATAGACATTTTGGACATGTAACGCACTTATTCCTGTACCTACGCATCCCGTTGTTTCACCCTTTGGCCCTGGCCTCATCAGTTCAATCAACAGCGTATATATTTTCCGAATCTAACAAAGCTGGCAAAAGTTTATTTGACCGCGTTATAAGTTGGTTCCCATACCAGCAACAGGGTTAGAAAAATATAAGGTTTAAAATTATACTGGAAGTCGAAGATTCAGGGGTTAATTCTAAATCTCCCATGAATTTTCAACCTCTTTACAAACCATCAAAGTTTGCGCTTGATCGTCTATATTAGCTCCTGCGCGTTTACATTTTTATCCGTGGAAAAAACCTTGCCTACCCAATTGTTATTAGCCGCGTAAAAATTCGATTCTAATTAGGACTTCAGCTAGGTTCAAAGGGTATACGCAAGGTTAAAACCATGCTGGAGGTCGGGGGCTTAGGGGTTATTGCAGCTCGAAAGTGTACATGTTAATCTTAAAACTGGCACGTCTTAACTAGCCTTGACTGTTATCAACGACGCTTGTACCTTGGGATCCAAGCTGTACTAATTTGTACGTATTGTTGTTATCCCACACACAGCTTTAGCGCAAAACAATTCCAGACTCTCGCCTTGTATTCCTACATGACACTGCTCACTACGGCAAAATCAACCCGTCAAAGTGCCAGGGACGGGGCCGGGAAGCTAGCTTTATTGCGGGAGCGTCCCGGCGGAGATGTATAACAAACGTAGCCGCTTCATAACACATATGAAAAATAATAGGGTTCAAATGTTCGTAAATCGCCTTACCGGGTTTGAAATATGTTCGAATTGAGTTAAAACCAGTCCAAAGCTGAAGTTTGCAGAGCGATGTTAGCCCTTGCGTATAAGTCTAGACTTTTCCTGATAACGACTCCCAAAATGTGAGCCAAGGCTTTGCGTTGGTAGTAATATTAAACCTATTGAATAATTTACTTATTCGTACGCCTAAAATTCACCACCAGGCTGGGATTCTAGTACGCCGACAGTGATTAATTCGGGAGTCGTTGCTGTATGAGGCAGCTAAGGCGGGCTACCAATGCAGGTAAATATCTGCACCGCCGAGATACCTAATTCCTACATGATGCCACGACGGTGAAATCCCGCGAGGAATATTCGACGGGCGAAAAGAAATAGTTCGAGATTCCGGTTGTCGTATCGTGGTACGACGCTAAAAGACAAAGCCAAGAGTCGGGTGCGGCGATCGGTCTGCTCCAGAATTGGTGTCTACCTCGAATTGGGTGGGGATTTTCATCCGCGTCGCCATTAGCCTATAGAACGTTGGGTTAGGGTGGTATAGAAGCTAACCACTGCAACTTTTTTGCCCCCAACACCGACCTTATCCAACGACGATCGCGGCTCAAATGATGTCATGGCTTGATGGGCAACGGTAAGGCTGATTGAAGCGAGTAGGTCAAAAGGTGAGGGAGCACATGGCGGACGTGAGGGTTGTTTTGGTGTTTTATTTCTGCTTTTTTTCCTTTTATTGCCCGTAGTTGAGATTTGCCCAAAGTCGCCAAAACAGTCCAAATTTGCATTCCCATCGAACACTGCTCAAAAAACCAAAACCACTCAATCGCAGGCCCCCATCCAAAAACAAATGCTTCTCCCCGATCCACCAACCCCCCACCTCCTCAACCGCGCCTCGTACCGTTCCGGCGGGGGTTGGGGGCTAGGCGTCGCCGGCGGCAACCGCGGCGGCGGGAACAAGGTCTCGACCGGCGCAATCGTCGGCATCGTCATCGGCATCACGGCCCTCGCCGCCATCACGCTGGCGGTTATCGGCGCCAGGCGGGGTTGGTGGTGTCGACAGCGCCGCCGCAAGCAGGTCGACGAGAGCGACTCCGTGTCCACAGACGACATGATCAGCCCCATGTCCGGACCCGAGAATGGTCCCGACGTGGCTTCCAAGGACTGGAGGAGAAAGTTTACGTGGGGGGAGAGGGGGGATGGGGATGAGGTTGTGGCCGAGCCGAGGGCTGCTCGTGTGGCGGTTTAGGGGTTGGGGTTGCATGAGAGACGGTTCATGGGTGTTGTCGGATATTTTCTTTGTCTGCGCTTTTTTTTCTGTTCTATTATTTTCATGGAATGCGTAGCAATCGTTTGGCGTTGACTTTGCAGTTGCACAGCAGAGAGGGCATATTCAGCGGCGAAAGAAGCAAAACCTGGGTTTGGATTTTACGACAATTCTCGGAATCTCATCATTTTAACTATAACACAGTTTTTCTCTCATTGGATGTCAACAATGTTCCATTTGGGAGACTCTGTTGCAGTTCCCCAACAAATAGTCCTCATGCGTTCATCCGTCGCCGGGCAGAGATGACACTATAACACAATACAAATCCCGCTAAAAAAATAATCGTTGGCGACACACAGCAGCCACAGCAAGTATGCAAATAGAACAAATGGCCCAGATTAAGAACCAGTACAGAGCAAACAAATAACGATCGATATATTCACAAACTCAAACACAGTTGGCGACCACCCAAATTCGCCCGTCGCAGCAGGTTCTGGAAATTTCTGCCTCAGATCCCTCGTAAAGTCCAGGGACGACCGCAGATGGCTTCTAGAGCCACCCGTATTCGGTTGGAAAAACATTCAACCTCCTATGCAACAATGCCTGCCTTACAAACGACGAAACGTAATCACAACTCACGCGCTCAAGGCCTCGATCCAAACAGGCCTGCATATCTGGACCAGTAGGAACGGGAGAACCATTTGCCTCGACGAGGCCCAGCTCCGCAAGTCGCACCAGTTGCAGGAGATCCTGATCCGGATTTGTGTTTGGTTCCAGCGGGTATGCATCAAAGTAGTTCAAATCCGAATAGGGCCCAGGCCGATTAAGCGGAGGATTCAGGATGGCAATAAGGCGTCCTTGTCCCACCATCCCTTTGGAAAGATCCTGCCCTCCGCAGAGTGAGACAAAGTCTGCGTGGCTTTCGAATCCCCATTGCCGGATCAAAGTGCCAATTACGACTGATGCTGGGTAACCTATAATTAGGAATTTATATCTAGGCCAATCCCGCCATGATGCTGCTTTTATCAGCCCTTCCGAGAACTGGAATGCAATGTGTATTTCCTCTTCCAAGTCGGCTCCGAAGCCGAGAAACCGCTTCAAGATGTCCGCCGAGGTGTGTAATTCAACTGGGTCAGCATCCCGCATTCCGGTCAAAGTCCAGCATTTGGACTCCAAAAAGAACTTGAGCGGTGTTTCAAGCACCTCTCCGTTAGTGACCACCCTCGATTGCCTGTATCTTTTCTTGAGTGTTGGAGAGCAACCCCACTCCAGAAGGCTTTCGACCGGCCCTAGTTGCTCGTATTCTTCGAGCCGATGATACAAGGCGCAATACAGAAACTCCGCCTTCATTTTATTGTCGAGGTCCCGGGTTCTGGCCATGGCGAACAGCGATTCAGATAGTGGCTTTAAAGACCACAGGGTCCCTGTGGCGTAAAACACGCTGTATTTAAAGAACTCGTGCTGGCGCAAAACAGTCTTATAAAATAGATGGATACGGGTATTGTCCGGGCCGTGTGCCTCCACGCCTCTTGTATGGTCAAAAAGATAACCATGGCCAAAAAGCCGTTCGCAGAGATGTAAAACTCCCTGAAAATCCCTTTTCAGTCGTGTCTTTTCTTCTTCTTCCAAAGCAGTTTCCAAAATGCTCCTCATGTTGAAAAAAACGTTACACATGGAATTCGAGGCAAACCGAGGTGGTGACTGTATTTTGAAAAGCGTGCAAGAAGCCAAGTGACCGGTTAAAAGTCCAAGGTCTGGCTTAGTATACAGGTCCCCGTAAGTGAACCCCAGGAGAGCACGTCCGGTCTCGGTGTCGACGAGAAAGTCTCGCGCGGTGCGATAAACAAAAAGAAATTGTCCGGTTTCAGGCGAGACGTAGGGGGCGAGCTTTTCGAACTCACCCCCTTGCCATGGCAATATCAACTCAGAAGTACGTTCGCCGAACTGGCGGCACTCGAGGAGTCCGAAGCACCTGGTCTCAACGTCTCGCTTTATTACCACACAGGCCTCGAATAAGCGTGCGGCCAGACCCTCCTTGGATTTGCTTGTGTCGAAGCACAAGCTTGCCAGTTCTGGTCTTGTTGCTATCGCCATGGTAAATGGGGTCAGCCAGATGGCGTTGAGAAAATCATGGCCCTGAAGATTGATAGCGGCGAGCGCCATGCGAAAGTAAACGGCCGCGCGACTCTTCAGGTGATCGGTATTATCGGCGTTGTTCCTGGCCCACATTTCCGCGTAGAGTTCCGAGAGGTCTCCGGGGAGGCGATCCAGTCGATGCTCGAGGTCCTCGATTGTCTCGCCAGACGCAATGGCTTTGGTGACAGTCGTGGTGGTCAGGCAAAACCACAAAAAGACGCCCTCGGCTTTCTTTGTGAGCTGAGCAACGAGCCATTCCTTGATTTCGGCTCTGTTTGGCATGTTATCTCGGCTGTACTTCTTGCCGTTGTGTCTTATCCAAAACCATTCAGAAAAGTCAATGTGGTAATCTGATGGAATTGTGATATTTTCCATAGTATATTTTCCAAGGTCCGCAGCGTTAAGATTCTCGAGTCGAAACTGCGGGTAAATGCCCAACCGCGTTCGTAATATGGGTTCACGACGTGATCCAAGATATAATTTAATACCAGCTTTCGCATTTAATTCTCGCAGCTGATTAATTACGTTTAATAACAATATAGTACCGTCGCTGGGGAGAACTTCGTCAAGTCCGTCCAAAATTATCGCAATGGGCTGAGGGTAAGTGCATATAACGCTGTGCAAAGTTGCTTGCAGTTCCTCAACTAACCAGTCCGTGTTAGAATCCTTGGAAGCCATATCGCTGCCGGTACCCAGGAAATGGTCGAGAGACGGAGTATTTTGGCTGAGCAGCTAATACAAAAGAGAGCATAAAAACCCTTTAATGCTCTGTTGCATTTCAGTGCCAGGCCTCCAGAAGAAATATAATATGAGGATCGGGTTTGACCTCCAGAGATGCAAAAAGTCGCTGGTCCTGTCGTCTCGAAGGATATACTTCATCAGCGTTAATTTGCCAGACCCGGGTTTCCCACTGATCCAATATACTGTCTCATTCGATCTCAACCAGTCCGAGAAACTGTCCCACTCAAAGCTGGGGCCTGTGGCCGAGTCTCCCTCGTACGCGGTGTCAGGGTCTGCACCACCTTCCATTTTGCTGGAGGAATCGCTGTCAGGCGTGCTTGAGTTTGTTCGAGACCCAGATTTATCGCTCCCATCCTTCAGCACCCAGTTGCAGGTTCCGATATGAGAGGTTTTAACGTTGTTGCGTCGTTCGTTAATGCGCTCGAACTTCAAGCTCCGCAGAAGTTTCTCCCTCCGCGCCTGTAGCTGAATATCGTTATTCCGCCGGGTGGCCCCCACCAAGATAGCCCCGATTTGCGTACGGAGCGATCTTTCGGACGCAATGGCATGCTGGGTGATATGTGATCTGATTGCAACCTCGGTCTGCTTAACCTCGACCGACACATGTTTCCTCGTCCGTGTGCTCTCAGTCGACACTAGTTTGGCAATATCGGTGTAACCCTTTCGATACTCTTCAACAAATGACCGCAGGCCTGCGTCAAGGGTTGAGAGATCGATTCCTGTTTTTTCAATTCTCTCGCTGAGAATATATAAGCACCGGGCAGAACAAAGTCGCTCCATTTGGTGGAAGTAGGAGAAGAGAGAGCACGGAAGACGTACAAGATTCTAGCCAGTAGGCCTGTCTGTAGGTGAGCCTCTGTCTCTTTAAGTTTGCGATCCAGGTTATCCAGTCTCCTCTTTCTCCAGGTAGTTTTGGCCGCAACCCTTAACGCCACCATGAGCTTGGCCTTGCCCCCTGGTACGCCATGGAGAAACTTGACCTCCTCGTCCAGGTTTCGCGCAGCGCCATGACATTTGTCGGCCAGGTTCAGCAGCTGCTTGTCGCGAGCGGCAGTCGCAGTCGCTGTCGTGCGGATCGCATCAGAGATTTTGCGCAGCAGCTCGGCGTTCTCCCCAAGTGCGGGGTCGAGTTCGCCGTCCTGGTACACCTTTCTGGCTAGCCGGACCGTCTCGCGCCCAATTCCGACGACCTGCAGAATGTTACAGGCGAGACCCAAGGCTGCGATCGGCTCCAGCCCAGACATTGTCGACGGATTCTAGTTTGTTGCAACACCCTTTTGTCGGATTTTGCAGGGGACAAACGAAATGCTAAAAAAGACGCAGAAAGATGGGGTTTGAATAAAATAAGTGAGATTGAGGCGGGGCAACTTGGCAGCCTGCCCAACCAGTTGGGGGCTGATACGCTTAATCGACAGTCGGCGATAAATATAATACCGAAGCGACCTCCTTTTTATTCTCGTATTGTTGTTAAAAAGTCATTCTAGCGGTGTGATCACTTGCATGGTTAGGCTGTTCGCCGTAATTTGTCCGTTGACGGGCGTCGTCGAGTTTGCGCTGTTTCGTCGGCTTTTGGTCAATTCTGGCTGTTGCTGGACGCAGTTAATAGCTCCAAAAGTTCACCAGGAATAATAGGGGTTACCAACATAAACCGACAGTTAAGGGGTATTTATTTAAAACACGACCTGATAGAGAAAAAGGCCGCAGGTAATCTCGAATAATAGGAAGTAGGTCCTAGTCTAGGTATTATCATGCTAAACAAAGGGAAAAAAAAACCACAAACTAAAAAGTCCTTAATCCCTCCACGCCGGCCGTGCCTCTCGGTTCGCCCTCTTAATGTTCTCAGCTCGTCTCAAAAGATAAACCCTTGTGCGGTCAGGGTCTCCGGCGAATGGGAGGTAGTAAGTCTCGGGCGTGTCGCCGTGCTCGTACCCGGTTATATCGTCATATTCTCGGGGCGGAGTTAGTGAGGCTTCAGTAGTGGCAGTTGGTGCTGGATGTGGTGGAGATGCCGGAGGTGGAGGAGGTAAAGGAAGACGAGGAGCAGTCTCATAAAAGAGAGGAGGGGGTGGTCGAGGAGGGCGAGGAAGCTGATAAGGTAAAGAAGGTAGAGAGTGTCGAAAAGACCGAGTAGGCCGAGTAGGCAGAGTAGATCGAGGATGTCTGGACTGTGGCAATGGTGATTGGTAGTTGCGGAGAGGGAAAGCTGCAGGCATGGTTGGTTGCGGGGCCGGGTTTATAACCGACGGAAGAGCCGGAGCTGGAAAAGGAGGTGTGGCGACCACTGAAGCTGCCTGGCTGGTAGCAAAATCATTCCGTAAATCTGCCATGGGAGTCTCTGCAACATATGCCTTCTCCGTGGCTGTCCCTGCAGCAGGCATCTCTAAAATAAATGCCTTGGTAATAGATCCTTCCAGGTCGGCCATCGCATGCAAACTTGCAATATCCGACTCGACTGTGCTGTCTTCCATAACAACTTCATATCCCTTTGTAATATCTGTGTCTGCAGCAGCTGTATGTCCCAGAGTTTTATCTACGATAGGCGTCGTTGCAACCGTGGCTTCTGGGATAGGTCCCTCCGCAACAAATGTCGTTCCAATAACGGTATCAGCAAGGGAGTCTTCGTCCTCGTCATCGGCCACTGTCTGCAAGTTGGCCTCGGTTTTCTAATTAAGCATCGTGCCCTCAACGTCGATCTCCTGTGCGTCCGCCATAATTACATCTTCGATATGCGACTTGACGTGTGTAACATGCACTTTTTGGACAGGTGTTCCAGGCTTAACCTCCGTTAGTTGGTCGTCGTCGCTGCTCATATTCTGGTCCGCCATGCTAGTTGCAATAGTGTTATTTTTCTCTAACAAAGGTTCATTCGGAACACGTGATTCTAACTCCGCGCCCGGTAGGCCTGCCATTGTTACATCTTCAAATGGCGACTGTACCTCTGCGGCAGATGTCTGAGACTCGACCTCTGTATGCGAATCGTCGTCGCCGTCGCCCTTATCGGTCTTATTACCTGCAACCATAATCTTATCCACCTCTGGCGCATCTGTGTTTGCAGCGGATTCCGCAGCCTGAACCATCGCCTGGTTGTCGTTCTCATCGTCCTTTTGGCCGGTCTTACTACGGTTGTCCCGGTCGGCATTGCTATCAGCTCCCTGGTTAACCTTGGTGCCGCCCACGACAATCTCATCCAAAACCTCAGGCGGGTCGCCATCCAGCGGCAGCCCACTCCTGTCCATACCCCTCCGTACCAGCTTTCTTTGCATAGGGACGACGGGTGCACCTATCCCCTTACGCAAGGGAATAAGCACCTCCTCGTGGCCGTCCTTATAATTATACGGCACCAGCCTGGGACGAAGGAGCTTGAACGCCTTGTCGATAAAGTAGGCCGCTCCTTTGTCGGTCAGATGGACCACCCGCTTGGGCTTATAGTTGCAGTCGTTTTCAGGCTGCGGGTTGTGATTTTGAAAACAAAAATCGGTCAGCTGTTCTGTGAGGGAATTTTTTTTTTCCAAGGTCAAGAAGACTCGGGCAGGCTTACGGATGGGCTTGGTAGTTTGGCGGTGCTTGGTCCCGCGACCAGCTTGGGAGCTGCTGCTGCAGGTTTGTGATCTTTGCATGTTGCTTCGTTCTGCAGATCCTAAGTCTGTGGTGTCGCGCGGTTACGCAACGCGTACCCGTAAGGCGCCATGGCGGGCTCTAACCCATGGAAGTGTTCTGATTGAATGAAATTCGGGATGAAAAAGGCTGATGGCGATATCTGTCTGATGGAAACGACTGCTTTCGCCACGTGGGGTGGCTGACTGTTGAGGGAAAACAGCCTCGGCCAATCTAATGTGGATATGGCCGGTCGGGAAGTGATCTTTGCTTCAGATTTGACAAATCCTCGTCAGGATGCTTGGGAATTCAAACATCGACGAGGTTGAGATCAAAATCGAGGTTTTGACCGACAAAAATGGCCGGTTTGACCATCCGCTCAGAGAGAATTCAGTTTTCCCTTGTCAAAAAAAGTGATTTTGTCCACACCGATTTTGTGCGCTTGGTGGCTGATGGTAGACCGTAGGATGTGACAGAGAGCCAATCAGCCACCGGCTGTTTCTTCAAGATTCAAACGCGACAGGAGACGAGGCGTGTTTCGGACAAGATTTGCATGAAAATAACAAGTACACGTCGCTTTTTGTTCTCGTCCGCATCAAGAGTTGATTTGTTCGCAGACGTGATGAGTTTTTGCTGGTTGTTAATTGGGATTTGGCCAAGTTCAAAACTCTGATTGAGGCAAGTCAAGGAAATGGCGGATGGGAAAAAAAAATTGCTGCAGAAACTTTGCCCCATTTGACTGAGCCAACAGAGGAGGGGGACTGATCCGAGGGTTGTCCAGCTCATTCCGGTCTCGAATTAAAAGTCTCGAAAGAGTAAGTAATGTCGTTCATGTTCAGCTGAACAAACCGGACTACGAAAACGTGGAGATAGTTCTAGAACATGTAGAAAATCGCTTGTGCCTTTTTGAGGCAGTTCATTACGTGCAAACTCGAGTTTGGATTCGGTCGGTTCGATTATAATTGAGGGTAGACAGCGATGCAGACGCGATTAATGCCTCAAATATCGACCTGGTTTTCTTTGCATATGCTTTTAACCCTTTTTTCGGAACCTCTACGCAGATTCATAGCTTACATCTTTAAGTCTGTTTGTTAACAGACCATTTCGATGATTTAGGCATATGCTCTTCTAGAGGACAAGACACTGTCTGTCGTTGAGCTTGTTACACCAAAGAACTACAACATGGCGAGACAGGCGCACAGTATTAATCACCCAGGCAATGTAACTCGGGCTAACTCTTCTTATTTTTTGGTTGGATTTATTATCATTTGTGTGCATTGTTATGTCCCGGGCTGCCCCTAGTCTAGGTTTACGAGCTCAACAGTCAGCAGTCACTGTGGAAAAGTGGCATGAAACTCAACGTCGCAAATGGCATAAGCCAAAAGAGATGAATTATGTTAGATATGCTCCTAGAACAGTACTTATGCACGATTGTAATATCTTGCCAACTTGTTGTTGGACAAGAAAAGACAATATTAACAGGGCCGCCAAGCTGCAATCCAGCCCCTCGAGCCCCTCGAGCCCCTCTCGTAACCCTAACCCCGATAAAGTACACCTCTCTCGCCAAGCCGGCCTTGCTTTAGCGGATTGCGCCGGTTCGCATTTGCTTTTCGGTTTGCATACGGGATATACACCGTCACCGTGCGTAGGTGCCGGAGGCGGAACCCTTAAGGTAAATCCGGGACTGTGTTGAAATTTCCTTTGGCCCCAAGGCATACATGTCTTGGATATGCGGGGACGAGACAACTCGGCACGAAAAAAGGTGAACATGTCCAAAACAAAATCCAAGAATGTAAAGCCAAAACCCAACCTTACTTATAGCACAGAAAAACCTGCCGATCCTTGAATACACTCTCCTTGTCTCCTACAAGTAGCCACCACCCCTGCACGAAAAAAAACCCCTCCTCACTCAATTGGCGCATTGTGAGAGGCTGGAGTCGCATTGCTGTGGATCCCCGCACCAAGGGCGCAACATTCATCATTTGCGAGTCATGGACCCGAGCCAAAGCTACCGGTTCGAAAACGTCATCCCAGAGTCATACAAGAAAAATCAATTTGGCACTTTTCTCTTTCCATGGTTCGCTGGGCTGTCCCAAAGAGAGATACAATGGAACTACAAAAGGATGCGACGGAAGCACTCGCCTTGGTCGAAAGTCCCCAATTTCCTGGAAGGTTTTTTTTAGCACAATCGTTCTCTCTGTGGGCTGAATGTTTGCAAGTTTGGCAGCCGAGGCACCCTATCCCAACCTCCCACCACCCAATTCAGCTAAATTGCGTAACGTTGGGCTCCACATCTCCGACCCCCCTAAAGTCCGGCCCCCTTGAAAAATGTAACGACGAAATACCCCTTTTATAAACCGATTTAAATGTAAACCTATCAACGCACAATAATACAATCATTGTCAGGCTCTCCCGGTTCGCTAACCTCTTCTCCATCGTTCAAAGCTTCTAAACAGTCCCTATTATTTTCCTGTGCTTCATAAACGTTTTTTTTGCTGACCAAAAGCTCGTTGGGATCCGGAATCACCCTTTTCCTTTTGACCGGCCGTACCGCCTCCAATTTTGCTTTTAACAAACTGATTTTTTGCTGAGCTTCAGCCAATAAGATATCCTTGGTTTCGAAGCTTTTTTGGACTTTTGCAAACAAAAGCCGTGAAGTGGCGTTACTTTTTTCGGACCGGGAAATTTCCTGTAGTTGAAGTCGAATATCTCGGGTCGTTTTAGGGGTTTTCCAAATAAGTAAAGACTGGTCGTTAATTTTTTGGGTTGGATTTTCCGGTGTTTTATCCCTTTGGAAGCCGTTATTTTTACCTTTTTCGACGTTGGCGTTGCTATTTTCTAATAAAAAAGGGTTTAAAAGTGGTTTTGCCAAGTTCACCGGCCATAACCCCGTCGTACGCCCACCAGATTGAATGGTTTTTGCTATAAATGCTTTTGATCTGGCTTTTCGATAGCAAAGTAGAAAGTTTCGTTTCCCAACAACCGTTGAACAGCAAAACTGGTTTACAAATCCCAGGTGACGTCGATAAGCTTCCTTTAACGGCCCAAAAACCGATAAATCCAACGGTTGAAGAACGTGTGACGAATGAGGGGGTAAATATAGTAGTAGTAGTAGTAGTAGTAGTAGTAGTAGTAGTATTAGTTAACGCCGGGCTCGGCCCGGCTTGTTAGCCGGCCGTTAGCAACCTCCCGAGGGGTATCTCGGCGCGCGTTCTATCTTCTTTATTTACACAGGGGGAAAACAAGGAGGGCAGAGGCGGATCGTGCCTGACCGGGTTCGGGCCCGGTCCTGCTTAGGGGGTTAGTTCACTGACGCGACCCCGTGCCTAAGGTGCACGGAGGGTTCGTCTGACGGCTTGTGCCGTGAAGTGTGGGTGAAAAGGCAGTAAGTCTATTCCTCGTCAGAGTTCGAGTCGTTTACGATCAGTGTCCCTAGGCGTAAAGTGCGTTCGTGGCGCGCGGGGCGCTGGCGGGCCGCTCTGGGGCGGGCGCTGAAGTAGTTGGTCCTTGCATTTCCTACAGTAAACTATAGTCACAGGGTTGGACCAGACCCTCTAACGGACAGGCCAGCTAGAGCCCTCCTAGTCGCTGGATACCCAGCCTGCCACGTAAATACAAAGTTTGCACCTTAAACCTACCGCATCCACAAAAAGGCCTCTTGGTAGACCGACGCGCGCATCCGTCCTCTCCGGCTAAAATAGCGTCTCTTCCGCCTAACATGCCGACGACATCATCTGCCCCGGTGTACGTCCCTAGTGCGAGTAGAAAGCTTCGAAAAGCCGGCGACACCCCGTACATGTCCATCCACAGCTTAGTCCCCCGTTGGTTCCTGGGCTAGCCCAGCGCCACAATGTGGACATGAATGCAATCGAGTTCTTCCCGTCCTCCAGACCCGGCGCAGATTCCCAGTGCGAGTGAGAAGCATGGGGCGCCTCAGTCACACTATTCCACCACGGCCCACCGTCCACGGGGTGTACCAAGGGTGCGAACCAAGGCCGTGCCCACGTTTCTTGCTTCCCGTTACCCAAAGCCGTCTCCAGCAATGGGCCGACCACGTCTTGCTGTCGGGACCCTTTGGAGACTGCCGCGCCGGCACAGTGCTTCCGGTCCACGTACAACTAACCAACCCCCGTAACGGCACTACCTCCTCGCTGCAGGCAATCCCAGAAGGTGTGAGGGGGTGAGAGGGTGCCCTGTCGATTCGAAGAACCGTCGGGTGGTTCTCAGCCTAATTTCCCTTTCTTTTAAACCGTATTGTCTAGCCTTCCGGGGAAGGACGCCTGCCTTTCCGGCTGGCAAAGTTTTTTGTGCCACGCTGGCTCGCATCGCGAGATTGGGCCTTGTCTTGTGCGCCTCTATGCGGGTGGCGCGCCGAACCGCCGATCGGACTCTTCCTTCACCGCGATCAGTGGAAAACTCGTCAAAGGGGAAATCTGTCGATTATACATGGGTGTTGCGAGGAAAGGCGTTCCGTGTAGTGACGGTGCTTAGGGCGACAGGTTGAAGAGTTTTTCGTGTGTGCGCGCCTGTTAGGGCTACAGGCGGAAGTCCCGCGCAAACGTTAACAGCATGGTCCGTGCGCCCATACTGAAAATTTTGTGTACGGGAGAGAGTTGAGGGGGTAAATATAGGAGTTGAATATTGTTTTGCAAGCAAAGAAGCATAAATTCGTCCGTTATATGTGATCCATGGCCATCCATAACTAATAACCGCTTTTCAGGGGTTAAAAGTTGGGTATACGGAATAAACACCTTTTTTAACCATTCGATACCTGTTTCATTATTTGTCCACCCGTTTTCGGTTGCATGAAATTGCCAGGTATCGAAAGGACTTAAATCAGCTGGAAACCATTGTTGCTGTACGTTTTTCCCCTTAAATATAACGAGGGGAGGTATAACAGCCCCCGTAGCTGATACACATTCGATTATGCTCGTCCAACCCCGCGTTCCAGGCTCTTTTCGCTGTAATGGCCGGATTTTATTACGCCCTAACACCAGGCCATTAAATCCTTTGCCTTCCATTATACCTGTTTCGTCCATATTCCAACGGTTGGCCGGTTTTATAGTATCGACAACGGGATTTTTCAAATAGGACCACCAAGATTTAATTACCTCGGTTGTAGCCCCATTAACCCGGGCATTTTCTATTCGCCGGGGTCTTTGGGTTTTCAAAATTGGATATCGGGCTATAAAACGGCTAACCCAATGTTTCCCAAGGCTTTTTCTTTCTCCGGCGGCCTGAAGAATTCGTTCCGCAAAATAGCGTAGTTCTTGATGCGTTGGCGGAAGGCCTAACGCGGCCTGCGCAAGTACCCAATCTGCCAAATAGGTTTCCTGCTCCTGTGAAAGCCTTTGACAAAATCTTTTCGCTTGTTGAATTGACTGGGCCCCCTTTAAACGATCGTGAAGGGTACTCCGAGGAATACCCCATTTTTGCGAGGTTTTGTGAACTGATTTGCCATTTCTTATGTCAGAAATGGCAGCAAGAAGCTGATTTTCAGTGTACTGTTTCATTGGAAGGTTTGGAGCAAGAATCTTCAAAAATCAAGTTCTAAAGTGAAAAATTCGTCTAGATATTTATAAAATAAAACAAAGGGTTGACGTGGCTGAGTAGATATTTTTAGGGGCCGGACTTTAGGGGGGTCGGAGATGTGGAGCTCAACGTTAATTATAAATCTCCGAAACGACCCAGAATACGCCTGTTAGGAAACCCACAACCCACCCGTATTACGCCGATTAGCAGATACGAAGCACTGCAATAACAGGGATAAGGAGGCGAGAGACAAAAGTCACCATCAACTATCAAGAGCCTCAACGACGCTCAGCAACACCAACCACGTAGAAAAATGGCACCCTCACAACCACTCACCCACCTCCTGGACACCCTGGTCCTCGCGACCCGCACCATGGGCAACGACGTCCCCTCGCCCGTCGTGCGGCGGCAGGCGCCCGCGACGGTCACGGTCATCAGCACGCAGGGCGGGAACGCGAACCAGCAGCTGTCGGGCGGGGAGATCGCGGGCATCGTGATCGGGTCCATCGCAGGCTTCCTGCTAATTATCTGGCTGATCCGCTGGTCGTGCACGCAGCAGAGGGTGCCGGACGAGAAGCCGAGCTACTACCACCAGGAGGTGTCGCCGGGGAGGCACCGGAGCCGCAGTTACGGCCACCGCCACCACCACCACCATCGCCACTCCAGGAGCAGGAGCCGCGGGCCGGACGTCAGGGTCGTCCACAGCCACACGAGCGCGCATCCCGGCGGTCATGCCGAGCCGGCCGAGCCGACGAGGGTGTATTACGAGAAGCGAAGGCGGAGCCACAGTCGGTACTGAGCGTGGATGCCGGGGGCGAACGTCTCGCTTCTGGGCGGGGGTGCGTGTCGTCTATTGGGTTGGGAGGCCCGGCCGGACTGGTCGCGTTTGTAAACTGCCAGCTATCCAATTGTTCCAGGGAAACGCGCCAGCCTGGCTACCCCACGAGCCTAGCAGAAGCTTGTCGCGTTGTCTAGACGGAATGCATGCAGCGGACTTTCTCGTCCTTTTTTTTTGTTTTTTCTTTATTTCTTATAATGCAATCCACTCCGAGCAAGTCGGTTGATTGTCAACGACCGATTCCCATATTTAGGACTTCTCTTTTCTTTTTTTTTTCTTTTTCTTTTTTTCTCACGATCGGCGCCGTTTCTTGGAAACCTTGTTTAATAATATACGTATATAGCAGGAGTTTGGGGCGACGGGATAGGGCACAAACATACCTAGGAGCAGCCTTATAGCTACGAAATTTATGTTCATTTGTCTCAACGAACCAAAACATTCGGACAAGGGTTGAACAAAAGTATAAAAACACTTTCAAAAATTGTCTCGGAGGCATGGCGGGGAGGTTCCCGTGCTTTAAATTTAAAGCTAGGTTTAGTGTGGATTAAACAGTGCGCTAACGGGGGCCCCCATCGGGGAATATTTCTAATGGAACGCTTCCAGTGGCAGCCAGACGCCGGACGCTAGAGCCAAGCGAACGAATCGCAGCCAAGCACCTTTGCACCCATTTTGGGTTGCGTTTCGTGTTTTCGGGTCGCAGCAACAGGCAGCAGCATTTCTCGCGATAGATGAATTGACCAAGACCGTTCCACCCGTGAGGAGCGAGTGTGAGATTTACGGGGCGTTTGATTGGACAATCCGCTGGAAGGATCGCGGGGCGGTCAAGTAAAACAACTAAGAGTTCGCCGATTGACGCGCGTCTACTGCCACCCGGATCCGAATGCCAACAAAACAATCACTTGTCGAATCGGGGTGCTACGTATACCTATCTGAGAACATCGTGTGGGGTGGTAAGGGATCGGATCGCAGCTCGGCCCAAAGAAGAAAAGTTTAAGTTGCCAAACAAGTTGCAAGAATGCTGGTGCCTGGCGGGCTGGGGCGAGTGGAGGCTTTGGGCATAACAAAAACTACCATAGTGTTGCTCTACTTTATATATATCTGCTATAAGCACATTATCCCTTGAAGTAAATAAAGCCCAGTCTATTGTTCCATATCCAAACAAGTCTGCCATTCTCGCACTCCCACAATACCCGACAACCAAACCCAAACCAAACCTCCCAAATGGCCCCCTTAAGCACCCCCCTCCCCAACGCGACCATCCACGCGACCCCCAACTCCTCCGCCGTTAACACCCCATCCCCCGACTACGCTTACGCGACCAAGTACGCCGGCCCACCGTTCCCCGTCGCCGACGCCAGCATACCCCCGAGCAGCGCCGGCGGCGGCAACCACAACTGCAACATGGTCGGCCTCCCGCGGTGCCAGGAGCAGTTTGGCAACAACAGCAGCCACCACCACCCAGAGTGCTGCAGCACCCGCCGCGCAAACGTCGCAGAGTCGAATTGTTAAACCGGCGCACAGCACGTCTTCGGCCACCCCGTCCACAGCCAGCACAGCCACGCCAACGTGGTCCCGCTCGCGCTGCTCGGCAGGTGGCCGGCGCTGGTTAAGTGTCCCGGGTGCAGGGGGGTGGCGCCGACGAGCACAAAACATATTGCTGGAAAGGGGTCACAGTAGGCTTTTTTGTTTTTTTGACTTTTTGTTTTGATGATTTTTGCTCGTGCCGTGTCAGTTAAACTTGTTGAAAACTAACTCTGCTGCAGCTGGATGGCTACCATGTTCTTCTTCACGACCGGCATCTTCACCTTCGTCCCCTATGTCACGCCTGCCATGAAGGATGTCGAGCACCACTGCCTCCGGTGCGGGCGACACCTCGCCACGAACAGGTTTGGAGGCGGCACGCAGGCCAAGCTGATGTGAGCGGTGGGCTGCGGGGTTTACCGTATAGTCGATGGAGATGCAAGATGAAGAACCCATGGCTGGACCAGTGGTGTTTGGCCAGTGAGTTTTTGGAAATTTGCGAGGTTACTCACCGAGCGATTGTCGTTTCGATGAGCTTGTTGTTTTTATTCTGTATTTAGTTATAACCTTTGTTCTTTTATCTAGGAAAATCAAGTCCGGTTCACTACAGCCAGTGCCAGACCATGTGAGATAATGGTCTACTTAAATTTGGCGTTTCTAACCAATTAGGAAACAGCTCGTGAATTCGATTATACACACGCATGGATTACACTTGCGACCCTCGTCCGCTATTGTTAAGATTTGACCCCCAACGAAGGCTACGCGCCGCCCAAATCTGCGGTGCAATCGCCGAGTGTTTCTCTTCTTCACCTTGGGAGGGGGGAAGAGGTTTGCTAGGAAACTGCGATAAAGAAAGGGGAAACGCCACCGAAATGAGGCCGCCGGCGATAGCTGGATTTACCCGTTTCTGGGTGCGAGAAAAATGCCCAATGGTGTGCACTACCGTCTAAGCACGCAGCAATGGTGGCGGTGGCGATTGGACACAATTGTAACACACTTGTATATCGGTAAATAAATTCTTGCCACGTAGTAAAGCCCGAGAATGAGTTGTTTTACGGCACAGTTTTGGCCAAAAGGAAAACCACATGCCGGTTCAAACATCACACACGGCGATTGACAGGATCGGCGGCCTCCACCTACGGGATCAGTCTTTGCTCTTTTCTGTGTAGCTTGTCTTGTTTTGCGTGGCAAAGTCCATCCTCAGGAACGGGCAGCTGTCTGATCTTGGATGCAACCCGCAGCGGGTATCTGTGGACAGTTGATTTGCAAATAGGCCTGGCGGACGCGTAGCTAGGTTAGGCATTTACCACGCGATCCTAATGGAATTTTCGTTGTTGTGGACAGTTTAGACTGCTAAAGAGGCTTAGAAGGTCTACGTGGTGGAAGTTTACAAAGGGGCACGCGAGGCCGCACATATTATGGAAAAAATGAAACTCCTCTAACAACCACAAGATCCCCGAAATGAAGTGTTTGATTATTTATACTCCAAAGTCCAGGAGTTGACTCCATCCCTGGGGTTTTTATTTTTATATTTCCAATATTTTACATTTTTCTTTATTCTTCTCTTTTGTTCCTCCTCCTGGCCCGATCTTGATTGTCTCCCCCCCATTGCCAGCTGCTTGTACGTTCACGTGTGGAGCGAGCGGACTGGATGTGCCGAGACTGCAAAGTTAGCCTTGGTGCCCGAGAAGGGCGCGTGCCCGAATCAAGCAGACAATCTCACATCTTCTGGAGCTGTTTGCCAGCCTAGACGCTGTCTCTGGGCCTTCCGCATAGCTGACAGTTGGTAGTCCCGACGCAAGTTAGCGTTCCTGTAGTGTTGTTATACCCGCATGAGCAGGTCCAGGAGTTGACGGGGGATTGTTCTTTGCCGGCAGCCATAATAACCGCGACGAAGTTTGAAACGCGATAAGCCACTTGTTCTGGTTGCGGTTTGACTTCGAAGAGGTAAAATGCGATGGCACAAATTGATGTTGAAAGTAGCTCACGCGGTATGCTTTGGCTGGTAGTATGCAGAAGGGTTTGGAACAAGGTGGTGGGCTGTAAGGGTTTCTTAAAACATTAGGGGGCCTCGAGCCCTTGATTTATATTTGGAGGTCAAGCTACAACTTATGCTGAGTAACGTACAGGCTTCCGTGTCGGCTGGATGCATAAAGGGAGAATAACTGAGTGGTAGTGGCAAAGGCGCACGGCAGGACGAGGAAGCGTCATGAGAATATAAAAAGAAATAAAATGAAACAAAAAACAGTAAATGGTGTGTATAACCGACCATGCCAGTGTAATAACCAAATCGCGCCCAAAAGTAGTGCACGTCACGGGAGCAAAAGTACCAATTACATCTTGATGTTGAAACCACCTTTACCTTTCCTCGGGGAATGAGTATTTTATGTCTGTGGTAATTTCTAGGCAGGCATCGCAATGTGGCACGCCCATTTTCAAGATTCAAATATAGGCATTCCTTACATGCAAGACGAATAAACGGGATTCGAACCAGCACGTATTTAAACTTGCGTGAGGAAGACTGCTGTTTCCGTGGACCAAATATTGCTAATCAGCAAAATGGACTGGCAACAGTAATTACACACCATATGTAGCCAGCGCCGTGTATAGGTACCGTACCTAGTGGACTGGCAATTAGGACAGGTGGGCCAGTACCCAGCCAATTTAATCTGCTTATTACACTGCTTTCTTCTTACCCGCTGTAAGTCCTGTGACGCGTGCTGTTTCTGCCATACATAGGTGTGAGGTTATCTGTGGTTGATTCTTTTGTGAATGAGGGTGGCGGCATGCGTGGTCCAATAATCACGGATTCACGGGTACCTTGGGAACCGGGAATGTTACCAGTACTAAACCAGCCAAAGCCGCCCACACCGGCTCTGTTTGTAGATATGTACACACTTGATGCCAAAGGGCGAGATCCAACCAATTAGTCGAGCTCTGTGCGACCTACGCTCTTTGGATGTCGCAATGGCTTTCTGTTTTCCTATCTTTTCCCTTTACTCTTCTCGTTCATGTCCCCTGAACCAGTCCGATTATACTCGGCTTTACCTGGATAACTTATTCGCATCACTCTTGTCTAAATTGACATGTGCTCCCCCATGATCTACATTTAACCATCTTTTCGCCTTTCCGCTATGCTGGTATCGGTCTTAGCTCAGTCCCTTCTCGGTGTCGCCAGTCAGTCTGAATCCTAGGAGGGCTCCAATCTCGGTCGCTACTGTCCTATGTAAGCGTCCATAAGGTCTGGTCAAATAGACGACTCGGTCTTATCGACTGGGTGACGTCGGGTCATGTGCCGCGCGAGTGGATATGAACCAAGTTCGGCGTCTACTGGGGCATGGAGCTCACATGGCCTGCTTTGGCCTGTCACGATCCGTCGCTCAATGATTGGAGCTTCATAATCGAGAGCAAGTCTGGCGCGGCAGAGTGCCCCGGATGAAGAGGGCTGGGTAAAGTGGTTCGAGGACAGGCATCCCTTGAGACACGTTCTCTGTCTACGGCATGGCAAGCAGTACCTGTATTATCAGACTATTTATTCTAAGCGTTTTAATCTTTATTAAAAAAAGATTAAAAAGTTCTTCGGTCGTAAACCTGGAAATCCGCGGGCTGCCCGTTTGGGGTTGAGCCCACCAACCCGTGGCCCATGGGTTGTTGCGGGCTCGCGGGTTGGGCCGGGCTATGCTCATTTTCGGGTTTTAGCAGGCCCAAGTCTCGCATAGGTCCCCATTCCATCAGGTAATATAATCCATAAATTTACTAATTGTGGTGGTCCAAGCGGTTTATATCTAGGCTCGTTAATAACTCTTGTACAGTTTCCAATCCTCATAGGTACTTCCTTTCGGCAGTGCGGTAACCTTTTGCCCAGAAACAATATAATAGTCTTTGAGCAGCTTTACTGTCGTCCCATCTACTGGATCCATTCTAATCCCGACGTGCGTCCAGAGTTCAAAATCCGTCCCAAAGTCCTTTGTATACATCATCTCGGCAGCCCTCGCCGACTTCTTGACCCAATCGTAGAGGCTGCCGGTTGGGAAATCCTCAATATTGTCCTGTGGCCTCAGGCTCTGCTGCACCTTGTCCTCTTCCGTCTTCCAAAAGAGTCGGATGGTTTGTATATTCTCTGGGGCTTTGGCAGCGGCCGGACGGCTCGCATGTGTATTGTCCTGCCGGGAAGGAGTAGGAGGGTACATGTTGACCGGAGCTGCAAAGGGCATCGGGCCCGGGCCGGGCGGATAGAGCGGAGGCTGGCGAGGGACACCTGGATAGAATACAGGGGGAGCATGGAATGCATTGTTTGCGGCGTACGGGTCTGCGTACGGGTCTGCGTACGGGCCGGGACCGAACGCACCAGGCGGGTCTGCCGGCCGTTAAGGACGAAGGTGTATGCGTTCACCCGTACGCCTGGAGGGTCTGGGAGCGTCATATCCCGGGTCGTCATCGTACCGCTGAGGCTGTGGTACAGACGGCCGCCTGCCGTTCCGCTGTGTTCTACTACTTCGGCCCTGTGCCGCCCGCAGATCTGGCGCAGGGGGTGGCGACGGCACCTGCGGCGGGGGTGGGCCGGCATATTCCTGAGCCGGGGGAGCATATTCTCGAGCCGGAACAGCGGCGACTTCGAATTTCGGGCGTCTTACCAGGGCCTTGTCGTCATTGACGGGGAGAGCTGCTGAGAATGGAATGCAAAGAAGGGCAAATATGCCCAGGTCGAGGTATTGGCGTCGCATGGCTATCGTCGGGCTAATTAAGGCACGCAGAAGATGTTTTTGTGGAGAGCTTTGTTTGGGAATATACGAACCTACCTCAGGACTTCGGCGTGAGCTTATAATGGCTACATTTATTTATTTTTCAGATATTGAACCGCCTCATTCTCACTTGCCAAGCTGCCTTACTTTACTACAGGCTACACGAAGGCCCAGGGAAAAAGGCCCAACTGTGAGGGTGCTATGCCCTCCACTGCTTATCATGCTGACTGTCAGCACTTTATTATTTATGACAATCCTTGCTCGTTACTTTGCCCTACACATGTAAGCTGAGCTCCCGGATTGCACAGCCCGGACATGGTCAAGTTTCAACTCGGCTGATTGTGGACACCCTCGCCCATTAAACACAGTGTGCGCAGAACCCACAATTTTCCGTTTTTACAATATAAGCTTGGGTTGGATGCACCACCCTCACGAAGCAGCAAGAGTAAGGCTCCGGGGAAAGCTGACAGTATTTCTTTCTTCTTTTTTCTTACCTGTCAAAACTTCCTTCGGTCGCCGGAGCCATTAAACTGGTACCAAACTCCCACCCACAAGGCAATCTCGCTTGCAAACCTGCCCGGCTTGTTTGTTTTGGAGGACTGGCTGCGGATAAAATCTCCAATCGTGATCCTCAAGGTTTTGTATATTTGCGGGGGACTGTGGCGCTGGCTTGGTCACCAATCTGAACACTCAAGCCTCAATTTTATGGCCTCTTGCCTCGAGTTGCGCTTTGTGGTGCCCATTATAATCAAAGAGAGGAAGCTGTTCCAGGAGCCTGTTTGCGTTCGGTCATATATTCCCGGATGGATTTTCACAAGTATCACCAGCGGCGTCACCTCATATTTTCCAATAGAGTTATCTGTTACCACGGTCGCCGCCACGGAGCCTAGCATTTAAAGAGCAGCTAGGGCGAAATGCAGAGAGGGCTGGAGTGGCATGCGGTGCTTCTAAAAGATTCGTACCAAGTTTGTTGGTCGCTGTTTGAGACCTAATAACGCAAATGGCGAAGGAGCACCCTTTAACAAAATACTTTAGGAGCCTTAATATTAAAGTCTGAAGAATGATGAGAGTTTAGAGAAGAGACATGGCAATAGAGACATGGCAATTTTATTAGATAAACAAGTAGTTTACTGTGTTTCAAACAGCCTTTCCGTACGTTTACTAATTGAATGCGAGCTAGCTATTAAGTACTTGCATAACTTTAATTGGAAACTATTAATAGAAGCAACTTCGTTGTTAAGAGGAGGCCAAACCAGGTCAACCAGGCAGCTATCGCATTATATCAGGGTTATGGCTTCATGCCTACAGAGCTCCGGTAATATTATTATACATTAGGAACCTAGCTTCGGCCCCCAGGGATTCCCTTGCCTTGTGCCTGCTCCGCCTCAGCAACTTCTGGGATTTTATTCCGATCCTTTGAGCGCTGATTCGGTGACCATTGGGAGAATAACTCGTGTAAATTGGGAGTTTTTACCGATGTGCCAACCTCCGGCCTGTAGTGGCAACCCTCTGTCAACGGAAAATAAGTTGATAAAGATTTTATCAAGACCTGACTCAGACTTGCAAGGAACCATTCGTAGCATAATATCTACGCCAATTAAAATAAAGCAATCGGTGAATAGAGGCGGAGCAAACTGCCGGACCACATTTGCATAGTACAACACGGTCGTCCCTACGCGGCCCCGGACCTTGTTCACTCTCTTCTTCTACCACCAGCCAGCTGCTCCCTGGCAAGCACCTCGCAACATCACATTACTCATCTCACCTTCCAAAAAAAGAGTCTTAACCGGAGGGCGCCGAACTCCGGCTCACCTAATCGTACAAGAAGAGCTGTAAAAGCTGATGGGGCCCAGTCCCTGGTATTTCTAGGGACTCTCCACGTGCTTACCGCGCAGGGATGTGACACGAGTCCGTTGGGAGATGATGCTCTTTTTGCACAGGAGAACGCAATTAAAGGGTTTTCCTTCTTTTTTTCCCCTTTTGTGTGCCGACGGAGGCATGGACGGAGCCAAGAAACACAGATATGCCTGGTATCGTTGCGCATTTACAAATGTTTCGCATGCAGGCGGGACATCGACAAATTTTATGTATACTGGGTCGGTTTTTGGGGAATGAGGGAAAAGGGACTTGTTTTCCATCTAACGAGTCAAAAGGCTATTTTCTAAAGAACAGCGACAAAAGAAAGAAAAAAAGGCAGAGAGAGAGAGAGAGAGAGAGAGAGAGAGAGAGAGAGAGAGAGAGAGAGAGAGAGAGAACTCAGAAAGCAAACCCTAATTCCCCACGCCAAACCCCAAAAATAATCAGCTGCCGCCGATAAATTGGCCAGTCTACTGCGTCTGGAACGTGTTCCGTCCCCAATGCTTATAAGCAAGCACCGAACCGTCTTGAAGGCTCAGAACAGCTGGTCTGCAGTGTTTATCAACCATAACATTGAGTGCTTCGATACGGGTATTTGCGTTGACCTCGTGGTACTTGAGCGTGCCGTCAGCCAGAATCTGCCTTATAATGCAGTCTGATTTGGCAGCCGCTGTTGAGAAAAAAGCCGTGGCAACAGCCATAATAGCAACAATGTCCTTGATATACATAATGTTTAAATAAGTAGGGAAAACGTTTATTGGCAAGTAAAGATAAGCTTTTTTGTATTTTCAGGACAGGAAAATGATTTTGCAAATTTGGCCGAGGAGGAATTTTTGGTTGTAAAAGGACTCGCTACTTGAAACGAGCAGAGGAATGTCGCAAGATATACATACGGGTGAAAAGGTTAAATGGCTTCTTTTGTCAAAGTGGAAACTTTCAAAGATATATTTAGTACTGATGCAGGGGACTTTATATTAATGGCACCAACAGTTATATTTAACTTTTTTCTCACCGAGAAAATAGCTCTTATTATAGGAGCCCCCAGATATTGTTGCCGGGTTACAGGGTAGAAATAAATAATCCGTAGCGCGGCTCGCTTTTCGCTATTCAGGTTATACACATTTTATTAAAGTAAACAATTAAAAATAGCATTTTTTATTTCCTTTTAAAGCTAAAGAGACAATAATAACAAAATGATTTGCAAAAAGTGTACTCTTACCAAATATCGATGCCTTGGCATTATATTTTACCTAGTGCCCTGCAAGTAGATTACCTAAGTAAAAGTTAATGTAAGGAGTTTATAAAGTAACACTTTGCGTTTATTTGTTCTTAGGGAGGTGGCATAGTGCTACCTTGCGATATTGCCAGGTTAGGGATCCAAATCATCAGTCTCCTGCGAGTGGTCATTCGTTTTAATTAAGGTTGACGGGTGCTTCGAGCCAGAAGTTTATAACACCCCATTGTGCACTCTGGTGCACAGAGCATACTTCCTCCCTCGAGCACCAAGTCCAATGTTTAGTACATTTATCAACCCTAGTTACTTCCGTTCGGTACCGACGGCAATGTTCAGTACAGTGTCAGTCCTCTCGTTTAACGGAATAAGGAATGTTTGGTGAGCAAAGCGAGCTACGTGTTCCGGACGTAAAGCTTTTACTTTGCCTCGTTGTGCAGAGATAGTTTTCCGGGCTTTTATTAATTTAATTTGCTATTTTTCATTAGAACATTCGGCAAATTCGAAGCGCAATTGGTCGAGAGTTTTGGCGTCGATTTTATCGTGGAAAAGTGAAGTTAATTCGGAAATGCGTACAAATCGCGCCTGCGTATACGAATATATTTGCCACGCCATTCCTTATCCGCTAACGCCTTCCAAAACTATTAAAGCTTTTATTGCAACAAAACAGCAATCGCTTTAATCGCCACGGTAAGAGTATTTGCAGCCCATCGTATACAGATACAAATTATTATAGCGTTTGCGTTCGTTGTTAAAAAGCATGAAATTTAGAGACTTTGCCCAACCCCACGGCGCAGCGCAGGGCCGCTGGGTAAGTTAGCGCAGCGGCTCTGAACTTTATAATCTCTACAACGTTTCCAACACTTGAGCGGGGCCTCGTGCTGGCTTGGGCCAATCGCGCCTCGACAGAACCGAGAACCTTTCCTTCAGTGCGGCGTCGTGCTGGGCCTTGAGCGCGTCGGCCTGGGCGCGGAGCTCGCTCTGTTGTTTGTACAGCTCCCTGTAGTCTGTCGACTTTTCCTGGAGGGTCTCTGTGCACCTGGCGCAGTCGGCCGTGGAGGTGCATTCGGAACAGCCCAGGTGGGTGCCTCGGACATTTGAATTGGCGTTCATCTTGCTCCAGTTCTGGGCTCGGGGTGGCTTCTTGGCCGTTGTTTTGCTCCGCGCCTCGACGCGACCTGGACGGCCGACCTTGATCTCTGCCCTTCTGGCGATTTGAGCAGCAATATCAGACCCCTTATTGGCGGCATTGTGGGTTATATCGCCGTTCGAGGGACCAATTGGGATAGCGATCGTTCCTCTGACGCTTAGAGTCACCAAGGTGAGGGAATTGAAAAGGGTAAACAACCGCATTTTAAATGTAAAATTATACGTCTCCGTTTAATAACGGCCAGAATATTGACTAAAATTAGCGCAGGAGAGTAAACCTTAAATTTGTGTTATTAACAGCCCGATAGGATGCATTTAAACAAATCTCATGTAAAATAGTGAAGATGGTTAGATAGATTGTTGCCAAATTTGTAAATGCATAAAAAGAGGGACCTATTTTTTTTAGCTAAGATTAAATACTTATAAACTAATCGGAAACCGAACAGCATTCCTAGTAGGGCTAGCCTTGCCTAAATTTAGCGACTGTAAGAATGTGTTTGCCAGTTTTTTACCAGTTTTATCCCTGCCGTATTATTTACAAGTTTATTGCGGGACAACAAATGTTTGCATCATTCGGCCGCCCCAAAGTCAATCAGCTCCACACTGCTCCCTTCCACCTGGCTATTATTATTCTCGGCGGAACCGCGTACCAAATCGGCACCCGAGTCATAACAGATACGGATGCTTATTGTCACCGGATTCACGCCAGCCTTGCATATACCCTCGAGTTATAATTCCCAAGCCAATGCTTATTTGCAAAGCCATTAAGTTGGGATCGTCCCTGCGGCCCTAGACGTACATCGACGTCGGCGCCGTTTCCTCATCTTCCACCTCCGATCATCTTCGATCGCCGCGAGCACCTACACCCCTTATACGTTCCTTCCTTATCGGAGGGGAAAGGGTGGACAGGGAAACTTATATGCGAACCGGCAAACACCCCAGGTTGCGGGTCTACCCTTCTACCATACCTGTTGCGTCCCTACTTGTTCTTGACACCTTTTTAATGTCCAGACCCTGCAACTTTGCAAGCCGCTCTGCGCAATGACGCACCACCGTCCAAAAGCCAAGCCCGCTTGCTGCTTTGCGGGAATTCGTCTAAGCCAATACCAACCTGTACGTCTGCACCTGGAACGGCCCAATATCAACCTCGAACAGCCCAGGCGTCAGGCACCTCCTCGAGGCCTCGAGGTGGTTGAAGATTCTTTTTTTTTTGCATGTAAACTTGTATATCACCCTGGCGATAAACGGCGATTCATATAATATAGAATAAATTATTTCGATTTTATCCAATAAAAATAAACTTTCCAACTCCGTATGTATCTTGGAGCCGCGGGTCCTTCTGCCCGTATGCCACCGCCAGCGCAGATCAATGGCCCTACTGTGGACGGCTAAGGCCGAAAAGGGCCGAGTGCATGGGGCCGCATCTGCCAATACAGAGAGAGCAGGAATCACCTAGTGTCAGGGCTTATCCCTGAAACCCGTAGCTCCATATAAGAGTGGCTTCGGTTCAGATCTAAGGCCAGCTTATCGTTTTCCGCCGTTAATTGTGGAACTGTATTTTTTTTATTACGAAATAAAAGATTTATTCCGCGATAAGAAATTAAAGACAAATCGGAAAAATATACGGTTTATATATTCGATATAAAATTTAATTAAATTATTAAAAACGATTTGATTCTTATTTCTTATATATAAATTGGCTGATTTTGGAATAAAGACCAAAAAAGTATAGTGGTAGTTTTCCAAATTTTGTTAAGATATTCGAATTTTGGATTTTCTTCAATAATTATTTTATTTTGAAACAAACTTTATAGCTTCTATATAAACGGGATATTAATAAATTGTGGTTTTCTTTTGTAAATTTAAACCATTGAAATAAAAATTAAAAAAGGGTCAATTTCTTACGGCCGAAAAACCTTTTTGCTGTTCCACTATAAAATAAATTAGGAAATAAAACACGCAGATCACCGTAATATTATAAGGTGGCCTAGGCCTTTTCCACCGTGCTTTATATTGGCAAAAACTGCGCAAAAGTTTATATAGATGTATCCATACCACGTAGGGGCAGAATCGTGGCACATAGCAAGGCTTGGGTGTGACGTGTTGGTAGAAATATTCCGCCTGTATATTGTAATTAACTTTGGATGTGGCCTTTGGACCTATTTCTGGAATAAATTGGCATAACGCCCAAATGCGCGTGGCTGAATATTGAACCCGTGGGTCTTCGGGGTCGCTGCCCTGCTGAGGCTGCATTATGCGTTGCGCGTGAGTTCAGGCTGAAGATGGGTTAGACGGTAAAGATATCATGTTTCTAGCTGCAGCTGGAAGAATCAATGGCTGAGCAGACGACCGGGGTTTTCTCTTTGCTCACGACGCAGCAGGTGCATGGGAGGAATGAGATGTTGAATGTGAGTATGTGACAGCTGTTCACTCGAGGAGCATGAGCTGTCCCCTTGTGTCGGGCGCGCAGCTACGCGGGCAAGACGCCAAGGCTTGGCCCAGTTACGCCATTTTCGTAATTTGGAAGACGTAGTTGTGTCCGATATCCTGCAAGCACTGAAGAAGCAGCTTACAGTTTGTCATCTTGGAGATGGGCCATGTGAGACTGGGGATAGTGTTTATTTAAAGGATTGGTAAACGCAAGTACATGTGGGTAGTAAACAAACCAATGCAGGACAAATTCTGTGACGAACCTACCATGTAGGCACGCCAAATTACCGTTTGTGGACGAGTCCTAGTCTGTTTATTTTTCTACCCAAAGCGGCAGTAAACTGTATTTAAATTACACTAAATTGCATGGAAATGCATTTAATTATAAGTTATAACTACGTAATTTGGATTAGAATCCCGAAGCCAAATTTTATATTGGTACTTTTGCTTGTATAACACAAACAAAAGAATAAGAAATGACAAAGGATATATCGATGAGCTGAATTGTCTTAATTTAAAGTTGACAGATGCTGAGATAAATTAACATTTTTTTTACAAGTAATTTATCAGTACAGGGAATTGACAGCGCCATAGAATAAAAAGTATTTGCTTTAAAAAATATATGGAATTCCAGGTTTAGCAACAGAATTTTTGATTTTTCCCTTTCGTTCCTCCATCTCCTCTCTTTTCTCAACCATGCTCAAGCTAAAGCCCCCCTTTCTTTCGCTTTATTGGGCAGCCAACCAACCGCCCAACATGCGTCTTTTCAACCTTGTCCAAATCATTGCTCTTTTTCCATTTGCACTACAGCGCTCCCACCCCGAATATTGGCGGCAGGGAGCGTTTCTGCTTCTGTAAGCTCTCTCGATGTGGGTATTCTGCATCTGGTTCCGCGCAGTACATCCGGACGAAGAAACCAAATACGAACGCGGAGACTGCGGCTACCAAGCATGGACCAAGGAGACCATAGAGGCTTATAATTGCGACGATGCAGCCAACCACGACGGCATAATCCCACACCGACGACGTCAGCGAATAAGGGGATACAAGACTTTCGTCTACCTGCTTTATATATAGCTACTTGATGCATGGAAAATAAAACTTTGGATTAAGACTCTCACGCTCTAATGTGTTGTTTCGCTGTGGTCAGGCCCATTTAAGCAGTATATAGGCCGAGCAATATATGGGTGATATGCCGCTCGTATCTCCTGCCCTCGGTGCAAGTCATCGTTGCGGCGAATGAGGACAGCTGCGGGTAAATGGCGGTGGACTAATGATGACCAGGTCAATCCACAAGGTATCGAACCACAGATTCTCGTTGAAGTGATTCGGACCCGCGCAGGTTTGCCGAAGCCGTGGAGTCACGGGCTACGAAGCCAAGAAGTCTTTGCCAAAAATAAGAAGTCCTAAAACTGGTCCGTATTATCTCGTAACCCTATATGGAAAGCAATGCCAAAACCTTGCGCTGGCCCTCTTGTACTGTAAAGTCAATATTTAATTCGTGACATAACTTTGAAACAGATCCCTTTGAGGATACCGTGCCCAGTGGAGCTACCTTAGGATGCCTGCTGGGGGCCGATCACGTTTTGTCACCTTGCCATTCAATATTCTACCAGCCAGGTCGGGACATTAGGAAATCTTTTTTTAGCAAATAATACAGCCGCCTTAAGTCCTGTGATTTTGCTGATACAGACTGAGGGGTCCAGAGGTGGCGTTGCTACGAAAATACTAATGAATCTCTTGTTAGGCAACGTACTTGTTACGACCAGGCAGTTGGGCCGGTACCAGAGAGGCCAGGTGGGGTTACACCCCTCTCGACGACACTCGCCCAGAAGGAATACCGACCGGCAGAACAACGATTACCTAAGGGCAAGGCCACGAGATCTCACGTGACCTCACGTGACGTCCAAGGGAATGGATCTCTATAATCTGTAAAATCTCAGTTGAGAATCACAGATCAAACAGATTAAGAGAGATCATATTCGGAACATAATTTATATAAGGCACGCTTATTACCATGTAGATAGATTCGATTCTAGGATTGCTTAGCAGCAATCAAACTCTAGTTAACCTCAAGACTTACTTGAGAACGATCATAACTTCACCCCCAGTCATTGAGAACCCCAGTTACCCAGTCAGACGCTCAGTTGCTTCAACCCACTGTATTTTACCCTAAGAACAGGTTACCCCGATACCTTGATCGTAACAGTACTAATACGTTTGAGGTTATTATTAACAGAAGTAAAACCCCAATAATTTATATTTTGCATCTGAAACTGACGTCAGCCCCACCGTCCTTTTACTATTTTTATTTCTAGTAGTGAGATCTTTTGTATAAAACGTTGGTAGCATCGCAGCTTATGAGCGGAATTTTACTTGACTTTGACCAACACATCTTTTTATCGCCTCCCCCTCTTGTACCAGGTTTTTGATAAACCTATTTCTTCAGTCAGTGACGCCTTTTTATCCATCTTTTGAGTTTTTTACTTTGAACAAAAAGAAAAAAAGAAGAAAATGCAGTTCTCAACCCTTACTCTTTTGGCGGCTTCTGCCTTTATTCCAGCCATTTACGCCGCCTCGGTATGTCAATCTTTTATCAATGAACAAAAAAGGAAGAAGAAGAAAAAGTACATTTTCTGATAAAACTTTTTTTCTTTTTTCTAGGCTGCACCACAGGACACTTGCCACTGCACGGGTGACGACAAGGCAGCGAGTGGAGTCAAATCAACCACAGAGCAATGCTGCGCAAATGCAGTCTTTGGCGGAGGTGTTAAGGCGGCGGGAAAGTTCACCGGCGATATATGCGACTATACCGGAGTGGCCGCTTTTAAGAATTTCGATGTACGTTGCATGTTCCACAGAAGAAGAAGGGACGCCAAGCTACCGGGCTGGGTGGACAAAGTTCTGCGCTCAACCCCAAGCCAAAAAAAAGAAAAAGAAAAAGAAAAAAAATCAAGCTAACTTTTAATTTGCCAGATTGTCACTGCCATAGAAGGATTCGACTCTTGTTGTCGTACAACAAAGCCCGGCGGTGTTCAATCTGCTCAGGGAGGACAATGCCAAAAGTCCACAAAATCCTAAGCATTCCTGTGGTTATGCGATACTTGGGCAGTTGGGTAGAGCGGTGTACGGGTTTTCTTGGTTTCAGCTCAATTTAACATTTTGGTCCTGATCAACTTGCTAAACCCCCGGAACTTTGTTTAGTTTGAACGCCCACTTATCCCTGTCAAGATGAGGGGAAGCAGTCTTTCCAGACGTTATGTGAAACACAAACTGACTCTTACACTCGCCGTCACGAACAGTAACGTTGCGTACCCCCTGTTCGGCACCCCCCCTGTTCGGCACCCAAAAATAACAACACTTTTATTTTTATCCTCCAACTTCTATTATAAATATCTCGATGAATCTGTCACTTTTGGATTTACTTTTTTCTGATTTTAATTCTCCATTTTCCAATGAAGCAATATACTGAAAAACAGCTTATATCTGCAATTAACGACGTCAATAATGGCAATCCAATTGCAAAAACCTCCCGAAAATGGGGAATACCTAGGTCTACACTTCAAAGTCGACTTAAAGGTTCTCAACCTTATAAAAAAGCACAAAGCCCTTTTCAAAGGCTTTCCACGGAACAGGAAAAGCATTTGGCTGATTGGGTACTTACCCAAACAGCTTTAGGGCTTCCGCCAACGCATCAAGAATTACGCTTTTTTGCCGAACGAATTCTTCAAGCCGCCGGAGAGACAAAAGGCCTTGGAAAACGTTGGATAACTCGTTTTTTGGCTCGTTATCCAATCCTTAAAACCCAAAGGCCCCGTCGAATAGATAACGCCCGGGTTAATGGCGCTACTACGGAGGTAATTAAATCTTGGTGGCTTTATATTACGAACCCGGTTATTGTGAGGATCAGGCCCCTAGACCTACCCTCAGAATCACGACTCGGCTCCACACCGAGCCAGGGATCGGACAAGGATCCACTACCTCCGGATTTAAGCGCGTCTCTTGAGCGCGTCGACGATTGTAATTTCTCTCTTCTCTTCAGTTTAGAATTTTCGTCGATAGCGCCTAATACACTGAGGTTCTCCAATGTATACCTGGCCGTGACACCCTTTTGGCTAGCGCCCAGCAAAAAATCAGCTTATTGGAAGCACAACTGGAGGCAATACGGCCGGTTAAAAGGAGGAGGGTGGTTCCGGATCCAAACGAGCTTTTGGTTAACAAACAGAACATTATTGGATTGCAGGAAAATGATATAGAAAATTTGGAACCTTTAGCTGATGAAGAAGAGGTTAATGAACCGGAGAAGCGTGAAAACGATTGTATTTTTGTCCGTTGATAATTTTATATTTAAATCAGTTTATAAAAGTAGGCATTTCGTTGTTAGATTTTCAGGGTGCCGAACAGGGGGGGTGCCGAACAGGGGGTACGCAACGTTACTAGTAGCATGGAATATATGTGGGCCAGCTCAGGTCCATGATCCAAATAAAAGTAAAAATACCAGATTCGTGCGCGGGATTATAAGAGTTATGAGCTTCTGAAAATCCACAACCAGTTGTTCCCAGATTTACGAGTCATGGCAAAAATCCCCAAGCCCCATAATTAGTTTGCAGGGACTGAGTAGTATAATTTCAACAACGATGCATACAGAGATTTATAACAAAAACGAGGAAGGCCTTATGACATGTTGCCGGAAGATCACGAGCTGCTATTTGTAGTACTTTCCGGCTATTTCGACAAGTAATAACCCACAGGTCCCTTACACCCATTGAAAAATGTGGACAGTTGCTAAAAGTTTATCTCGATCCGAAGAGCGAGGAATGGTACGCGAATCACGGGATACCCCTACGCAGGGGCTACCTGTTTCACGGACCCCCAGGAACCGGAAAAACATCGCTATCGTTGGCTCTGGCAGACTTCTTTGGACTTGATATCTACGTCATCAATCTCGCTGAGCCGGCTTTGACCGACAACAGTTTATTGGAGCTCGCCAACGATGTGCCTGAAAGGTGCATTGTTTTGCTGGAAAATATTAATACAGTCGGCTTAAAGCGCTTTGAGGTCAAGAAATTGAAGCAAATTAGAGAAAGCAGCGGGAGGCTTGCCAAAAGGAATGGCGTTACAATCGGTGGTGTACTCAACGCGTTTGATGGAGCGGCATCCCAAGAGGGTCGCGTCCTTATCCTGGCTACCAACAAGCCCGCAAGTCTCGATGAGGCCCTCATCCGCCCGGGCCGCGTCGATTTGAAACTCTGCTTCGACAACATAACCAAAAATCACGCCCGAGATCTGTTTTGGCGCATGTACACCCCTGATACATCTGCCGAAACTAATGAGCTGGTTAAGTTGGCCGCAGAATTCGGCTGCAAGATAAGTGAAAAGATATTTTCACCGGCTGAAGTTCCAAACTATCTCATAATGCACAAAGACCAGCCGCGCCAAGCCCTGTCTGGCGTAACTGACTGGGTAGAGGCAATGAAGCAAAAGAGCCGGAGGTATCGCGGAAAGCCCTGCGCGAAGGTACCGACTAAATGCAGGAAAAAGATGAAGAGGGTTCGTTACGCCTACTGAAGACGCCCTGTCCTCATCCAGCACTGGCTGTAGACGATGCCTTGTACCGCTCACCGTGGAAAATCCTTGTCCGTACCGCCACGAAGCCGCTCTAGAAAAGCCAGCGTCGACAAATGGTCATGTTGGGAACCATGAGATGAAGGCAGTGGTAAACTCTACCAGGCCGGTTTGTACTGACAGTCCTTGACTACTATCTCCATACAGTGTCGGTAAATACAAGCCACCAGTCCATGCTCTGTCCAAACATTGTGTGCTATCGTTAGTGTTCTAGTCCAAATGAGGATATGACAATGCTTTTGGGATTACACGTAAGCAACCAAACACAAGAAGTATTTCGGCCATTATGTATTCCTTGCCTGCATCGAAGACAATCGCTCTTTGACAACAAACCACCTATCTCGAATCCATACCACATCATTTCAAGAAGAGCTCTGATTAGTTAGCGATCTTATTGGACTATTTGTGCAAACTGGCTTTGCGGACTGCCCTTCGGTTAATTATGGGATTTTTGAATAGACGTGTGAAATAGGCTGATTTTCCACGCACTTCTCATGCTTTATCCATCTTGGCCTCATCGGCCGACATGAAATTCAACCTTCCCCACGGCATGAAGCACCCGCACAGTAAAATTGTCGCACCAGCAGCAACCACAATAAGGTACAGTTTACGAATAACCTCCGTGACACCCTCGGCCACCTTCCTCCGCAGCTCCACAGTCAGTTGCTGGCCGCCTATTAGCTCCGACCCCAGACCAGCCAGCACCTTTCGTACAGTCCCGTCGTTCGGTACCAACATCCCATGTGTGTACTGCTCGATCGCCTCGCGCACGTACTTCACCCCAAGGTTCTGGAAGATGCAGCCACCCACAGAAGTGAACAGCGCAACGCCTGAAATTTGCAGCGTCACAAACGCCGTGATGTAATCGCCTTCCCTGACTGCATCCCCCGCGGCCACCGCCTTAAGCACGCTCCCTCCCGTCTGGAACACCAGGCCCAAGCCAGCACCGACGACCGCCAGCTTTCCCAGAATGAGCGACTTTGGATCATCCACCGTCACGAGGCTCTGCAGCGCCGAGCCGATGACAATAATACCACCTCCCAGCACGTACAGCGGCGCGTATAGCCTAAGCCGCGACAGCAAGATGTTGGCGACGATCGTGGTGCCGACAAAGCTCCCGATAAACGGCATGAGGTCCAACCCAGCCTCGAGCGGGGTTGCGTCCTGCGTGAACGCAAAGAAGAGCGGCGTGTAGTACAGCGAAATGCCGTACGCGGCCGCCGCCATGGCCACCGACAGCACCAATAGCGCCGAGATGCGCTCGCGTAATACCCTGACGGGAAAGATCCTGTTTTCGGGCGTGGTGAAGATGCAAAAGGCTTGCTGCGCCACGTACACCGTGCCCAGGATGCCCGTAGAGACCCACGCGGCGGTGCACAACTCCGAGCCCCATTCCCATCGCGTGCCCGAGGAAACAAGGCTGGAGCACAGCATAATAAAAAAGGCGCTGTGTAGCAGCCAGCCCAGGAGGTCGATGTCACGAAGCCGAGCGGCTGGGTGGCCCGTGGTCTGACCCAGATACAGAGCGGGTAAGGAGACAATCCAGCCGACGACGAGGAACACCAGGACGGGAATGTTGATGTACATGGCCCAGCGCCAGGTTGTCGAGTGATTCTCAGCAAAGACGCCGCCGACGACGGGGCCAAGCAGTAGACCGATAGCAAAGCCGACACCGATTAGGGCCTGGCCACGGGGGGCTTCGACGGGTGTGGAGAAAGTGTAGTTGTAGAACATAATGCTAGAGTTCAGGATTGAGGTTAGCAATAGTGTTCTTTTCTGTAAATGAAATAGCCTGTAGAGAACAGAAATACCCTTGGTATAACCCAGCACCCCCAATTCCAATAATCGCCCTCCCGAGCACGACGAGATCCATACTTGTCGCAGCTCCCGCGACGGCAGCACCCGCCATCCAAATGCAAGCGTAAATGTAAACATGCCACCTCGCATCACCAAACATGTACAGCCTGCGGCAAAGCGGCACGACGCAGGAGTTGACGACTGTATAGCCGATGGCGACCCAGGTGAGCAGTTCGACTTTACCAAAGTCGGTCACGATGGGCACCTGGATGTTGGCAACGTTGCTGACATTGTAGCCGAGCAGCATGGCACTGATGAAACTGAGCAGCTGCACCACCGGCCATTTGTACACAGACCAGGTTGTTCTAACCAAAGGGACTGGGCCTGCAGGTGCGAATATGGGGCTAGTTGCCCGTAGAGCTCCTGTACCGAATCGGGTTGTGGAAGACATTGCTTCTATCTTTGTTGCAGTGGAGGGTGATTGCGTATATGAAGAGATTGTGCTCAAAGGTGTTTTTCCCTAGATGAATAATAGAATATAAAACACCCTGAAGAACTATGGAGGGGCACGACTATCTCGGAATGTGTAGGATAGCTCAGAAAAGCACCATGAGCCGATCTTCCAAGGACGGCAGCCAGGTAAGGAAAAGGACTATATATACCAACAATCCGTTACAGTACACCGGCACATTCAAGAGATAAGTCTTAGAATCCAAATCTAGTGAGAGAACATGCCTTTTCAATCAGCCTTTTGAGTCTCTAATGTCGCTTAGCTATTTTGAGAGTGCGGGAAAAATTGAACACAATTGTCGCATCTTTCAGGTAAAGTCTACAGATTTTAAAACGGTACAAAGCCGAAAAGATGGCTAGGCAATTAAAACGAAAAGCTCGTTATTAAACTCCATACTGTAATTCCAAAAACAATTCACCGTTAATTTGGACTTGCATTGATAAAGTGGTCAAGTTCTGGGATGCCCAAAAGAAGTTAGGATTCCGACGAAAGTAACCTGGAATATGGAGAGACTGAAATTAGGCCAGGGCTTGCCCAGTTCTGGACATGCCGATTTTGGTTGGGGCAATTTTAACCAAAGGCCCAAAGATAGGCCGTGGCGACTCCGCGATAGGCTGAGACAATGGTCACCCTCCACTTATTTGCTTGTAAGTTAGCTGAAGACAAACTCAGCACCGAGTTTTCACAGTCAATACAAATTTCACAGCTGAGATTTGGCACTTGAGATTTCGCGGGCCCACATTTTCAATTCAGTCTCAGGAACCTGAGACTTTTTCTCCTGCTTTCGGACCCGAGGCAGTGTGAAGTTTTATTTCTCTGTTGTTTGTATTGACGCCAGCTATGGTTGTTTCCAGCTCTAAAACTCTAAATATCAGGTCGGTAAACGTTTCTTGCGCTCCATATCACGTGCTGCTCCTAAGCTAAGGACTGGACCAGCTGACAAATTGACCATTGGCATGCCAATACCACCTCCCTGCCCCAGCATTATATTTACGCCGGTATCCGTCTGGATGCGACAGCCTGATATTGTTTAAACTGCAATACCTCCATCGGGGCCTCCCAGACCAATACTCAAACTCTTGCATCCATTCCCCGATTTGAATGTTTGAACGACGACTTAGTTAATTGGCCAACGACACGCATCCATCCACACCGAATTAATATATCCAGCGCTTCCCGCATCGTAATGTTGACCCCGTGAGACTGACTTGAGCGCGGAATAACCCATGTGTCAATCAAACAGTCTTGACTTCTAATGTCTTCTCGAGTGGTCGCGTGAAACTGAAAAATCAAGAGGTGTCGGGAGTTATAGACAAAAACCTGCGGGCAGTCGTACTTGTAGGCGTATCTTAAGAGTACCAAATCTGTTAGTGACCGAGAACGCTCCGCAATCGTGATGTATGTTTACTAACCCTCTCATCTCTTGCCCTAGCCTTTTGGTGACTGTTCCCATAGTCTTGGCCCCGGACCATTCGTCCTTCTGAATGACACCCCATGGCTTCAGCTCGCCAGCGCACAAGCAGTACTCATGACTCTCGACCATCAACGAAAAATAATGGTCGATGGTTTTGGAATCAGTGGTAGCCCCTGGTGGTCCTGATTGCGAGCGCTCGAATACGTTGAGCCCGTTCCAAGCCTAACGACATGGAAGAGACAAGTGTCTTTGAAAGTCTCGGGTAACGTCTGCTTTTTGTTCGATGAGTTTATGAAATACGTTCGTGCTAAATGTAAGTCGCTTTATACGATCTTCTGCTAGATTTTGAAAATGACCATATTTTTGACCGGGCCGTTCTTCGATGCAGCTCAAGGTTGCGTCTCGAAGTCCTGCTTTTACTTCAGGGAACTCTTGTACCCAGTCTTTCTTGGAAATCTTCAGGTCCTTTCCAGGCATTTTAAAAAAGGAAGCGCTGGGCAAATCCTCTCTCAGAAGATCCCCGATAGAACTGAACATTTCGTTTTTGTTCTTGTGGTTTTAAGACCTGTTTAGGCCAACTCAAAGACCCCTTCCAGCCACCTTGCTGATTTTGCGGGAAGACCGAAATTTGTACGTTTCGGTACTAGAAAGCTCACCGTCATCTCATTGTGCAACCGGAATTATCAACTACGTCAGCGGCAAACAAAGCAGCAGTTACCAAAGGCTTTTGTCTGTCGGGCGTCACAGGTTAGGCAGAGCCGACGGCAACTTGCATGGCAACGCGATACGTATCAAATTCAGCCGGAGCGATAAAACTGCGAGTACCCGTTCGCTGAGACTGACATGTTGCCACCTGTGGACAATGGAAAATGTGCTTTGGAGCCTAGTATCAATGCACGCCCTGACTAATCAGATAAAAATAGAAAATACGATCCGGATGTCAGCTCCCCTGAGATTAAACATACACACACTAACAATATAATGATATTGTTGTTGACCGAAATCCTGGGAAATTCATCTCATCCAATGGTGGTGTGCAATCATTTCCGATACTGTAGCATTGAGGTAGAAAATGGTCCAGCCCGGTGCGATGTATAATAACGACCCTTTAACGACAAATCGAACTACTCATTTTAAACCCATAGTCACCCTTCGTCGGTCCATCTCAGATCCTCTTCAGATGTGCCATCTCGTGAGACAATTGCTCGTCGAGTGAAAAGGACTCGACAATAAGCTCGAGCAAAATACACAGAAATAGCCAAGCCAGCTACATGCCCATTTTCCCACCTTTTTGCACACTAACAACGATTATAAAAAAGACGAAGGTACTACCTACAATGCCTGCTGAAGAAGTTTTCCCTAAGAAGCTTACGGTTTACCAACCCGGTTTCAAACCTAGATCATGGATACATAGAAAGGGTTCGAGAATGACAGAAATTCTTGAAAAATTTAAATGCCTGCGTTGGAGTGGTTTTGCCACATCGTTCGACATTGCCAAGATCCTCCCTAGTCCCTGCATATTTTAACCTAACAGGGTCGCGCAGCATCTGCTCCCGAGTGATTTCTCTCGCTTGGTTTTTGAAGTCGTAGCCTGGGCCCGGAAGGCGTCTATAATAGAGATGTTATTCGCTAGTAGGTACAATATGTAACCAGAAACGACCTTGCTACCATTTTGACTTGACTTTAGATTCCCAATTGAGACTTCCCTTTGTCACGAAATAAGCACAGCAGTTGCGTATTAGACCCTCAAAACCCTCAAAACAAACCTTGCAGTACGCCAAGATGCCCAGCGAGATCTCATTACGGTAAGATCCGGAATCGTCCCCCTTTTTTCTACACATCGCACTTCTTAATTGTATAAATTTCATACGTCTCCCACTTGTCGGGACTGTCTGTCCCAAAATCTCGTCCTGAACCTCTACCCTCCCATTTTATCCTCTGCCTTCGCTCAACACCTTTACACGAAAGCCGGACATCTTGAACCCCTCGAATTAGGGAAAGCTGCCAAAAGAAACGGTAAGTTTCAACCTGGACCTCCCTTTAGGATTTAAGGATAGAGCCTAACTCTTTTATAAGTCACACCAGCATACACGTGCTATTTCTCCAAAATGATCATGCAAATCATCCAACCGAGTTTGATGCGCGACGCGT
The DNA here is from genome assembly GCF_000002495.2 of Pyricularia oryzae 70-15. Lineage (NCBI taxonomy): Eukaryota > Fungi > Ascomycota > Sordariomycetes > Magnaporthales > Pyriculariaceae > Pyricularia > Pyricularia oryzae. The sequence goes on along the minus strand of NC_017849.1, from coordinate 5,922,271 downwards.
ACGACACGACCGGGGTGCCCAAACCGCCGCCGCCGAAGCCCCGTTAAGATATTGTTCTCGTTCGTGATAAGGTCTTTCGTGTTTCGTAGTGCTATTGGTACGGGTTATAAAGGAACGAAAATAGGAAATGAGCTACCAAACCTAATAACATGTCATTCAAATAAGTTGGGAGGATGTATCCGAAACATGGACGGAGGGCAGATAAGCTCTGTTAGTATCTCAACCTTGGTTTTCATACGACTGATACTTTTTTGGTCAAATCTAATTGTGGGCTTTAATTTTTATATAGGCATTGTTGATATGGAATACGTTATTTGCGCTGTAATAATGGATGTTAATGAAGATGAAGAAACATCCCGCCGGCTAACGTGCGGATGACCTCCAGTCGGAAAGAGGTTAAATGGAGCTCGCCTAACTGCAATTTGCAGGCATTTGAACAGAGGGCAGTAGCCGCATTTTAGTGCCTTAGCAAGCTACGGTGGATAACGTCATAACGTTTACCTCTATTACTAGTTCTGCAGAATGTGGCGTGTGACGGGTGTTGCGGCTTAGCTCCAAAGTCTACCCGTTTTCTATAAATATGAGCGAGGCGACAATTGCAGTCAAAGAGCCCGCTCGCATATCTGGTCCCCGAAACTACATTTTCTGCTACATCACGCGAGGCTTCCTATATTATTCCACGTCCTGCCCAGTCTTTTAATTACCATCGAACCCAAGTTCACTCACCATTCAAATTATACCAAATAGCTACCACAAACCACACACGACAAAAGATGTCTTCGAGCGGATCAAATGGCCGGGACCACGGCGGATCTGGCGGGAGCTTATCTGGATGGGACCAAATCCTGTCTCAGGCCTCCGCTATCGGCATAGTCTATCAAAACTCTCCGGTAAGAGCTTTATGCTGCCCAATATTTCAAGTTTCAAACTCACAAGATGACCACAGTCCAGATACCCGTCTGACACACTGTTTTGGACAGCCTAAGGAAGGCACCTCGTCCTTTTCGTCCTCCCAGACAAACCGCAGTAATAGCAACCGCTATGGCCACTCGTCTGCTAAATTCAAAGGTGGACGTTGAGAGAGAGAACAGTTGTAAGGAGATTCGCAGCTTGAGGCGATCCAGCAAACTCGGCACGATGCTTTGGTAAAACGGTTTTTCATATCAGCCGCTGGTACCACGCCTTAGATCTCAGACAGACATGTCCGCCTCAAAAGACCGTCAGCTCTGTCGAGCAGTCGAAAATTCCAATTGTTTACAACCTGCCAGGAGCCTTTGAACTTCAAACGCTTAAGCAACATGGTCTGGCACACCCAAATAACAGGAGCTGTATCGCTGCAATAGGGTTTTTGGATAACTAACTCCAAGAGTCTCAAAACCCGACTTTGTGGCATTAAAACCTTTTTCTTTGGTTTGTAGATAAAGCTTCAAGATTGACAAACGGAGTAGTGGCGCTGAACCTCAAAAACCTATTCCCAGGCACCCCTCGCGTGCAATTTGACCTTGACTCCCGTTCCAGAGCACATTGTGGCCGTCACATTGTGCTTCGCATTCTGCTCTGAATCCCAGCTTTCTATCCGGTCGAATCGTTGCAACAGCCTCACGACCACGTACGCAGGTTTGGTCAGTGCCGACTGTTGGCCGGGGCAAATTCGAGGTCCTCCACCAAACTAAACAAGCGAGGCAGAAACGTGTTAAATCATCATTTACAAACGCGAAACAAGGACGAAAGAAAAACACAAGAATAAAAAGCAAACCTACCGGTATAAACTCCCACCCGTGCCTTTTGCCCTCAGCTTTAGGTACCGGGCCGGGTCGCGCGCGAGGTTGTAAAACACCCAACTAATAAGCGAGGCCGTGGTGTCGCGGCCGGCGAACAGCACGCCCAGAATTTGGTACCGAAGCTCGACAGTGTCGGGGAAGTTTTCGGCCAGCGCGTCCGAAAAGATGTACCTGTCTTTTTCCTCATTTGCCTCGGCAAGTGCCTGTTTTTCGGCTGTGGCAGTGAAACCGTTGTCCAGCCGTCGGGCTACGTACTTGTCTAGTGGCATCACCTTGAAGCGGTAGGACTTGGCAGAAATAGAGCCCAGCTTTTGGATGGATTTACAAAGTGACAACAGGATCCTTGACAAAGCGGACGACTTGGGGCAAATATGCCCGTTTCATATGTAAAGGGCGGTAGAAATCTCATAAACTATAATATGTCCATAGCCCAATTAACATCTTACTTACCCGTACCGGCTCTACAACATGCTGCTTTAGATTCTGCATCAATTGCTGTAGGAAAGTATATACACGAGTTGAAGAGTCCCTCAATGTGGCCTCAAAAGATGTATTGGCCACAATTCACGACATCTCGGGGCTTAACCCGAAAGATCACGAACAAAGACGTGCGATACACGAGACCAATATGCATATAACCGCTAGGACTATTAATAATGCAGTAATAGCAAAAATTATATGTGTCTCGATGATTGTTGGGAAGAGCTCTGCGTGAACCGCCGCGCGCATGATGTCAAGTTCGGGGCCTTGGGGGGAATGGCGCAGTGGTTAAGCGCCATGGCTGTTACTTGAGTAATGTAGGTTCGAATCCTGCTCCCTCCACCTCCTCCCCGCTTACCCGTGGCAAGGATAACCCGGCTGGCTATCGACAACAACCACCCGCCTGTGCCGTCGAGCCCACACTTGTTGGGAACTTCGTCTCCATGGTTACAAACGACCGACAGCTCCGCTGTTTGGACACAGGCCCCTCTCGATGAAGAGCCGTCAACTGCCGTCAGACGAATCCTCCGTGCGCCTGAAGGCACGGGGTCGCGTCAGTGAACAAACCTGTAAGCAGGACCGGGCACGAACCCGGTCAGGCTCGATTCGCTTCTATGCCCTTGTTTTCCGCTGTGTAAATAGAGAAAATAGAAAGCGCGCCGAGATACCCCTCGGGAGGTTGCTAACGGCCGGCTAATGAGCCGGGCCGAGCCCGGCGTTAAATAATACTACTACTACTACTACTACTACTATGGATGCAAATATATTAATTAAAGAAAAAAGCATGGCTTCAAGTACAAAATTGGGATTGAAAGATGCGAATACGTCTATCGCGTTAACAACGCGGTGTAAAGATTCGGGTAGCCAGAATGCGGGGGTGTTAATTTTAAATCCTTAAATTACATCCCTTACTCCGCCACTTTTCTCATTCCCTTAACGATCAACTCCCGCGTGGTTAATGATATAGTTTAAAATAATTTGCTTCATCGCATTATAATAATAAAAAACTTTGAACCAGTTCGGGCACTCCGTTACTAATTTAAAATCGAGGTAAGTGAATGAATTACGTACTAATATATATAATTATATATTTTTTTATTTATGCAAGCTTACTCGCGGACGGGACGAGTAAAAAACATACCTTTTTATTTATGCAAGCTTACTCGTGGACAGGACGAATAAAAAAACATAATATATTTATATATGCAAGCTTACTCGCGGATGGGACGAATAAAAAACATATACAATAAGGGGTTGGCTAATTTATAAGCATACATAGGAAAGGTTCTTATTATGGTCCCGGGTGATAAAATCTTCACAGCTCCCAATTACTTTAAGGGTTTTTGTTTCGTTCTTTCATTTTTTATGTTCAGAATTACAATTAAGCTCGGAAAATCTCTTTTTAAAATTAAAAACTTTCAAAATGAAATGCAACAACATCATCCTCCCTTTTGCTTTGGTCTTTTTTTCGACCACTGTAACCGCCGGTGGCGGGTGGACTAACAAACAATTTTACAACGACAAAGGCGAAAGAGAGGGCTCAATTTCAATTAGGAAGGGCTCGGAAGGCGATTTTAACTATGGCCCCAGTTATCCTGGAGGGCCCGATAGGATGGTACGGGTTCATGAAAACAACGGCAACATCCGCGGGATGCCCCCGGGATATTCTCTAGGCCCTGATCATCAGGAAGATAAAAGCGATCGTCAATATTATAACAGGCACGGATATCATGTTGGTGATGGACCCGCCGAATACGGAAATCACGGAGGCGGGCAATGGGGCGACGGATATTATGGACCGCCAGGCGAGTTTACACATGAGCACCGTGAACAGCGAGAAGAGGGCTGCAATATTATGTAACGAGTTATTGTTAGTCGAATTAGTGTTAGTCGAATTAGTGTTAACTTAAGTGTGAGGGATCACGCCCCCAGACCCACCCTTAGAAGGTTCTCCAACGTATGCCTGGCCGTGACAGGAACCACCTTTTCCTTTTCGCTGGCCGTATTGCTTCTAATTTGGCTTCTGATAAGCTAAACTGTTGCTGAGTTTCAGCCAAAAGGATATCTCTGGCCTCGAAGCTTGTTTGGACTTTCGCAAATTGTTGGAATAATAATGACTTTTACACTTGAAGGGATATCCCGACATGGAGTAACGCGTGCGTGCCCATGGATGCCTTAAAAGCAAGGCATTCAGGGGCCGCGCGAATCCCTTTTTGTTCCAAAACAGACTGCAAATAGTTTCCTTCGTTATTTCTGGGAGGTAGACAGGAATAATTGAATATGGCGACTCACATTACTTCTTTGTTTCAACCCGAATAAAGACAGGGCTTTGTTTCACTTTATTCTTACTTTAAGCTATTTTACTCGGTTGTTTTACTGGAAACGGAGTGGAGAGGTGTAATATACGAAACAGTTAAACCCAATAAACAAATAACCGAAACAAAACATAAGACCAAAATTCTAAAGAGAGAAAAGGAAAAATAATAAACCAGTCTTGAAATGCAATGAAAACCATACAGCAGATAGAGTAAAAAATAAATAAAGCAAATAACAAATAATAAATAACTTACTCAAAAACTTTTTAAATCCAATTAATAAATTGATTCACCTTGTATTTACCTTGGAGTGGTAGTTTACTGTGAGGATCAAGCCCCCGAATCTAACCTCGGAATCACCACTCGACCTACCAGCCACGCCGCTGGTAAGCACAACCACGCTGAGCCAGGGGTCCACTAACCCCTGATTTAAACGCGTCTCTTCAGCACGTCGTTGATTGCAATTCTTCTCTTCTCTTCACTTTAAACTCTTCGTTAATAGTGCCTAATGCACAGAGGTTCTCCAATGTATGCCTGGCCATGACAGCAAATGCATTTTGAATGGCTAATGCTGCTCAACATGGTGGTTGATTATAACTGCCGATTTTTATGTAGTTGATATGTGGAAATGCTGCCGTTGCGAATTCTGATATTTGTTGTTTTTGTTTTGACAAGGGACAAATACAAATGAGATTTAAACGGGGCTTAAATTATATAACGTTATAAGAATTTCATTTATTATCAAGTCGACCCGCCCTTTAATGGTCACCCCCCTTCTCGGATACCCTGTCCACCCACACCCTCGTTTCGAAATTACGAACACGTTGCTAAATGTTTCAATCAATTTTAACCCTACAACGTCGCCGTTAGGCTTATTTTAAAACCATTCACAGGATGGAGCAATATTCGGAATCAAATTTACTCCAAACCGTTCGGGTCGTCCTCGACAAGGGCTCAATTGCAACAGCCGCCCAACAGAAAAATATCCTAACCATTATATTTCGGAGAAAACTCCAAATCCACCCATCCAGTTCCCAATATAACGCTTTACCCCAAAACTTCAATCAAACCCAAGAATCGATGCCATCTAAATGGTGTTTACGTCAAGAGACATTGGGCTACCCTCAACTCATAAAGAGATTGGAGAAATCGGGAACCGGATTCTGCTTGCTTCTGGAAATATTTCAACTGTTGGAGAACATTGGACTGATTGATTTTGGCCCGGAACCCTGTATTATAATTACAAAAAGCTAAGCCCATGATCAAGTACGTGTAAATGGTGCAACTACAGCTACAATTAACCAATGTCTTCAATATCTCAACGTTGCTTTGGTTCAGACTCTTAAACCCGAAAATATATAACTAGAGGATGGTTCACTGGAATTCCTTCCCGTTCCACTAATTAACTGACTGGAAAACAACTGCAGGAAGGATAAGAAGTGGCTTTGATTGACGACTTTTGTGAGAAATGCACAATTGAATCATTGCCAGCTTTTCTTCGTTCTTCCTAAATTTCTTTTCTCCTCGCTGATAATAACACACAGACGTCTTCCCCGCCTTTAAAAGAAATTATGGCGAGCAATTAGCTAATGGTGACTGGGAAGTCATGGCCGTACGGCAGTTAGGACTGAGTGATATAACTACTCCGTTTGATTCTGCAAGGCCAGCCAACCGGGTTGCGCGCTTGCCCTCCGCCTCGCTGATGGAGGGCTCTTGCATTTGGAATGTTCTACGGCGGTGGTTACTGCCTGCCAAAGAACCTTGCACTTTCGCAGAACTGCCACCATGATTTGATAGTCCGTCAGGGCGTCCATCACGATGCAGGAGGCCCTCCATTACCGTGGCACACTATCTTTGGGGCGGCAAAATGCGGGGTTCAGTGTCACATGGTGATGCATGGCGAAATTAATTAACTAGAGGTTAATCATCGAACGACAAGAGATTATGCAATCGACCAGGCCACCCTCAAGAAGCCATGCGCACATTCTCCAAGACGTGGTAGTGGTGGTAGTGGCGTCGGCGGGCATGGTAGCCTGTGCACTTGTACACTAATAACTACATGGCCGAGAAAGAGTGCAGTAGACTGAATTGTGAGCGATTGATAATGCGGTTTTTTCAGCCACCCAGAATTCCGTTTTGCTCCACGCCGAATGGGACCGCCGGCATTAGTGAAACGGAGGATAATCAACTTTACTAACGTTGCGTACCCCCTGTTCGGCACCCCCCCTGTTCGGCACCCCCCCTGTTCGGCACCCAAAAATAACAACACTTTTATTTTTATCCTCCAACTTCTATTATAAATATCTCGATGAATCTGTCACTTTTGGATTTACTTTTTTCTGATTTTAATTCTCCATTTTCCAATGAAGCAATATACTGAAAAACAGCTTATATCTGCAATTAACGACGTCAATAATGGCAATCCAATTGCAAAAACCTCCCGAAAATGGGGAATACCTAGGTCTACACTTCAAAGTCGACTTAAAGGTTCTCAACCTTATAAAAAAGCACAAAGCCCTTTTCAAAGGCTTTCCACGGAACAGGAAAAGCATTTGGCTGATTGGGTACTTACCCAAACAGCTTTAGGGCTTCCGCCAACGCATCAAGAATTACGCTTTTTTGCCGAACGAATTCTTCAAGCCGCCGGAGAGACAAAAGGCCTTGGAAAACGTTGGATAACTCGTTTTTTGGCTCGTTATCCAATCCTTAAAACCCAAAGGCCCCGTCGAATAGATAACGCCCGGGTTAATGGCGCTACTACGGAGGTAATTAAATCTTGGTGGCTTTATATTACGAACCCGGTTATTAACGCTATTAAACCGGAAAACCGTTGGAATATGGACGAAACCGGTATAATGGAAGGCAAAGGATCTAATGGCCTAGTATTAGGGCTTAACGGGATCCGGCCGTTGCAACGAAAAGAGCCCGGAACGCGTGGTTGGACGACTATAATCGAATGTATATCGGCTACGGGCGTTGCCCTCCCTCCCCTCGTTATATTTAAGGGAAAAAACGTACAACAACAATGGTTTCCCACGGATTTAAGCCCTTTCGATAATTGGCAATTTCATGCAGCCGAAAACGGGTGGACAAATAACCAAACGGCTATCGAATGGTTAAAAAAGGTGTTTATTCCGTATACCCAACCTTTAACCCCTGAAAAGCGGTTATTAGTTTTGGATGGCCATGGATCACATATAACGGACGAATTTATGCTTCTTTGCTTGCAAAATAATATTCAACTCCTATATTTACCCCCTCATTCGTCACACGTTCTTCAACCATTGGATCTATCGGTTTTTGGGCCGTTAAAAGAAGCTTATCGACGCCAACTTGGATTTGTTAGCCAATTTTGCTGTTCAACAGTTATTGGAAAACGAAATTTCCTACTTTGTTATCGAAAGGCCAGATTAAAAGCATTTATAGCAAAAACCATTCAATCTGGTTGGCGTACAACGGGGTTATGGCCGATAAACTTGGTTAAACCACTTTTAAGCCCTTTTTTGTTAGAAAATAGCAACGCCAACGTTATAAAAGATAAAAACAACGGTTTGCAAAGGGATAAAACACCGGAAAGCCCAGCCCAAAAAATTAACGACCCGTCTTTACTTATTTGGAAAACCCCTAAAACGACCCGAGATATCCGACTTCAACTGCAAAAACTTTCCCAATCCAACAAAACCAACGCTACTTCACGTCTTTTATTTGCAAAAGTCCAAAAAAGCTTCGAAACCAAGGATATCTTATTGGCTGAAGCTCAGCAACAAATCAGTTTGTTAAAAGCAAAATTGGAGGCGGTACGGCCGGTCAAAAGGAAAAGGGTGATTCCGGATCCCAACGAGCTTTTGGTCAGCAAAAAAAACGTTTATGAAGCACAGGAAAATAATAGGGACTGTTTAGAAGCTTTGAACGATGGAGAAGAGGTTAGCGAACCGGGAGAGCCTGACAATGATTGTATTATTGTGCGTTGATAGGTTTACATTTAAATCGGTTTATAAAAGGGGTATTTCGTCGTTACATTTTTCAAGGGGGCCGGACTTTAGGGGGGTCGGAGATGTGGAGCCCAACGTTATATAGTAAATCCATATGTTCTTATATATTTACGTATTAATAACCTGAGGCGCTATCCTGCATTAAAATTAACGGTATTTGTTTCAATTTTGCATTTTGCAAATAGTACCAAATAATAGGGACTATTCGATTGCAATACGTATTACTATCGATTTTGCCCCAGGTTCTTTCACAAAATACACCCGGCTGTTTGTAGACCTAGCGTCTACCGTGTGAACAGGGTAGTAGGAACTAACCAAATAAGGTGAAAGATAATAATGTTATTCGCTATATTTAATTGTTTATATTTTCCAAGTAACGGTTAGGGGATTGGCGTTGACGATTCGATCCCCTTATTGTTGGAATCGAAAATGGATCCGGTGCTCGATTAACTCGACATCTGCATCGCGCTAACCCCTTTCACCATTAGTTTAGTTAATTAAACTACAGAGCCTCCGTCCCGACGATTAGAATCGCCGGGAGCCGGGTTTATTTGACCAAATATCCGGGCCCAAGTGCGACTACAAATGCCGTTCCAACATCGGCCTTTTACCCGTTTATCCCCCCCCCCCCCCCACACCCGAAAAAAAAAAGAAAAGAAAATCAACCATAAACCCCAAAACAGCCAGTTTTGTTTTTCATGATTTTTCCAGTAAACATGTTGGATGGAACGGAAGTATTGTTGTTTGAATGATTTCTCATTCCTCAAAACAGTATAATTTATAGAAAGTGCTAGAACAGGGTACCTAACCAGGGAAACGAATATTAGGGCAACCACCAGGCTAAATACATAATACCAGTAGAATAAGCAAATAATTTAGGTAATTAGCCCCTGTCCTCACGTCAACATCCAGGGTTGTGAACACGTACATTTAAATTGGCCCGCAATTTTTAACCTTGGTTAAAGTTAATCAGAGTCAGCTCTGTTAGAACGGTCGCGACTTGACACCAAACTGCCGGCGCATTTACAGCCTCGCCGTCAAGCACCATAACTTGACAAGTTTTGGTTGGGCTGAGTTTGAGTTGCCTTGCCGGTGCGCAGAACCAAACTCAAAGAACAAATTTCGAGGTTAATAATGACCTCATTCTTTCGATTCTTCCCTTCGCTCCTCGTTCAAACATGCTTTTTTTTCCTTCAGGGGCTAATTTTCGGAAGAAAAAAGATGAGCCGATACGCTGGCTAACTTTACTGACTAGAGTTACTCTGACAGCAAGTCTCGGAAAACTAGCTGAGCCTCATTTTTACTGCTGCAAAATAATGCTGCAATTGCAACCGATCATACCGCATTTCTCGCGCCGACAGCATCTTCCTTCCCACTCAAGCGTCTGATCAGGCTCAGGAAACTGGATTGATCAGGAAATCAAGTCCTAAAAGATTCATGTGATGACCGATGATAGTACATCTTTTGGGAATCCACATATTGGCAGACGTCGAAATATAAGATACCAGAATTCCTTTTTTTTCGCAAGAGCGGACATTCGCACACAGAATCCCCTAAATATAAAATATTCCTAAACATTGATCGAATACCTGTTCGCGTTCTCTAACCTGCTGGTTTTATTTTTGACCCAACTCCCCCCCTCTTATCATTTTTACACTACCATGCCCGCTATGGAATCTACACCTCGCATTATTCATCTTGCCGCTGAGATTCACCAACGAGCAGCGGAACTGCAAAAAGTCCTCGATGCGAAAGGGTTCCCGACGCCCTCTTTCGATGAAGATTCTCCTACTCGGCTGCCCGACGAGGCCAGCGAAGCCCAAGATGCCATTTTAGACGCAGCCGCAGAGCTTTATGACCTCTTGCTGGAACCAACGACGCTGATTCTGAAAAATAGCGCGGTAAGTCTGGAAAGCCTGGAATACGGCTTCCAACCAAGTTCCGAAACGGCTAATAACAATTTCCCGCCGTCTTGTAGAACAACAACGTTGGCAGCCTCGGCTTCATTGCCCGCTTCAATATTCCAGGGATGGTGCCCCTGGGCGGCCAAATGTCGTTTGCCGAGATCGCCAAAAAGACAGGTTTTGCCGAAGGTATCGTTGCTCGCTTTATGCGGGACGCTGTGTGCAGACACATATTCTGCGAAACGGAGACTGGTTTCATTCGGCACACCAAGACCTCGAAAGCCCTCCGCGAGCCGTGGTTTCTCGGCTTTTTGAAGGCTGGAGCCGAGGAGGGATGGGGAACAATGTCAAAGGTGAGATGGCGCTTGAGTACGAGGTCGAGCTTCAGGAATTCGTGGGGCAATGCTGATGTTTGCTGCCTGTCAAGGTTGTAGATGCTTTGCAGAAGTGGCCCGACTGCCAAGAGCCGGAACAGACGGTAAGACTTCCGGCCCAAGTCGAACCATTGTCAAAAATGGGTATGGAATCATCGGGCTGACATGTCTCGACACTAGGCATTCAATTTAGTCCACAAGACAGAGGGCTCCTACTTCAGCAACGTAGCCAAGGACCAGGAAAGAGCGGCTCGGTTCAGCGCCGGCATGAAAATCAAATGGGAGTTTCCCGGCTACAAGCTCGACTACCTGTTTGAGAACTACGACTGGTCCAGCCTCGGCCATGTGCAGGTAATCGACCTGGGAGGCTTCAGGGGCCGCATCTCGCTGGCGCTCGCTCAACGATTTCCCAACCTGAGCATGCTCGTCCAGGACATGGGCATGAACGAGGAGGAGGCGCACGCGGCGGTGCCCGCCGAGCTCAAGAGTCGCGTCAAGTTCATGACGCACGACATGTTTGACGAGCAGACCGTCGCCGCCGACGTGTACTTCATCCGCCAGGTCCTCCACGACTGGCCCGACAAGTACAACATCAAAGTCCTCAGGGCGCAGATTCCGAAGCTCAAGCCAGGCTCCAGGATCCTGCTAAACGAGAGCCTTTTACCCGAGAAGCCGGGCTCGTCGCTGCCCCTTTGGAAGGAAAGAGACCTAAGGCAAGCATTCTGAAATAATTTTGCATTGCACACACCCCAGCGATACTTGATTTTGCATGGACTAATAATTCCAACTTGCCAACCAGAACCATGGATATGGGTCTCATAGCCACCATGAATGGCCGGGAAAGGACCCTCAACGAGTGGAAGGCCATGATCAAAGAAGCGGATCCCAGGTTCCTCTTGACAAAAGTGTCTCAGTCTCCGGGCTCCATGTTGGCCGTGTTTGAGATTGTATGGACTCCATGAGCTAAAGTTTTCTTCCCCTAGATAATCCGAATATTTTTTGATTGCTAGATTAAAAACCCATTAAGAATGACTGGAGAAGTAAAAAGAACATTAGTTAGCAAACTTCAGTAAAACGATTCGGGGGCTATGTGTTATAACATACACCACATGAGTCTCTTTCCCCCTTCACCCCAGTGTGACTTTTCCCAGTCGTCTTGATGAGTCTGAATAACCTGCAACCACACCCATTGCTGCATCACAGATTGTTACAAATTAATTTGAAAGGTGCCAGCTCAAAACAAGGACTTTGTCAGCATCTGTTCGACGTAATTTTGAATCCAAGTTACAAAGGGCGTGGTGAAGGGGGTACTCAACGTTAGTCTTAATTATTGTCCCTTTGGAGGTGTGTATAGTTTGGTGTTTCAGCTCGCTTACGGGTTGCGGAATGGCTCAGCCAGCCCCGTGATAATTTTAAGCGCAACGCCCATTGTCATCCAAAGACATTAGATTAATAATTACCGAATATGGTTGTGAATGTAAATCAGCCCAAGTTCCACGGAAGCCAAAAAGAGATACGATGTTGGAGAATGTCAGCGTGTCTAGATATAACGAACTGGATTCGGCCTTTGACCAATAGACGCGCCGTAGTAAGCAAAGCCGTCGGTCGGGGGGCGGGATCGTATACGGCGTTTGTAATTGAAGCAGCAAATGAGGGTCCAAACTGGAACGCAGACGACGGTTCACAGCAGCATAAAATCATCAAATTGCGTATAATATTACAATTTAGCTGGGGACTCTCCCCGCAAGTCTAGGACGCCAAGATATCGAACCCTCAAAGGACGTTCGAGACGGGTTCCCCAGCACTACGTAGCCCCGGATTGCAAGAATATAAACAATGCAAGAAGAGCATGTCCGTGGCGAGATGTACTTTCGGCCCCTCGCCGCTACCAGAGGGTTTTCTCATTACAATCGCAAGAATAAACTTTCAGAGGGCGATTAATTAGGAATTTCAAGCTGAACACTCACTCCAACCAGTAGGAGGAGGTCCCAGCGGCTCCGACAGACCCAAAAAATATCGAGCTAGTGTTGAACGACGCAAAAAGAGGTAATTAGGCAAAGTTTTTGGTCTATAGCTTAATGGTGTTTCTTCTTCTAAACGAGTTTCAACTTAATCCTATGAGTTTTTCATAAAAGCGAACGTTTCCTTTGGGGTTAAAACCCGGCAGTTTCTGAACATGAGTACCCTCGATAACCGCCGATGTAGGGGGGTATTTATCGCTTCCCTCTGAGTAAATATGCGCACTATACCCCGGTGGTACAGCGCTGCCGTGCCTCAACCTTGGCCAGCAATTCTTGTCAAGTTCAAAATGAATTTCATGACCACCATATGATAACATAGCTGCTGCTGGGGCTTCAACCTCTTGATAGGTGTCCTCTAAAAAATTCGGTTTCTCGGGATTTTGGGTTTTTTCGGCAAGTGTGAGTATACACATTCGCCTGCTAGCGATAACATTGTCCGGCCCGAAGGCTAAGACAGCAGCGATAGCAAAGGCAGTGGCGAAATACATGGTGCTATATTTCAATTTGAACTTCGGTATAATATGCAAAAAGCAAAGGAAATTCTTAATATAGTGGGGGAGGATTGTTTTCCTTGTGGAAAAAAGGTTGTTAAGAAGTGAAAACTTAAATATTAAACTGGAAGAAGAAAAGCAGTTTTGAGAGTGTAATTTGATAATTTATGTTAGATTTTCGACCTTACTTACTAATATAAATTATGGAAAAGATAATACTTAGGTACAAAAGGGCGTCAAGTCATATAAAAGCTAAAAATAATTATCGGCATAATTTAAAATACTCGCATTACGCTAGTCTTATTAAAAGTTTTTAAATAGTACAACCTCCCTTTTATTATTTCTGTTTTTCCCACATCGACCCGGTCAACTTAAAATTAAATGATTAGATGAATATTCGAGAAACAACTAATCTCAGGACTTATTTTTAGATTTTGAAACTTGAGAGTAAAGCCGCGTCGCCGTAATTTAATTTGCAATTTTGTTTATACTTGTAAATCCAATTTTTTTATTATAATGTATATTTTCATCAACCCCAGCGACTCTTTAAGTCGCATAAATCAGACCATGCTTTCCCTTCTTTTTTCTTGTTTTTTTTCATTGCGTATAAAATTGTTATTCCTAATGCAAACTTCCTATTCCCAGGTTTTGCCAGCTCCCTCTTAACGTCAGCATCGTCAAATTAATTCATCTTCATACATAGTAAAACAATATGTAAGTATACCCTTGAAGGAAATAGAATTAAAGCGGATCCCTTCCAATCTAAATTACAGGAGTGGGACGCTCATATTAAGGCTTACATGTGGGGATCGATAACACTGCACGGCTTTGCTAATGTTTCTCAGAATCATTCTTCTGTAGTCCAAAGTTTGAGCCGGTCGGCGCGACCTGCGGTAGCTAGATCGACTTTCTGGAGCGTCTTGACTGGAGCAGGACAAGGAACAGTCTGGATGGATTTCCGAAACATTTTGTACAGCCAGAGCGCCATGGCGATTTCTGAGGCATTTTATGCCATCAACAGAGTATCGTCAACCATGTGGCCGCTGGCTGGCTCAACGACATTTGGAGAATTGTAACTGTGGTTAGTTACGAACATGTTATCCACGGCGTACATGGTATTATTAACAAGCTTTGTTCGATCAGCGTCATGTATCAAGTTCGCGAAGTCTTATTTGGTTGGCTTTAATATCCTAGCTCGGGTCGCTGCCAAAGTCACATTCGACCTCTGGCATGACAAGGCGCTCCACAAAATACTGCGCAAGCGATACGGGTCTACCCTCGACAAAGCTCACATGGGCACTACGGGAGCAAAGCTAGAGTTTGGAGAGGCTGCCACTGTATTAAGCCATGCTTCAAGCAACTACTGATCAGGAAGGTTAGGACATAAAGTAAGGCCCATTACGCAATGGATATGCAAGATATGTAGAATGAAGAGCAAGCAGACAACCTATTTCAATCCTTTAAAACGGTTGGGGCAAATATAACGAAAAAAGATCCAGATTCGGCTGTCTCGTCGCTACAAACATCGACTTTGGCTCTGCGCAACCATTTTTTGAAGTACCTCAAAGTAGCCGCTGCCAGTGCTCCACTTTGCTGCTCAAGCAAGGATAAACTATAGTGGCAGGTCAGCAACCTGTGTTTTGCTCATTACTGTATCACGTTCCTTCAGACGTAGTTTTGCTTGCAGCTTTCAGCGAAATGAGGAGCATATTGCCGCGGAGCCCAAAATCGCCCATGGGCCTCAAACCTTCGATCCTGCGTACCGGCAAACCTCACTTGCACTTCGGAGCAAGGTTCCGCTGTGAAGAACACTTAGGGTTCTTGTTGGGTTGCTTCCTAAATGTCGCGCCCAGCCAGGCTTTGAAGCCCGCTGAGTGCGCTTGTCCCGGAATCGAATATAAGAATGACTGAATTATTACTTATCCGTCTGATAACGATATTACGAGCATCAAAACTCAGCTTGTTGAAATAGGTCGGGATTTGACGTATATTGAGACCCCGTAATACAAGCTTTTGTGGCTTAGGTGCTGCATCTTGCTTCGTCATCTGCAAATTTCAGGCTCTGCAAAGACTTTTGGTAACTAAAGTAGCCATTAGGATAGATGAGATCAGAAGACACTTCGAACCTCATCAAGCCTATCATCGGTGGTTTCGTAATCCAATTCTATTGTTGCTGTGAGCTCTGATGCATTGGCTGAAGCGTGCCCTGAGACGAATGTGGGAGGAATAGCTGCATTGAGATTTAGAAGCCGAGAGGGAAATTTCCCTTGAGGATCGAATGTCCGTTCCCGACTGGAATTGCCCAATAGTGCATTCCAAACCCTAATCGGGCGATATCAAGGTCACTACCTGCTCATACTACCAAAAAAGCCTAGGTGTTCAATCAGCCTCGTTTTGTAACTTTGCGCAATTAGTAAAAGAAATAGCATGCTCGCGAGTGCTGCATAATCATCTCGCCAGAGCCTTCCTCCAGGTCTTTTTCGAGAGTGTATCCTTAATCCGACCACGGGGAACAGCAAGGCAAACCCAATGGCGACCGCATTTTGCGCTTCTGATGTTTTTAATGGTTTCGGGTATGCAACACAAAAGTCGGCCTTAACGGTAACGGCGATTATCTCGCCAAGTTCCTCATGGCTGCCGCCGCTAAGGCAGTGCGGTCAAGACGCCAAGGGTGCGAATTTAAGGTAGCGAGACAGATAGATTCTACAACAGGGCAGCTCTCGGCTTATGGAAGCTGTTAACATATGGCATCCAATGCGTAGCTGTCCTATCAATCCGTAATTGACAGTTGATTTATGAAAGCAGCAACATGAACTACAATGTGTCTGTTTCTGGCCTTCGTCGTCTGCATCGTGTTATAACATATACTGGCATTTACTTACTTGTCAAAGCCTGGACACATGGAAAGATGAGGAACTATGCAATCCAGCCAGCCCATGCACTTCCCTTCGATCTTAAGCATCCCCAGTAACATAAGATTTTTATTTATAGAAAAAGCGCACATGAGACGGACGACACCCATCCTTAGTATCTTGAAAATCGACAGTTACAAACTTCAGCTCTTGTCATGTCATATCATCCTGTATGCTTTTGCTGCGGCTCTTTATGGGCGACTACGCAGTGTTAAGGGTTAGTGTCCCATTAGATAAGATATATATTCAGTATTAATTTACTCGCTGCAGATTCTATAAGGAACATGCCTTTGAATAATAATATTAGGTATATACCCGCATTATAACTTTATTAAACACCCGCGATTGGTTTGGCTTTACCGCATTTATTAATGCAAAGTTCTTTTTTTAAAATCATGCAAAGTTTTAAAAGTATTCTTTAATTCTTTAGAGAAATACTTAGTAACTTATTGAATTGCACCCGTATATTTGAACAAAATTGAAGCGGAAATATTTTAGTATAAAAGGTGCGTCAACATATTACTACACGTTCAAATCTCGTGCAAATTATCCATTTTATATACTCGTTTAACATTAAGATTTCACTCAAAGCTTATATAAATTAAAATTTGCAAGATGCATTACACATTTTCCTCCGCGATTATAAACTTTTTAATCGCAATTTCCACCAGTGCTACTATTTTACCGGCTTTGCACCAACGTAAATTTGACGTGGACGCCAGCCCTTCCACTATTAAAACCGCCGTAAGTTTGAGATTTATCAATATAATTTCAAAATTATATTTAATATAATTAAAAAAAAGGCTGGCACCACTCGACATCCTGAAATAAACCATTTGGATAAAGTTAAACGAGGTCACATTAGCAACGGCTGCAATAGATACGAGCAAGATATGATAAAGACTGCTATGGAAAAATATTCAAACTATTGTCAATATTTTAAATTATATTATTTTAATTTAATTAATTTAGGTGCAAATATTGGCCGACGCCGCATACTGGGATGTTAAAAAGCAGTTTGACCTCAGATTTAGATATTTCAAAACTTATTCCCAAAACGATATCGACGCCCTTCAAAAAGCGTATTTTAGGATTGAAAAAACATGCGACCTCGACTCTGACAATATTGTTTTCCGCTGCGATCCTCCAAGTCACAAATGTGATACGTCAGCTGGTTATATCCCTTTGTATCCCGCTGACGCATCCAACAACCAAATATTTTTATACCCGTTATTCTTTAATAAATACGAATTTCACGATCTTGACAGAGGTCGTATCCTCGTTCATAAGACCTCGCATATTCCATCCAGTAAATAAATCTTACAAACTAATTTTATTGGCATTTTTTTGGACCCAAAATTCTATTAACCTGAGATTTTTGTATTATAGTTCGAAATATTATGGATTATGATACGTATGGATTATATAATTTACTAGGGTAAATATTATTTCCAAATACCTTGTTTTATATTTGCAAATGCTAACCATTTTACTATTTCAGCCTTTTTAAAGAACTAAGCCTCTATTACGCGGATACCTTTGGCTGGTTCGCCCTCGCCGCTTATAATAAAAACTATTAAGCTTTTCTTACACGTTGAAATTAGGATATTGGGTAGTGCAGGAATGACAATTATTATATCAGTTCGACTTGAAGTTCTTGGCTAGATAAAAGCATATTTTTCGAACCTGTCCAGTTGCACTAGGGATGTATTCCGGGGTAAACAGAATCGTTGGCATATTGGACGAAAAAAGAACGGTATTTTGACCGGAAAAAAACGGATGTGCGCGTCGGTTTACCAGCGCTGGGCGGAGCGTGTGTCGCCGCTGCAGCCGCATGAAAACCCCCAAAAGGAGGCCAAATTCTCCAAGTTCCTTTTGTTTCCGAAGCCGTCGACGAGCTTGTCTGATGGCGTGCAGTGGTTGCTTTGTTTTTGCCGCGCTTGCTTCTTGACATTCGGCCGGCGTTCAGAAGTTTTGCGTCATGATCATAGCCTGATCTGGGGTGTCCGTCTTGTTCAGAGAGAGGGGCAAAGAAGTCGGGCGGGGGGGGGGGGGGGGGGGAGGATGTCAATTCTCTGGCCTCTATCTGTAAACCTCGAAAGCACTGAGCAGCTGCACTCGGCTCTAACTATCAACTATCAAGCCAGAAGTGCGGACCCCGTCACCGCGCGTCGCGTTGCCCGGTACAGCCCTTGCAGCCCCAAGACGCCGGAACGCAGCTCGGCGAGCTATGTATTAACAACCGCCAACGGGTCCCCCAGGCGCACGAGTATGATGGCAACATATTGGGAAATATATTCCCCCCCCCATCTTCCAGCCTAAAAACCTGCTACCGGCGAAAACGTTGCCGCTCAGCAACCAGCTGACGCGCCAGACCGTAGCGTCACTTGTTCTCGCTCCTGGATTGCGTGGCCCGGTCTTTGACATTGGTGCGGGCCAGCAAGGTGGTCAGTCTGTCTGCGTACGCCGGCTGGGCCGCCTGGGGCGAGTGGAAGCGCGGGAAAGGCTGGATTACTTGGGTGGGCAAATTCATCCAAGACAGCTGGCAGTGACTGTCCTGGGGATCCATTTTCTCCCGAGGTCAATATCGACAGTGGCCTCCGCCGCGTCCTTGGACCACTCGTACATGTCGTCAAACAGAAAGTCCCCATCACCTGTGTCGGCTCCTCAAAGAAGCCCGCTAACTCCATCAAAAGAGGTAAAGTCCCGGAGCTCTGCAGTGCCTTGATTTTGGAAGAAGTGGTCAAGGACAATAACCCTTGCAAACTCGTTGGATGGGATTTGTACACACGCTCTTGAAGGCATCAAGATAAATCGAGAGTACAGGTAGGTGAGAACGGCGACGGGGGCAAATTGGATTTTGATTCGAAAGGTTATTCCCCCTGCGATTGTTCATGGGCGAGAAAGGGCGTTGCAATCCTTCCAATTTAGGCATATTCCAGTGGGGTATGGTCGTTTGTAAAGGACGAGAAATTTGCGTATATCAAAGTAGCTAAACGAAATTCTCAAAAGGTTACCTTTTTCCTTGGCGCAAATCTCGATTCTCGAGTTCCTCCTCCCTTGCGGTCGATAATGCCAGAGCTCGTCCTGGTCGCGCGACCCTGTGTCCAACGACTCGAGTTCGGACCAAGTCGCCCAGCTCTAGTCACGCAACGGAGGGGATTCCTCACCACTGCCTCGCCAGAAGTTTGATGACGAATGTCGCTTTCGCCCGGGCGAGAGAAATGGCGCTCGTCACTGGGTGCACTCGAAAATCCCAAAGCACTTTTGTCAAGCCTCGACAGGATCGACGTCCTGTCGATCCGTGGGCAGTCAAACCTCAACATCGTAACGGTGGGTGCCGTGAGACAAGACTGGCAAGCAGTGGGCTTCGGGTGGCTTCTACAGCTAGAATCGTCTAACCCCTTGAAGATCCACCAAAGACAAGGAAGAGGCCAGTCAGACCAGGACGAAGAAGTTGATTTCGTGTCTCGCCGACAGCCCGTGCCGCACCGTATTCAAACTCCTTTACCGCCCCAAGCGCAGAGTCGATCTCCAAGTCGTCCAGTTAACAGCCAGAAGGCGTAGGCTGAGCGGCTTATGCAATTCCCCAAAAGGCTGACGGTCTAGCCGCGTCGCGGCTGGCTCCTTCCATCAGTACCCCAAGGACCGTGTTTACCTGGAGGCAGAAGTCGGAAGACTGCAGGCCGAGGTGACAGTCAAAGTGGAATTGGACCGTTTTCTCCTGGCCTTCCGCCCATGGACTACCAGTATGCTACCAGAAATATCTAGCTTCATGAAAGCTAGCAAAGGCATGCCGTATACTGAGCTGCTGGCTATGCAATGTCAAGCGGTTGGATAGGGTGGGTGAGTGTTTGCGATTTTGCGCTTCTTCAAGCGTTACCAGTACCCTCCCAGTTTTTCTGCACCATCTTCACGTGTGGCACATTTTCAAGTATCCGAATGATGCCAGATCCGCGGAATGCAGATGCCACCACGCCAGTCGTAAAAAAAGTGATAAACGTTACGTTGGTGCGTTTATAAACGGTTTATATTCCTTTGGCATGTTTCTTTTCCATGGACGTTTGAATAATATCAGGCTCCCATGCGATCATCTTACTGACAGGTCAAAACCTCCCGACGGCCCGGAGCCTCGAATTCATTTGCGAGTGGCAAAACACGCCGAGGCGACGACTCGCTCCGAATGTGTTCGCGTAATAAATAACAAAATGGAGAACCTCTCAGAAACAGCTTGGTACTATATCGATATTCGGCCAAGCTGGCCTGCATTTACCAGTTTGGTGGTTACATTGCAGCAAGCAGGCAAGTAAGCAAGCAAGCCAAACAGCTTTGGCGGTATATTTAGCGGTCTTCAATGCTGCCCTAGAAGCCAGGGCCGCCCTGAAAGGGATCAGGCCACCCCTGGGATTCGCTGCCGAGGGCGTCGGCGGCTCGTCGCGTGTCAACGCAGTGCTGCCAGGATTTTACAGTCCTGGCGGGCCTCGAATCGACCGTTTGAGGGCATGAGAGCGGCCAGG
Source organism: Pyricularia oryzae 70-15 (assembly GCF_000002495.2). Classification (NCBI taxonomy): domain Eukaryota; kingdom Fungi; phylum Ascomycota; class Sordariomycetes; order Magnaporthales; family Pyriculariaceae; genus Pyricularia; species Pyricularia oryzae. The sequence goes on along the minus strand of NC_017849.1, from coordinate 5,901,484 downwards.
ACGCTGGGGTCGACAGGATTTCAAATGTTTTCCATCGCGGTCCAAACAATGCTTAATCCAATCCTCATACCCACCGGAACAAATATCGTCGTATTCGGACATATGTTTGGCGCACTTTAATACTGTCCGTGGCCGAAACCTACTTTTCTACGACTTTCAACCTCGGATTCAACAAACTGTATCTAGTTGGTGCCGACAATTGGACCGAATTGCTGGAGCCGCGCTTCCTGTCAGCCAAGGAGACGATGCGACATCAACGAGGGCAGCTGCGGTTCCTGGGCGCGGACCCCAAGCACTTCGATCTCGTCTTTGTGGCCAACACCATGGCAGGCATCAAGTGGGTGGGCGAAGCCTTCCGTAACCTCGCCGGATGTCGAGTTACGGCTCGTGTCTTTAGATACTCCCACCGACAGTTCCAGTGACAATTTTCCGGTACAGCATGTTTCCCTGCCCCCAAGGCGTTTGGCCGATCCCGAAAGCCTAAACGCGATAAGCTGCGGATCGCGATGCCTGGAATGAAGTGAGAAATGCCTTGCCATAGCGAGCGGCGAATTCGCTCTAAAAGAAAAGAAGACTTTGGTAAATCTTGAAAGAAAATCGTCATAGGAGCAGATAAAGTTGGTGAGCGAGGGCGTGGACGACGTAGACCAGGTCCAGCGCCACCGTGACTCCGCCGCTGCACCGACAGCGCTCACAGGGAGAATTTCGGCATCAATGCCCTCTGTCCTTTCAAAACATACCCTCTAAAACAACAAATCTGTCAAACGTCAAGGTATCGAATCTCAGGCGGGCTCTTCTGAAAATATTCTCCTGATCGAATGCGAGTTTATAAATACTGGTCTCGTGTTTCAGGACTTAGGAGAGTCCGCCTCTCCGTTGAAAACAATTTTTGTCCTTCGGGAGCATCCTCGATGAAAAATATGAGCCCTCAACAATAACAACATCCTGCCGTACCCTGTCTGATTAGCCACCACCCTTTTCTCTTCCCTCGCAACACTGGAGCACAAAGTCGCAGTTGAAATGCGTGTGCCCAAACGCCCACACCCTAACACACGGATTGGTCCACCAGACCTCTGCGCTCAGATCGGTGGCACAGGCGCTCTGCACACCCGTGTCGTCCTCGAGGCGGTTTGGGTTATTGGCCTCGGGGGGCGTTTAGTTGTGAATCTGCCCACACACGCGTAAATTTTCTTGGGCTGTACACATAATAAGCAGCGTTGTTATTCCTTCTTTTGATTCGATATGCGGCACAAACCAAGCGCCTGGAGGTAGGCCCATTGAGCAACTATGCGTCTGCTATAAAACTTGGTATAGTTTTTTTTTCTGTTCTTTTTTTTTAGATTTCAACAGCCATGACGGTTGTTTCACGCCTCGTCGCCATTCGATTTGATACATTCCTCGCTCCTCCTCCCGACAATTCATCCTTAGTAACACCTTGTTGCCCATATCCAGGACCCCATCAACTACCCACAACACTCTGCTGTTGCAACAAACCTCCCGGCCAACGTTACAGGGCCAAAAGATGTTCGCAAAGTAGCAAAAGTCGCGGTCTGCCCACTCGAGCAAAAGGTGCTTAGGGCATACATCTCCTTCCCAGGAAAACTGGCAGAAGGTGGTTCATCGGTGTTCCTATTATGTACTATGGTGCAAGCTTCGCTCCTTCTGTACCAAAGCGGCAACTTGTGGTATCGGTTTCTTTGGCTGCAACAATATTTGCTACCTAAAATAAACCCCAGGTGATCATCGGCGGTGGCACAAAAGGCTCTGTTGCAGGCTTGCAGGCTGCCTGCTGAGGCAAAAAGGCTACGACCCCTTTTCCATATCCCGTGGCCAGTTGCTGATCAGCTGTCACTTTGAGCCTGGAGTGCCACCGTCTTGGGCCATTTAGGCTATAGATGGCGGAAAGGAGTAGTAGTAGTAGTAGTAACGTTGAGCTCCACATCTCCGACCCCCCTAAAGTCCGGCCCCTAAAAATATCTACTCAGCCACGTCAACCCTTTGTTTTATTTTATAAATATCTAGACGAATTTTTCACTTTAGAACTTGATTTTTGAAGATTCTTGCTCCAAACCTTCCAATGAAACAGTACACTGAAAATCAGCTTCTTGCTGCCATTTCTGACATAAGAAATGGCAAATCAGTTCACAAAACCTCGCAAAAATGGGGTATTCCTCGGAGTACCCTTCACGATCGTTTAAAGGGGGCCCAGTCAATTCAACAAGCGAAAAGATTTTGTCAAAGGCTTTCACAGGAGCAGGAAACCTATTTGGCAGATTGGGTACTTGCGCAGGCCGCGTTAGGCCTTCCGCCAACGCATCAAGAACTACGCTATTTTGCGGAACGAATTCTTCAGGCCGCCGGAGAAAGAAAAAGCCTTGGGAAACATTGGGTTAGCCGTTTTATAGCCCGATATCCAATTTTGAAAACCCAAAGACCCCGGCGAATAGAAAATGCCCGGGTTAATGGGGCTACAACCGAGGTAATTAAATCTTGGTGGTCCTATTTGAAAAATCCCGTTGTCGATACTATAAAACCGGCCAACCGTTGGAATATGGACGAAACAGGTATAATGGAAGGCAAAGGATTTAATGGCCTGGTGTTAGGGCGTAATAAAATCCGGCCATTACAGCGAAAAGAGCCTGGAACGCGGGGTTGGACGAGCATAATCGAATGTGTATCAGCTACGGGGGCTGTTATACCTCCCCTCGTTATATTTAAGGGGAAAAACGTACAGCAACAATGGTTTCCAGCTGATTTAAGTCCTTTCGATACCTGGCAATTTCATGCAACCGAAAACGGGTGGACAAATAATGAAACAGGTATCGAATGGTTAAAAAAGGTGTTTATTCCGTATACCCAACTTTTAACCCCTGAAAAGCGGTTATTAGTTATGGATGGCCATGGATCACATATAACGGACGAATTTATGCTTCTTTGCTTGCAAAACAATATTCAACTCCTATATTTACCCCCTCAACTCTCTCCCGTACACAAAATTTTCAGTATGGGCGCACGGACCATGCTGTTAACGTTTGCGCGGGACTTCCGCCTGTAGCCCTAACAGGCGCGCACACACGAAAAACTCTTCAACCTGTCGCCCTAAGCACCGTCACTACACGGAACGCCTTTCCTCGCAACACCCATGTATAATCGACAGATTTCCCCTTTGACGAGTTTTCCACTGATCGCGGTGAAGGAAGAGTCCGATCGGCGGTTCGGCGCGCCACCCGCATAGAGGCGCACAAGACAAGGCCCAATCTCGCGATGCGAGCCAGCGTGGCACAAAAAACTTTGCCAGCCGGAAAGGCAGGCGTCCTTCCCCGGAAGGCTAGACAATACGGTTTAAAAGAAAGGGAAATTAGGCTGAGAACCACCCGACGGTTCTTCGAATCGACAGGGCACCCTCTCACCCCCTCACACCTTCTGGGATTGCCTGCAGCGAGGAGGTAGTGCCGTTACGGGGGTTGGTTAGTTGTACGTGGACCGGAAGCACTGTGCCGGCGCGGCAGTCTCCAAAGGGTCCCGACAGCAAGACGTGGTCGGCCCATTGCTGGAGACGGCTTTGGGTAACGGGAAGCAAGAAACGTGGGCACGGCCTTGGTTCGCACCCTTGGTACACCCCGTGGACGGTGGGCCGTGGTGGAATAGTGTGACTGAGGCGCCCCATGCTTCTCACTCGCACTGGGAATCTGCGCCGGGTCTGGAGGACGGGAAGAACTCGATTGCATTCATGTCCACATTGTGGCGCTGGGCTAGCCCAGGAACCAACGGGGGACTAAGCTGTGGATGGACATGTACGGGGTGTCGCCGGCTTTTCGAAGCTTTCTACTCGCACTAGGGACGTACACCGGGGCAGATGATGTCGTCGGCATGTTAGGCGGAAGAGACGCTATTTTAGCCGGAGAGGACGGATGCGCGCGTCGGTCTACCAAGAGGCCTTTTTGTGGATGCGGTAGGTTTAAGGTGCAAACCTTGTATTTACGTGGCAGGCTGGGTATCCAGCGACTAGGAGGGCTCTAGCTGGCCTGTCCGTTAGAGGGTCTGGTCCAACCCTGTGACTATAGTTTACTGTAGGAAATGCAAGGACCAACTACTTCAGCGCCCGCCCCAGAGCGGCCCGCCAGCGCCCCGCGCGCCACGAACGCACTTTACGCCTAGGGACACTGATCGTAAACGACTCGAACTCTGACGAGGAATAGACTTACTGCCTTTTCACCCACACTTCACGGCACAAGCCGTCAGACGAACCCTCCGTGCACCTTAGGCACGGGGTCGCGTCAGTGAACTAACCCCCTAAGCAGGACCGGGCCCGAACCCGGTCAGGCACGATCCGCCTCTGCCCTCCTTGTTTTCCCCCTGTGTAAATAAAGAAGATAGAACGCGCGCCGAGATACCCCTCGGGAGGTTGCTAACGGCCGGCTAACAAGCCGGGCCGAGCCCGGCGTTAACTAATACTACTACTACTACTACTACTACTACTACTACTACTATATTTACCCCCTCATTCGTCACACGTTCTTCAACCGTTGGATTTATCGGTTTTTGGGCCGTTAAAGGAAGCTTATCGACGTCACCTGGGATTTGTAAACCAGTTTTGCTGTTCAACGGTTGTTGGGAAACGAAACTTTCTACTTTGCTATCGAAAAGCCAGATCAAAAGCATTTATAGCAAAAACCATTCAATCTGGTGGGCGTACGACGGGGTTATGGCCGGTGAACTTGGCAAAACCACTTTTAAACCCTTTTTTATTAGAAAATAGCAACGCCAACGTCGAAAAAGGTAAAAATAACGGCTTCCAAAGGGATAAAACACCGGAAAATCCAACCCAAAAAATTAACGACCAGTCTTTACTTATTTGGAAAACCCCTAAAACGACCCGAGATATTCGACTTCAACTACAGGAAATTTCCCGGTCCGAAAAAAGTAACGCCACTTCACGGCTTTTGTTTGCAAAAGTCCAAAAAAGCTTCGAAACCAAGGATATCTTATTGGCTGAAGCTCAGCAAAAAATCAGTTTGTTAAAAGCAAAATTGGAGGCGGTACGGCCGGTCAAAAGGAAAAGGGTGATTCCGGATCCCAACGAGCTTTTGGTCAGCAAAAAAAACGTTTATGAAGCACAGGAAAATAATAGGGACTGTTTAGAAGCTTTGAACGATGGAGAAGAGGTTAGCGAACCGGGAGAGCCTGACAATGATTGTATTATTGTGCGTTGATAGGTTTACATTTAAATCGGTTTATAAAAGGGGTATTTCGTCGTTACATTTTTCAAGGGGGCCGGACTTTAGGGGGGTCGGAGATGTGGAGCCCAACGTTAGTAGTATTATTTAACGCCGGGCTCGGCCCGGCTCATTAGCCGGCCGTTAGCAACCTCCCGAGGGGTATCTCGGCGCGCTTTCTATTTTCTCTATTTACACAGCGGAAAACAAGGGCATAGAAGCGAATCGAGCCTGACCGGGTTCGTGCCCGGTCCTGCTTACAGGTTTGTTCACTGACGCGACCCCGTGCCTTCAGGCGCACGGAGGATTCGTCTGACGGCAGTTGACGGCTCTTCATCGAGAGGGGCCTGTGTCCAAACAGCGGAGCTGTCGGTCGTTTGTAGCCATGGAGACGAAGTTCCCAACAAGTGTGGGCTCGACGGCACAGGCGGGTGGTTGTTGTCGATAGCCAGCCGGGTTATCCTTGCCACGGGTAAGCGGGGAGGAGGTGGAGGGAGCAGGATTCGAACCTACGTTACTCAAGTAACAGCCATGGCGCTTAACCACTGCGCCATTCCCCCGATGGCGGAAAGGAGAGAACGAAGTGGGAGGATGAACCCAAAAGTGGAATGGTTGTATTGATAGTGTTACTTCATGGGTGTAGTTGCGATATCACGAGGCGGGAACCTTGATCGGGATTACCATGGAGCTTTTGATGGGAAACGTTGCCAAATAACGTACCACCTAGCCAGACGTGGCATATTAACTCGTATTCTTGTTTCTGCTATGCACTGTGTGCAATGACGTTTCTTCTAAGCTTGCAAAGGACGCTTAAAAATTCACACTTTGTAACACGGGACTTTTATTGCTGATTGACGCTGGCAATTTCAGAACGCCGCGTGTAACCACTAACCAGTCGATAATGCATCTTGGCTTGCCATTACAACCGCTCAATAACATTCCGCCATCTGCCTCCACTCGCTTGTGTATGTCGACCGCGAAAAACAAGTAGCGGAAAGGGGCGCTTTGGCTATCGGCTTGTATTGTCAGCCAACAAGCAGTAGGCCGTGTCGCCGTAACGGGCACGCGCTTTCCAGAATATGCAATTGGCGCAACACAAGTGCTTTTTTTCTTTTCTTTTCTTTTCTTTTCTTATTTGACAATTGAGGTTGGATCTGTGGGTTAACCGTGGTCATTGGGCCTGCGGCTCCTCACCGAGTTCCTCCTTGCTGGTGGGGTGTTGTTGGTGGTGAACTGGTGGTGAACTGGTGGTGCACTGGTGGCGCTCCTCCGCTGTTCACACACAGTAGCTGCTTTTGCATAAACTGCGAATAGGCTATTACCGCGCAGGAGGACCGCCCAAAAACCTGATATACAAGCAAAAAGGCGCCTCAAGGGCAGCAAGACTAACGTTGCGTACCCCCTGTTCGGCACCCCCCCTGTTCGGCACCCTGAAAATCTAACAACGAAATGCCTACTTTTATAAACTGATTTAAATATAAAATTATCAACGGACAAAAATACAATCGTTTTCACGCTTCTCCGGTTCATTAACCTCTTCTTCATCAGCTAAAGGTTCCAAATTTTCTATATCATTTTCCTGCAATCCAATAATGTTCTGTTTGTTAACCAAAAGCTCGTTTGGATCCGGAACCACCCTCCTCCTTTTAACCGGCCGTATTGCCTCCAGTTGTGCTTCCAATAAGCTGATTTTTTGCTGGGCGCTAGCCAAAAGGGTATCTTTGGCTTCGAAGCTTTTTTGGACTTTTGCAAATAAAAGACGTGAAGTAGCGTTGGTTTTGTTGGATTGGGAAAGTTTTTGCAGTTGAAGTCGGATATCTCGGGTCGTTTTAGGGGTTTTCCAAATAAGTAAAGACGGGTCGTTAATTTTTTGGGCTGGGCTTTCCGGTGTTTTATCCCTTTGCAAACCGTTGTTTTTATCTTTTATAACGTTGGCGTTGCTATTTTCTAACAAAAAAGGGCTTAAAAGTGGTTTAACCAAGTTTACCGGCCATAACCCCGTTGTACGCCAACCAGATTGAATGGTTTTTGCTATAAATGCTTTTAATCTGGCTTTTCGATAACAAAGTAGGAAATTTCGTTTTCCAATAACTGTTAAACAGCAAAATTGGCTAACAAATCCAAGTTGACGTCGATAAGCTTCTTTTAACGGCCCAAAAACCGATAGATCCAATGGTTGAAGAACGTGTGACGAATGAGGGGGTAAATATAGGAGTTGAATATTATTTTGCAAGCAAAGAAGCATAAATTCGTCCGTTATATGTGATCCATGGCCATCCAAAACTAATAACCGCTTTTCAGGGGTTAAAGGTTGGGTATACGGAATAAACACCTTTTTTAACCATTCGATAGCCGTTTGGTTATTTGTCCACCCGTTTTCGGTTGCATGAAATTGCCAATTATCGAAAGGGCTTAAATCCGTGGGAAACCATTGTTGTTGTACGTTTTTTCCCTTAAATATAACGAGGGGAGGGAGGGCAACGCCCGTAGCCGATATACATTCGATTATAGTCGTCCAACCACGCGTTCCGGGCTCTTTTCGTTGCAACGGCCGGATCCCGTTAAGCCCTAATACTAGGCCATTAGATCCTTTGCCTTCCATTATACCGGTTTCGTCCATATTCCAACGGTTTTCCGGTTTAATAGCGTTAATAACCGGGTTCGTAATATAAAGCCACCAAGATTTAATTACCTCCGTAGTAGCGCCATTAACCCGGGCGTTATCTATTCGACGGGGCCTTTGGGTTTTAAGGATTGGATAACGAGCCAAAAAACGAGTTATCCAACGTTTTCCAAGGCCTTTTGTCTCTCCGGCGGCTTGAAGAATTCGTTCGGCAAAAAAGCGTAATTCTTGATGCGTTGGCGGAAGCCCTAAAGCTGTTTGGGTAAGTACCCAATCAGCCAAATGCTTTTCCTGTTCCGTGGAAAGCCTTTGAAAAGGGCTTTGTGCTTTTTTATAAGGTTGAGAACCTTTAAGTCGACTTTGAAGTGTAGACCTAGGTATTCCCCATTTTCGGGAGGTTTTTGCAATTGGATTGCCATTATTGACGTCGTTAATTGCAGATATAAGCTGTTTTTCAGTATATTGCTTCATTGGAAAATGGAGAATTAAAATCAGAAAAAAGTAAATCCAAAAGTGACAGATTCATCGAGATATTTATAATAGAAGTTGGAGGATAAAAATAAAAGTGTTGTTATTTTTGGGTGCCGAACAGGGGGGGTGCCGAACAGGGGGTACGCAACGTTACCCAGGTCCGCAATGACAAGGAAATTAGTAATTATCTCCAAAGCGCATGCCGCTCAGTACCCCGTTATGAGACCATGCAGCATTGCAGGGGACTTTTTGGAACTGAGCACGAGCCGAAACAAGATAGTATCATTGTTTAGTCGAAGCATCCTCCAGACCGGACTTGAATGTTTTTGTTGTGTTTTAACTCTCTCGCAGGGTTGGTGACATCTTTTGGATCGTTATTGCTGCCATGTTCTTTTTAGCTCGACATCTGCAACCTTTATCCCTATAGTTTGTTACAGGGATTTATGAAGGCCGAAGCTTGGGATTAGTTGCTGCGTCGGGCTGCTACATTCATTTACCAAGCATTCGAAAACTGCCTTGTGCCCCACCAGAGACCAGCGATATGGGAGGATAACGCTGGGCATCTTTGAAGGGCCAACCACGTCAGACAAGATAGGAAACGCCCAGCCAGAAGTCTTCCATCAGTGCTACATCTGCGGCATTTTGCTTAGGATAATTAAGGATGCAAACAAGAAGATTCCCCTGTTTTAAAGCGGCTAGGATTGTTCCTGCCTATCAAAGTACCTAAGTACTTTACACACTATCCACTTCGCCTGCGATAGAAATACATGGAACAGCGTGACCTTATACGGGCAGCCATCGCTTGCACACTTTTGTTACGTTTTCCCCTGAGCAGGCTATTTGGAGGAAGAATTTGCGAAAATGACCAACACCCACAGCATTTACGACTAGTCCCGCAGCACTTGCGTTTGGGTGAAAAACACTACCTATAGTCCGGATCAGAGTGTTTGTTTATTAGTCAATTTTTGCCTCTGCTTTTTCGATATTTCCGGACAGCACAGGACGTGTTTGAGCTGCATTATCTGGAGGAGAGAGGGTATGACGAAGAAGATGCGCTTGTTCTACCAGTCAACGTAATATCAACTTGTGAAACGTATTTGAAGTCAGGATGCCAATCCGCAACCTCTAACTGTATTTGAACTGAGGGAACAGCTTATTGGGCATATGATGACAGTCCTCCTACCGTGCAAAGGCGGGTCAAGGATGATTACGCGTGCAAATATGGCAGTTTGGAGCAGTTGGTGCTAGCTGAGCTTTGCTTCCTGCGTGGGGCCGCGAAGGGTTGCGGTTGTCTGAAATGCCGGTTGACGTTGTGACAGTTACAAATAAGGATATAAGGTTGGCCGAGTTGGAAGTTTCACAGTTGAGTATTCGCGAGCCTTTCCTGGGAGGGAAACAAAGTTAACTCGTTTCAACACACGTGGCTTATCAGCAGGAACCTCCCTAATTAAAATCTATATACCTACCTATTTGCAAAAATAGGTTATAATAATTTTGAGGAATATCGCTACAGGAATCTTTGTTATAGTGAGTCAAAGGCTGCAGAGTTCTTATTGTCTCTTGATCGCTAACTCTGCGCTTTAAATCATGAGACGCCAACATCCATCTTTCAGCAGTGGTTTCCTCCCTCAGGATTCCAATGCGGTATTATCTCAGCCTCCTTTGCGGGTGTGGAAGCTTCTTCACCAGGACGTTATCGTCCTTACAGCTTTAGCCGCAGCTGCAAATGTAATTTTGGGCCCCGCCAAGGACTTTTGCTTCCATTGGCGATATTGCCGTGAGCCGGAGCAAGCTGTGTTGTTTTTGATGAGCCTGGCGGTACGCGCTTCCGCGGCACGATGCACGTGTTGGAGGATGTGGGAGAGAGGACTTGTGATGGGTTGTGAGCGACGTCAGGGGCTGGTGGCATCGACGTTTTCCTTGTTGAAGTCGGCCATTTTTTGGGTTATTTATATAACTGACAGACGAGCTTTTTGTTGATGAAGACGGCGGGCACGGTTTTGTGTCCCGCCCGCCGCCCAGGCTGGTTGCGATGGCGGTGTGCCGTAAGCCGGAGCAAGCTGTGTCTTGTAATTGTTAGATGACAGGCGAACTTCTTGTCGATCATGGCAGCGGGCACGGAGGGTTTGGTATAATTTTGACAAAGTCGGGTCTGCCACTAGCAACCAGACCTCAACAGCCCCATCGCACGAGCTCAGCTGGGAGGACTGTTGTTGCAGGCTATATTTACCGAAGTCACTGGCATTAGTCATTGACGGAGGCCTCCGTTTTTGGCGATGTTTTTAGTGCAACAACTGTGGTAATTGGAGTCGCGGATGCCGGGGCTTTTGCAAATCGCGTGGTCCCTGTTAAACAGGGGATTTGCCATCGTCAGCCCGGGTCCCGACGTCTAGGAAGTTGTAGACGCAGTGATTCAATCATTTACCGAGATGTAGTCTCGCCTCCAGATTCATGTTCAAGCTCAGGCTGAGGGTTGAGCTTCAGTGCCCGTTTTACCGCCTTGTTGGGCGTATTCGTGATGGTGAAAACAGGCTCGCGCAGCCTCGAAAGAGAGCTCTTCCGAAAACACGAGCGTATTGTCCCACTCGATGAGGAGAGAATCTTGAAAATGGTTTACAAAATCGTGGGTTTGTGTTGGGTTATCGTTGCTTGTGCTGGATCGTTTGAGGAACGGTGTCCTTATGATCTGGTCAACAACTGAATCTTCGAAAGAAACTTTAATATGGCATTTGTCCCCTTCTACACCGTTCTCTCTGTCCTTTACGCGAAAACTCATCATGCAAGCAGGAGTTTTTGCGGCCTGTCCCGGGGTATCTTACGAGTTAAACCCCTGGGCCAGGCAATTGCCGTCGTCGAAAATCAAGCAGCGGGAATCTCGATGAAAAGTAGCGCCATTCGCGCCAAAAAAAAAAAAAAAAAAAAAAGAAATGGGTTTATGCTGCTTATCGCTTAGTGTATTCTGCCATTGGCGTCACCCAACACCCCTCGCCGACAATTATCTCTTGGGGCAGTGACACGGTCGACTGTGTTAAGGCATTTGGTGAAAGGGTGGAAACAAGGTAAATCCTAGATTTCAAGCGTCGTGCTACTCCAGGGCGCGCATTTGCCTACTAAACTTTTGGGGAATATTGCCGCCTAAAGACAGTAGAATCACGCAGCATGGGCTTTCCAGTAAGAGCACGGGATGGTAAAGCCTGGGCCTGGAGCAGTGGAGGAGCTAGGAGTGCTGACGACTAGCTTGCCGAGGCGGAGCGAGAGCGGTTCAAAGGTTTGCGATGTTGCCCACCGGCTCAAATCTGCTACGGCACATATGTGGCAGAGAGAAACAACCACATTGGTACTCCTCTGCTCATTAACACACCAACCCAGGACTCAGCTCCACAAACAGTCGCAACAGTCGCTTTATAGGCGCTTTCCGTAAATGGAAGAGTCTCGTCACAAGCAAACGCGATTGGGCGCAGGGCCGTCTTTACAACCAACCCTAGTCATACGACGCTTTTTGGTCCATGGAAGTAGGAAATAGATCTAATAGTGATCTTTCGCGATGGTCAAGGCTGAACTATCGAGCGGCTATCCAACAGCAACTCTCTCCACTTGCATATCAACACAGCGAATGCCTGCACCGGGCACCTTTTTTGGTGGAGTTTTCAGCCAAGTCAGACTGTGATGACAAACAAGGGTGCATGGAAAGATTTGTTAGCCTCCCCAAAGTCGCATACAAAATAAAGGGTATGATTTGACCATAATACTTTATGCGTAATGCATTTAAGAGTTGGGAACAAGGTGAAGCAGTCGCCATCCAAAGCTGCTCGTGCGCACGAGCCAAACTGGAACGGATAGTACTATAGTAGGTGAAGGTCTGTCTGTTGGCTTCTTAATCGCCTCGGTGAGTTCCGACGTGTGCAGTTCAACTGCATACCGTAATTTGCGTTCTCATATTTATATAGAGCTACGAAAAGCTCGCTAGATTTATAATCACTAGAACTATTACGCAGCATTAACGAATGCATAACCTGGTCAAATACAATGTCGTTTGTGATCCTGTTTACACTTTGCAAAAACACCTCTTCTGAACTCAAGACACGAAGATGGATTCAACGGGTGCCATTGGCAGTTCGACTGTTCACTAACCCCACCAAATATGTGCCGCCGAGAATATAATGACGGCGGAAACGATTCAGCACCAATCAGTCAGATGACCAAACCTTTTTGCTCCCGATTTAATCATTTCAAGGAGGATTTTGCTAGTACCTACGGGCATATAATAATATATTAAAGACACGATGTTTTGAACTGTTTTATGTGTTAGCCCAACCAAACTGCATCTCCACGTTACGAAATGGGCGTGTATTCCAGGTACGCTTTCAAGGATTTGAAGAGGTGGAACGCTGCTGGTCAAAGTCGGGAAGGGGCACGCGAAGCGCACAGAGCCTGCCTCCAAAAGACGGGTTGGTTCAAAGCGCCGGGGCGACATTCGCCGGCCACGGCGCTAGCCATCAAGCTTTCCAGCCTGAGGAACAGCGACAACCGGAAAACCATTGGTCATTGCAATGGGTTGCCAATTACATGTGGGTGGACGTGCGGCCTTTACCACGTGTTGGCGATGAACCTGTGGCTAGTTGCGGATTACAGTGACTGGTGTGGCTAATGCACAGTAATATTAGAGTGGATCATGTTGCATTAGATAATCAGTAGAATCTTGGTATCACATGACGACACGAGCTTAGTCAGCGCTAGGAGCACAATAACAGCGCTGTCATGCTCGTTAGGCTAGATAGCACCACCTATAACAATACATGGCTCTCCTACCCAATCAATCTGCCTGCACTTGTACGTAGGTGTGCGTCAGATCACAGTCAGAACAGGTGTGAGGAATGCAAAGGCGCGAATCCAGCTCCTTTGTCGACGAAAGGGCCGTGAAGCGACCGATGGTCAATTCGGCTGTGCCGGTGTTAGTGAGAGCATGGGATGAACTTGAAACATTCGGTTTTTTTTTTTTCTGGTTTTTTTTTTTTTTTTTACAAAGAACTCGAGGCGAAGCTTGACAATCCCAGCAGTGTTGTTAATCAACAATCGACAAACCAAGCGACCCAGCAAAAGAAGTTGGAAGAAATCAGCCAACTGTTTATAAAAATGTTCAGAACACGTCTGTCGCAAGAAGTTGTTGATTTTTGAGTGGAGCGCGCGAATGCAGACCAGGCGATTGTGAAGCAAGACATTGCATCGATCAAGCAAACTATGCCATCCGTCCAAGTGAGCTAGAGCTTTTTTTTTCCCGCACAATTGGATTGCCCACATTACATTACGTAGAGTGAATTGGTGATGTTAAAAAAAAAAAAAAAAAAGGATGCGAGGGATATTTTAACCAAATCTCCAGTTCGCTTTGGGGACCAACGAGGAACATTTTTACGGACGCCATTGCTGATCGGAATATTCAGCTATTAGTAATGTTCCACATAGCAGTCAAGCCAGTGCCCGTGGATCTTGACGGCGGGGGCGCGCAGCTGGCTGAAGGATGCTGGCGATAACTTAACCAATCACCTGTGGGTGCCAAGGTTGTGGAAAAAATAACCCGGACACCAAAATTGGACGCACCACCCAAAACCGCGAATGTTATACTTCAACCCGTGGTTTTCTTCTGTCCTCCACTGCCAAGATACTCCGTAGGTACCTACCTAGGTAGGTAGGTAGCTTGGTAAGGTAGGTAACTAAGTACTTACCTAGGTACCTACCTAGCTCTGCGGTACAGCGGAGTCGCGATTTCCTCTCCCCGACTATTAATTAATCGGCTGCCCAATGGAGGAGATGCACGTGTTGCGGAGGTTGCATGAGGGGAAGGAACCTGGTAGCGTACGGTACTTTTTAACTAGACTAGGTCTAGAGCAAAACTGCATTAGCCACAGTGCGTATGGGTGTGAGCACTGCTGAGATCTCGGCGGGCCCGCTGGTTGCCTGGCCAGCCCAAACGCAAGCACGGACCAGGATGGTTGGTTCAAATTGAAGCTGCATCAGCGCGGCGTACGCAGTATTTGCGACAGACAGCCAGCCTTGCAAGCCTAGGTACCCTTATTCGCTCCTCATCTCGCAAACATGACTTTTATAAAATGCCACCGGACTCCTTTCCATGATTGTTTACATTGCCGGGTTGAGGACTGGATTGGAAGAACGTCAAATACCCCCGACAAAAGCAAATGCTGCTCAAATCCCCACGACTTCGAAATGCCTCCCTCGCCTCCGGCTTCGTCAGAACGAGCTTCTTCCCCGTCGAAGCGCCGGCGTCCCGACGATGAGGTTCCGATAAATCTCGATTTCGACATAACCCCACGACCTTCGCGCCACCTCGCTTTCGATATAGGTCTTTCGCTCCAACAAACTCCGTCGCGGTCCAGGCCTTCCAAGCGCTCCGTCAGCCCAATCAAGTTTACAGACGAGCTCGCAATGCTAGAGAAACCTATCCGAATCAAGAAGCCTTCCCTTGAGTTGCTGCCGACAAAAGCGCGGGAGCTATACAGTAGCGTACTTCGAATGGTCGATTTCGCCATCGCAATCGTGCCAATCGAGGCGGAACGGGCGTTCGGGGAACATGTACGCATGGCGGAGCTCCCGCCCACGATTTTCAAGGGCCAAAAGGATGGTCAAGATGCACACGCAGTGGCAGAAGCAGAAAGGGAGCTTGAATCTCTACTCGAAATCGTAGCGGATGCCAACAAATGCTCTACAGAGGGTTTGTCGGAGTTTTCTTGGAACATTGAAGTACATGCACCTCTGCTCAAACTCGCGACTCGAAAGACCCCTGGTGTGAGCCGATACGAAATCATCTCTGCTCGCGTGTCAAATCTGTGCTTGCCCCCATTCGGCGACGGCGCCACCTGCGAGTTCCCAGAATCTTACGTTGCCCCTCCGTCCTCGGTATCGTCTAGAAGCACCAGCTCAACTGCTGCGTCCCGCAAGAAGGATAATCATGTTGCGGCCGGGAGAATGGTGGACTTTGGTTTGTTTATGGAGACCAAGTCGACACCGCTCGAAAAAGCGATATCGGCTCTAGTCCTACAGTCAGAACAACGTTCCGTCAACCACAGCAGTTATAGCCCTCTCCGTTCCCTACCTTTGGGCGTTAGTATCGAAACGAAAAGCCCCGGTGCAGCAGATAATGGGCTCGTTCAATTAGCTCTATGGACGGCGGCATGGTTTCGACGGATGGAACAATTATTAGAACTATCAACATACCGACAAACCGAGTTTCAAATGCTCGAAGCAGTGCCGGCGATTTTGGTGAATGGACACCAATGGCGTCTGCTGTTTTTTTGCCACCGAGGCGACTCTATCACATGTGTAGGTGAAATTCCGATGGGGGATACCACCACTTTGACGGGAGCCTACAAAGTGCTGGGGGTGTTACGTCTCCTTGTGCGCTGGGTAGACGAAGATTTAAGGGAATGGTTTGAAGGATTGCTCCTACGTGCGTAATCAGAAACCTTTTATGTATTGAGATTCTATATTTTACCGTTGCCTGTCTCGTCCTTGGGATACGCCGGAGCCAGAAGAACGGCTATGACAGCGGGTCAATGGAGCGTCGCAGGGGCCTTTCATCCGAATTTTGAGTTGGTCGCTTTCTGGAAGTTAGCATCAGCAACTCGTCTCGTCCTCAAGAGTTTATTTACTCATCATGTTTAATGTTGTTCCCTTCATTTTTGGTCATACAGCTGAGGGCCAAATGGTGGGCGATGACCTCATGGGACGGCTACCTGTCTCTTGCCGGGTAACAACATGCATTTGACAGGTACTTAATTGCCCATCGCATTTGCAGCAGTAGTACGACGGCCGTCATTGTTGCATCAACATTGGTACTCTTGGCTTGGTAGTGTGCGATCGTGAGTAATCTTGGCAATTTTCTTTTTTTTTTGCGGTTTTGTCAACATTACCACAAGTTGGTCCGCCTGGTTTCAAGGCAGGTTTTCCACTACCAAAATCACAAACACAGCCCCCCCCCCCCCCCAGTACGCAATCATTCAAACTTGAAAGCCTCCCTTTTTTACCTCCTTGGCTTCTTACTGAGGGGCTTATTTTTCAGATATTTATATGTACACGGCAAGATGCGAGCCACCCACTTGTAGTGATCACCTCCGATCCTGGCAGCATGCGGGGGTCTATCTTTCGAAAAGGGCATGAGACGCCTGGCAGATAGGCAGGCTTGACCTATTATTTTTTTTCTTTGTTCCTTCTAACTCCCTTCCAAATCCGGCCAGTTCGGCTCGGTGAAAGCTTATCCAATTTATAGACGACCCAAGGTTGTCACCAGCAGCAGCAACAAAAGGACGAGGCCCGATTTCTCCATGGACATAATGGGAAAAGGAGCAGCCGGTTGGTTGATTTGCTCCGGAACAATGTTCATTTATTTTCCGCAAGATTTAAGAGTAGAGAAGACGTGTTCCAAATCAATGGTTGCATTTTTTTCAACGGTTTAAACATCGGAGTTATAGGACGTTTAGCCCGGGCCGGTTACACGGTGAACTTTTCGTCCGCCAAACTCGCTGATCAGGATGCCTCCAGCAAACCAATACACAATTAGCCGGTGCCTGACGGCATCGTCAGAAGCTCCAACCCTTTGTTACAGCTCCCTACTTGCCCTCCATGGTGGCCCGCCACGTTTTCTAGTGGAATCGCTTGAATTGCCTCTCATAATCCATCCTGTCTGTACCTTTGAAAGCTATTAGCCCGGCTAAGGTAGGCATCAAACGTATTTAGTACGTATTTTGTCAGTAAGACGGCCGCCGCCTTTTCCCTCTTCCTCCAGCCGTACCACATGGCCCGTTCGGCAAAGGCCCGCAAAGAATTAGAGGACAATGGAAAGGGCATACTGGGGAAGGCCATCGTCAATATTACACATAGTGCAATAATCCGTGGGTAAACCAAACCCACCATACGAAGTGTAAGCGCGACGGCTCGGGGACGTGCCGGCACCAATTTTCAAAATGTGCGAACAAGACAACGACAATCACCTCAAACTACGCTGTCGGGACCAACATCGCACACATGACCGGCCCGTAAGTTCTTGTGCAAGGCGCCTTCAGGCCAGTCTACAGATTTCAGACACTTTTCACGCATATTGTTTCTCAGGGCCACGCTTATGCGAGGCTTTGACCACTGACTTCGCTCACGACCGCCCGCGCCTCATCCAACGTGCCAATCCAGGACCACAAGACCAAGGCTCAGCCGATCATTGACTTAACGTTGCGTACCCCCTGTTCGGCACCCCCCCCCCTGTTCGGCACCCTGAAAATCTAACAACGAAATGCCTACTTTTATAAACTGATTTAAATATAAAATTATCAACGGACAAAAATACAATCGTTTTCACGCTTCTCCGGTTCATTAACCTCTTCTTCATCAGCTAAAGGTTCCAAATTTTCTATATCATTTTCCTGCAATCCAATAATGTTCTGTTTGTTAACCAAAAGCTCGTTTGGATCCGGAACCACCCTCCTCCTTTTAACCGGCCGTATTGCCTCCAGTTGTGCTTCCAATAAGCTGATTTTTTGCTGGGCGCTAGCCAAAAGGGTATCTTTGGCTTCGAAGCTTTTTTGGACTTTTGCAAATAAAAGACGTGAAGTAGCGTTGGTTTTGTTGGATTGGGAAAGTTTTTGCAGTTGAAGTCGGATATCTCGGGTCGTTTTAGGGGTTTTCCAAATAAGTAAAGACGGGTCGTTAATTTTTTGGGCTGGGCTTTCCGGTGTTTTATCCCTTTGCAAACCGTTGTTTTTATCTTTTATAACGTTGGCGTTGCTATTTTCTAACAAAAAAGGGCTTAAAAGTGGTTTAACCAAGTTTACCGGCCATAACCCCGTTGTACGCCAACCAGATTGAATGGTTTTTGCTATAAATGCTTTTAATCTGGCTTTTCGATAACAAAGTAGGAAATTTCGTTTTCCAATAACTGTTAAACAGCAAAATTGGCTAACAAATCCAAGTTGACGTCGATAAGCTTCTTTTAACGGCCCAAAAACCGATAGATCCAATGGTTGAAGAACGTGTGACGAATGAGGGGGTAAATATAGGAGTTGAATATTATTTTGCAAGCAAAGAAGCATAAATTCGTCCGTTATATGTGATCCATGGCCATCCAAAACTAATAACCGCTTTTCAGGGGTTAAAGGTTGGGTATACGGAATAAACACCTTTTTTAACCATTCGATAGCCGTTTGGTTATTTGTCCACCCGTTTTCGGTTGCATGAAATTGCCAATTATCGAAAGGGCTTAAATCCGTGGGAAACCATTGTTGTTGTACGTTTTTTCCCTTAAATATAACGAGGGGAGGGAGGGCAACGCCCGTAGCCGATATACATTCGATTATAGTCGTCCAACCACGCGTTCCGGGCTCTTTTCGTTGCAACGGCCGGATCCCGTTAAGCCCTAATACTAGGCCATTAGATCCTTTGCCTTCCATTATACCGGTTTCGTCCATATTCCAACGGTTTTCCGGTTTAATAGCGTTAATAACCGGGTTCGTAATATAAAGCCACCAAGATTTAATTACCTCCGTAGTAGCGCCATTAACCCGGGCGTTATCTATTCGACGGGGCCTTTGGGTTTTAAGGATTGGATAACGAGCCAAAAAACGAGTTATCCAACGTTTTCCAAGGCCTTTTGTCTCTCCGGCGGCTTGAAGAATTCGTTCGGCAAAAAAGCGTAATTCTTGATGCGTTGGCGGAAGCCCTAAAGCTGTTTGGGTAAGTACCCAATCAGCCAAATGCTTTTCCTGTTCCGTGGAAAGCCTTTGAAAAGGGCTTTGTGCTTTTTTATAAGGTTGAGAACCTTTAAGTCGACTTTGAAGTGTAGACCTAGGTATTCCCCATTTTCGGGAGGTTTTTGCAATTGGATTGCCATTATTGACGTCGTTAATTGCAGATATAAGCTGTTTTTCAGTATATTGCTTCATTGGAAAATGGAGAATTAAAATCAGAAAAAAGTAAATCCAAAAGTGACAGATTCATCGAGATATTTATAATAGAAGTTGGAGGATAAAAATAAAAGTGTTGTTATTTTTGGGTGCCGAACAGGGGGGGTGCCGAACAGGGGGTACGCAACGTTAGCTGAAACTGCGCCAATGCAAACCCCGCTTGTAAAGTATCAACTGTAAGGACGACAGCCCGATCAACATAATCAGAGATTTACGAACGTTTATCTAATAAAACAGCCTAAAGTGATTTCGGGCTTTGGAATTTCTAGAACAAAAGGCCAAAGCTAGCCACGGCACGCTTTAAAAATAAACAAAACGAGTTGACACGTAGTGATCGTGTTAAGTATAACGGGGCAAGATTTGCACCGCAATTTCAAGGCTAAGTCGACTTGAAGATAACCCAAAAAGAAAGACCAGCCCCGAAAGAGATCCGGTCCCGAAATTGGCCCGCGGACCGGTAATGGACCGCGATTACCTTTCAATAAACTCGCATGTCGAGATCCAAAAGCTGCACAGTGAGACTCGAATATAAAAGAAGCAATTTCCAGGCAGGTGGAACAGCAGAGGAGATATGCGTCTTTTCTTTCATGCACCAACGCATTCCATTCTTTTACGCGCTGTTCACTACCGGCTTCTGCATTAATCTGTTATTCCTAATTTTCTAGCTTCTTCATTTATCTTGGTTCATCATTCGCTATGCGTCACATCTCGGCTTTTACAGTCCCCAGCTTTCTTTCTATCTTTGCGATACTAGCTTCGGCTCAAGCGTCCCCAAAACCGACGGAATGTTCGGCGCTTAGCGGAGACGCAACCTCGACTCTAGCAGCCCGCTGCACGCCTCAGTCGGTTCCGCCTTTGGCCACGTCTTCCCAGAGCCCCGACAATCGCGAAGAAAAAGCAAAGCAGGACCTCAGCTTGACGCAACAACTTTTTCTCGCATCAAGGCAAGTGTTTTGCCTTATAGGGGATTTGGGACTCGCGTTTGCCTTTATTTACTCGTGTTTGCTAACAAATTCCAAAGCGCCGCCGACCGGTTTACTCTTCTCCCGGACGATTCTCAGTTTGTGTTCAACTTCAACCAAACCCAGGAAGGCGCCGGCGATGGCGGCATGCTTGTAGTCGCAAACCGCAAAACCTTTCCCGCCTTGGTCGGGACGGGTTCTGGGATGGCCGTTGGTCGTGTGGGACGTAAGTCTGTTCTCTAACCTCGTTCCCCCACCAATGGAACGACCCGGTCCGACCCACTTTCTAACCCGGAAACAGCTTGTGGCCTTAACACCTTCCACACCCACCCCCGATCGGCAGAGCTGCAACTGGTCGTGCAAGGACGTCTGGTTACTGAAATGATGCCCGAAAACGGAATCGTGGACGGCGAAGGAAAGCCCCGCGTCATTAAGAACGAGATTGGAACTTACCAAATGACGCCCTTTTATCAAGGTTCGGTTCACACGCAGTTCAACCCTGATTGTTCCGATGCCGTCTTCGTAGCTGCTTTTTCCAGCGAGGATCCCGGCGCCGGCCAGGTGGTCGAGCAGACGATCGCGTTCACGGACGACCTGATCGCCGCCGCGTTCGGGCAGTCGATTTCTGGCGAAAACCTCGAGGCTGTGCGCAAGGCGATTCCCAGTAGCATTGCTTTTGGGGTCGAAAGCTGCCTGGAAAGGTGCGGTATTGAGAAGAAATCGATGTGATTCGATGTGGGTATGTGAGGCATCTCAAAGGGCTACTCTGTAGGTATGAATTTATATAAAACATGGCAAAGTGTTTTTGCAACGAGAAACCGGTATTGCCGCAGCCGAAGCGAATTGCTCGAAAACGGCAAAAGTTCCTTTTAATAGCTAGACTAGATTGGATATGTACAGCATCAATTCACTTACCTACATATGTTCTTCATGTCTTGCGCGTGTGATGCGATTTGTTAGACATAGCCGCCACCACAACTTTGGGCCAATTAGTTTGAAACCACTGCCGTAACTGCCGCTGTATTATTCGCTGCCACTCCCAGATCTTGGAAGTGTGATATTTCGAATGGTTGTGCCACAATGCGCAAAGAAAGGGGGGAAAAGCGAAAAAAGGAAAAAGGGAAAAAAGGGAAAAAAGGGAAAAAAGGGAAAAGGCAAAGGCTTTTCTTAGCCGACTGTTGTACCTTTCTAAAATTGTCCAAAAGGTGGGCAAGGAATCCCATTTTGGGAATATTCCAGGAACAGATCTAGGCCTTGTGATTCGTAGTAGAAATTTAAATCAAACGACGGGTTTGCACCGAACGTATCATATAGTGTAATAGTTAATGTTGAATGATTTGTGTAACTTTGTTAAAAATGGAGGCCAATCGCATAGATCTGTCCGCCTTTGACTTTGCAGCCATGATAATGGGCGCTGTGAGCGGCATAGGTCGTTCTATCGCACTGACTTTACTGTACCAACTGGGTTCTGATATTTTTAGTGCAGAATTCCGCACTCACACCTAAGGTCCCGAAATTGTCCTAAGCAAAAGCAGGCAATCCCACTTTAAGGAGCGCACCAGACAAGGCCCGCATTTCGTCCCTTGCTCGGATTTGCAAGATACATAAGTAACAAGAAAGCAGCCGGCACCGTCTGCCATTTACCGTCTAAACTACAGCATGCCTCGGTGCAATCATAATTTCTGGCTGGCCTTGGACACGCAGCAGGACGAGGCTGAATTCCTGGTGTCAGATAAGCTGCAAGAGGTTTTTGAGACCATACCCAGTCCGGATGTCCAGAAGCCGTCCTTGGTTGTCGTCATTGGAGAAGCAGCTAAAAAGGCTGCGCTGGAAATAACGTTGGGCTCCACATCTCCGACCCCCCTAAAGTCCGGCCCCTAAAAATATCTACTCAGCCACGTCAACCCTTTGTTTTATTTTATAAATATCTAGACGAATTTTTCACTTTAGAACTTGATTTTTGAAGATTCTTGCTCCAAACCTTCCAATGAAACAGTACACTGAAAATCAGCTTCTTGCTGCCATTTCTGACATAAGAAATGGCAAATCAGTTCACAAAACCTCGCAAAAATGGGGTATTCCTCGGAGTACCCTTCACGATCGTTTAAAGGGGGCCCAGTCAATTCAACAAGCGAAAAGATTTTGTCAAAGGCTTTCACAGGAGCAGGAAACCTATTTGGCAGATTGGGTACTTGCGCAGGCCGCGTTAGGCCTTCCGCCAACGCATCAAGAACTACGCTATTTTGCGGAACGAATTCTTCAGGCCGCCGGAGAAAGAAAAAGCCTTGGGAAACATTGGGTTAGCCGTTTTATAGCCCGATATCCAATTTTGAAAACCCAAAGACCCCGGCGAATAGAAAATGCCCGGGTTAATGGGGCTACAACCGAGGTAATTAAATCTTGGTGGTCCTATTTGAAAAATCCCGTTGTCGATACTATAAAACCGGCCAACCGTTGGAATATGGACGAAACAGGTATAATGGAAGGCAAAGGATTTAATGGCCTGGTGTTAGGGCGTAATAAAATCCGGCCATTACAGCGAAAAGAGCCTGGAACGCGGGGTTGGACGAGCATAATCGAATGTGTATCAGCTACGGGGGCTGTTATACCTCCCCTCGTTATATTTAAGGGGAAAAACGTACAGCAACAATGGTTTCCAGCTGATTTAAGTCCTTTCGATACCTGGCAATTTCATGCAACCGAAAACGGGTGGACAAATAATGAAACAGGTATCGAATGGTTAAAAAAGGTGTTTATTCCGTATACCCAACCTTTAACCCCTGAAAAGCGGTTATTAGTTCTGGATGGCCATGGATCACATATAACGGACGAATTTATGCTTCTTTGCTTGCAAAACAATATTCAACTCCTATATTTACCCCCTCAACTCTCTCCCGTACACAAAATTTTCAGTATGGGCGCACGGACCATGCTGTTAACGTTTGCGCGGGACTTCCGCCTGTAGCCCTAACAGGCGCGCACACACGAAAAACTCTTCAACCTGTCGCCCTAAGCACCGTCACTACACGGAACGCCTTTCCTCGCAACACCCATGTATAATCGACAGATTTCCCCTTTGACGAGTTTTCCACTGATCGCGGTGAAGGAAGAGTCCGATCGGCGGTTCGGCGCGCCACCCGCATAGAGGCGCACAAGACAAGGCCCAATCTCGCGATGCGAGCCAGCGTGGCACAAAAAACTTTGCCAGCCGGAAAGGCAGGCGTCCTTCCCCGGAAGGCTAGACAATACGGTTTAAAAGAAAGGGAAATTAGGCTGAGAACCACCCGACGGTTCTTCGAATCGACAGGGCACCCTCTCACCCCCTCACACCTTCTGGGATTGCCTGCAGCGAGGAGGTAGTGCCGTTACGGGGGTTGGTTAGTTGTACGTGGACCGGAAGCACTGTGCCGGCGCGGCAGTCTCCAAAGGGTCCCGACAGCAAGACGTGGTCGGCCCATTGCTGGAGACGGCTTTGGGTAACGGGAAGCAAGAAACGTGGGCACGGCCTTGGTTCGCACCCTTGGTACACCCCGTGGACGGTGGGCCGTGGTGGAATAGTGTGACTGAGGCGCCCCATGCTTCTCACTCGCACTGGGAATCTGCGCCGGGTCTGGAGGACGGGAAGAACTCGATTGCATTCATGTCCACATTGTGGCGCTGGGCTAGCCCAGGAACCAACGGGGGACTAAGCTGTGGATGGACATGTACGGGATGTCGCCGGCTTTTCGAAGCTTTCTACTCGCACTAGGGACGTACACCGGGGCAGATGATGTCGTCG
Organism: Pyricularia oryzae 70-15; assembly: GCF_000002495.2. Classification (NCBI taxonomy): domain Eukaryota; kingdom Fungi; phylum Ascomycota; class Sordariomycetes; order Magnaporthales; family Pyriculariaceae; genus Pyricularia; species Pyricularia oryzae. The sequence continues at coordinate 5,877,476 of NC_017849.1, read as the reverse complement.
GCATGTTAGGCGGAAGAGACGCTATTTTAGCCGGAGAGGACGGATGCGCGCGTCGGTCTACCAAGAGGCCTTTTTGTGGATGCGGTAGGTTTAAGGTGCAAACCTTGTATTTACGTGGCAGGCTGGGTATCCAGCGACTAGGAGGGCTCTAGCTGGCCTGTCCGTTAGAGGGTCTGGTCCAACCCTGTGACTATAGTTTACTGTAGGAAATGCAAGGACCAACTACTTCAGCGCCCGCCCCAGAGCGGCCCGCCAGCGCCCCGCGCGCCACGAACGCACTTTACGCCTAGGGACACTGATCGTAAACGACTCGAACTCTGACGAGGAATAGACTTACTGCCTTTTCACCCACACTTCACGGCACAAGCCGTCAGACGAACCCTCCGTGCACCTTAGGCACGGGGTCGCGTCAGTGAACTAACCCCCTAAGCAGGACCGGGCCCGAACCCGGTCAGGCACGATCCGCCTCTGCCCTCCTTGTTTTCCCCCTGTGTAAATAAAGAAGATAGAACGCGCGCCGAGATACCCCTCGGGAGGTTGCTAACGGCCGGCTAACAAGCCGGGCCGAGCCCGGCGTTAACTAATACTACTACTACTACTACTACTACTACTACTACTACTACTACTACTACTATATTTACCCCCTCATTCGTCACACGTTCTTCAACCGTTGGATTTATCGGTTTTTGGGCCGTTAAAGGAAGCTTATCGACGTCACCTGGGATTTGTAAACCAGTTTTGCTGTTCAACGGTTGTTGGGAAACGAAACTTTCTACTTTGCTATCGAAAAGCCAGATCAAAAGCATTTATAGCAAAAACCATTCAATCTGGTGGGCGTACGACGGGGTTATGGCCGGTGAACTTGGCAAAACCACTTTTAAACCCTTTTTTATTAGAAAATAGCAACGCCAACGTCGAAAAAGGTAAAAATAACGGCTTCCAAAGGGATAAAACACCGGAAAATCCAACCCAAAAAATTAACGACCAGTCTTTACTTATTTGGAAAACCCCTAAAACGACCCGAGATATTCGACTTCAACTACAGGAAATTTCCCGGTCCGAAAAAAGTAACGCCACTTCACGGCTTTTGTTTGCAAAAGTCCAAAAAAGCTTCGAAACCAAGGATATCTTATTGGCTGAAGCTCAGCAAAAAATCAGTTTGTTAAAAGCAAAATTGGAGGCGGTACGGCCGGTCAAAAGGAAAAGGGTGATTCCGGATCCCAACGAGCTTTTGGTCAGCAAAAAAAACGTTTATGAAGCACAGGAAAATAATAGGGACTGTTTAGAAGCTTTGAACGATGGAGAAGAGGTTAGCGAACCGGGAGAGCCTGACAATGATTGTATTATTGTGCGTTGATAGGTTTACATTTAAATCGGTTTATAAAAGGGGTATTTCGTCGTTACATTTTTCAAGGGGGCCGGACTTTAGGGGGGTCGGAGATGTGGAGCCCAACGTTAGTGACCAGATCCTCTTCGTCTTCGTCACGAGGCTTTCTTGGCACAATTTGATCCTCCGAACAAGAGATACAATCGGTCCTACTGCTCCGTGTCCTCGAGGATGCGTGTAGCTCGCCTTGTACAGCATGTCAGTAGTCGGGCGAGAGAAGATCTTCTTGCCTCGCCGAAATCCTGCAATGGCCGTGGCAATGCGATCCTCGAGACCGTTCCCGGCCGTGATATGCGTTGCTTTGAGGCGCCTCACAGCTGCGAGTATTTTTTTATGCGGTGCATTCAGATAACCTTTCTGTTTAAACTTGGCGTCTTGCGCCGATACGCCAAAATCATACTGACTAACTAACACCGCCCTCCGACTCCGCGGGGACGCCGACCATAACATCACCTAACCGGACGTCCCTCACAGTCGGAACTCCACCCGCGATACCCACAAGCAAAATAAAGCGCAAATTCGAAAAACTGCGCACCATATTGCCGATAACACTCGCTGCAGTTGCAATGTCCATGCGACCTTCACCCGGAGCCGCCATTACCACATTATGCGCGCCCATCGAGCCCAGCACATATGCGTTATTATCATTTTCCTCGGTGGTGATTTGCTGATGCTGTTTGTCAAAAAAAAACTTTTCGAAACGGCGACCTCCGTCGCGATAATGGATATCCAACCGACAATATAATCGCGGCAGTGTATTCGGCGTCAGTTATAATAATGGATAAAAGGGGTTTAATTACCATAACGAAGTTTGAATGCCAATGGAAATTAAAATTTTGAGCAAATAGGTGTGAACGGAAAATAGTGCAAAAGGAAAATAGTGGTGGGATGGATGTTTTGAGTGGCACCAAAAGCAACCCCTTTCAATTGTTTATCAAAGTCATCCACCACAAAAATGCATTTTCAGCCCCTGACCCACCGTTTAAGCCTGTGGTACCAAGTAAAAGAGCTGAACATAAATAAAATGGTATGCTGCGTGCATAACTTGTTCGAAAACTGGATTATTAGTGACCAATCTCCGCTTAAGCTATTAATAACGTACACAAGGGTTCTTCAAACGAGCAAATAAGAATCGCAGGCGTAGAAGGATCACTCTTGGCCCAGCCCATGGACTAGCCCCCAACTGATGATAAATTCCCCCTGTCTTAAAAGAGACCTTCTATACCCCACTTTATCTTCTCCCACCTTTCTCTTCTCACACCTTTTTATTTCCAAATAGAAGTAGAATTATTCACCGCACAGTCCCCTGGCCTCGGACGAAGCCAACTCTGAAATTGCAACGTAGCTGGGCTGCAGTAAGCGGGCAAGACCATGGCCGAATTAGCCAGGTATATGTAGGTGTTGGCTGGTGGCTGAGATGAGGCGTCACGCAGCTCCCGAGCTGCCTGCCGTCTAGGTCGATGGATGTTAAAAGTTAGCTCCCGTTTTGTGCTTGCCCTGGCCGTAACACTTGTGTTTTGATATCAAACAGCGCCTGTCGAGACAGTAACAGAGAAAATCGGTGTACCGCTAAGTCACCAGCAGCAACTAGCAATGTCCGTAGAGCCTAGCACCGATTAAAGCGACATTCACCATGGCAGATCCGACAGCAGTCATACTACGTAAAACGATCTTTAAATTCCTAATACACTCCGAGCATATAACAAGGCAGACGGTGTTTTCCCATGTCCTAGAGCCATCGAAAGAGACCTAATCCTGCAGAGCCGTGCTGTTTAGCCGGCTACATAAATGCCGTACCCCCAAAGGATTGCCGTTTTTTTGCATCAAGCTATTGCTTAATCTGATGCAAAGATCGACTTCTGTGGTCTGATTTTAAGCTATCGGCCTCCAATGTCATCTGCTGCTAGAATTGAAGCTCTTGATGAGATGCTTGTCAAAAATGTTCTTCGTTGGTTCCCAAGTATTGTCATCATCTGGGAAACCTTTCCACTTGACAAGATATTAAATCTCCCGGCCACGACGACGTTTTGCAAGCAGTTTCTCGGCCTCCCATATGTCTTGTTCTTCATCGATTGCAATTGGCTGGCTCTTTGTTTGCAAAGGTACCTTATCTGGAAATAGGTTATGGCTCGTCGTCACCCCAAGAAGATCTGGATCCGCCAATTCTACAGCGAATCCGAGAATCTTGACAGGCTCGCAGATCTTAGAGTTTGAAGAAGGATCGAGGTGCGATGTATTATTGTTGCTTGACGAGCACCCTGTTTCCTCCATAGAAGTGATGGAGTTAATGTTCAATCCGGTGTTGACAACTTTGAAGTTCCCAGAAATACTGTTAGACTCTGCGAGAGCAGTAAGGGCGCTTGTTTCCAGTTGCAGAAATTTTTGTTTTGCCTTTTTGTTGGATGCAAATTAGTTTATATCGAGGGAGTGATTGGGGTTTAATTCGATACACTTACCGCGTAGTGTGAACCATCTTCGGAAATTGGGGGCACAGGGGTGCTCGCATCAAAAGAATCGCAACTTGTTGAAAGAATGCTAAGAGTAGACGGCGTGGTGCAAATCGTTTCAGACTGAGTTTCAAAAGGGTCTTCCTTAATCACATCGGTGCTGATTTCACGAATTCGACGACGCTTTGGCTGGTGAGGATTTGGCGCCGCATAATCCCTCATAAATGGATCCTTTTCAGTTTTCAACCGGCAACCAGCCTTTGGAGAGGGATAGCTGTGGGCGTCCTGTAGGTGGTACCATAAGTCCTCTGTTAAGTCGTACTCTGTTGAGCAAAGAGGATCTGGACAATGGAGCTCCGTTTGGGAACCAGATTTGTTTATGTAAGAAAAGAAACATTCGTGAATGTGTTTCTTCCAGCTCGACTGCTTCATGAACCCGTAAAGCCGTCTTGCAGCAGGCAGTTATTCGTTATGTAAGCATGTTATGCAGTTGCCAGCGTAGGCGATGGCTCGGCGGAACTTCACGAAGTCACATCGTGTACGGATTTCACATTTCCTAACGTGTTCCTGACAATGAATTTCCCATCGTTCGGATCCTCCGACTGCTTGATTGCATATAAAGCAAAATTCAACGAACTTGTGCTCTCCTTGTTGCTGTGCCTTGACGCATTTGAAAACATGATCCCATCTATCATCGGCATCAATCCTAATAAATAGATACGTAAGTAGCACTTCAATCGAATCGAATTTTAATTTTACTTACGAGTCGATTTCGACGTTGCATTCCTTCCTGGGGCATCTGCCATCAATTGGCCGCAGAGATGGCTAATACGCAACTTGGCAATCGTTCTTTAAAAGACCATAAAGATCTTTTATGGCCGAAATTCCAATCTCGCTCCTTAGATCAGCCACCTGAAATAGTGCGTTGGAGAGACGTCTGCGCTCCAGCATCATGTGTTTCAGGCGCCCAAACCGGGAACGGTCCTGGTCTACATAATGCCTCTCTAGCTCTTCGCGATCTTTTGGGTGCACCCGGGACTGGGAACTGCGAGCTTTGTCTAGCTCCGCTTTCTCAAGCTTGCGTCTGCGTGAGATAAGTCGGCTTTTGTCTTTTCTGCTTTGAGCATCCGTCTTGGAAGCTAGATCCTTGAGCTGCTCGGAAATGACAACATAATCAGGTTGCTGTCTTAGTTCATCCTGTGCCTTTGCAGGCAAAGAGAGAAAAAGATCTGGATTTCTTTTGACAGTTATTGAACGGAAGTCCTCGGCTTGATCGCTCCGCAGGGGCATTTTGAGAAAACTTCCTTGACCATCCACATGCGTAATGGAGCTCAAATAGTCCCTGGTTAGTGTCATTTGGTTTGTATGAGCAGCAAACTTCATCAACTCATCCTTGGAGTAACCGTTACCTAGGGTTTTGTTAGCAAAGCACTGTGAAACTAAAAGCCAAAATTCTTACTTGTAGCTTGGATCAGGCATTCTCGGCGGATTCCATATGGTGTCACGGGTCGTTCCATTCCTGCACGTATTGATAGACCCCTGATCTGATTGGCAAACGCACCAGCCGTTTGAATCTTCTGGGTCATACCCTTTGCAGTCATTGTTGGAAACACTGGGAGATCCTTAACATGATCTGCCCAGTCCAAAACCCAGTATCCTTGATCAGATGGTGGTTTCACGTCCAAAATCTGCTGAATGTCACTGTAGCTTTTGAAAGCTCCTCGTGCGAGGAATATGGCCAGCAGAAAGACGATCGGGCTCAGAATGAGAGGCTGGCCGGGTAAATGCTTATATAAAATGTGCGTTGGTTTGTTTTTCAATAATTTCATAATTAGAAGAGTAGCTGTGGTATACCCCAGTAATTTTAAGGAGAAACAAATCGCCGTACTGTTCTCATGGAGTATAGTTCACTTACCGCTGATCTTCCTTGTCGTGCATCCCTTTCGCAAACTCCCGTTTAAGACTGTAGCGCAGCTTTGGCTCTCCATTCTTCCATGCGACTAACATCTCCGTATGCTGTTGGGCGCATAAATGTTAGCTTGCATTTGGAGCGGGTGGGCATGGCATTTACGCACCTTGTAAAGCAGCCCATTCCCAGTGCCCGCTCGACTAGAGCTCTCACTTATCTCACCCACTCTAGCTGAGGTGAACACATGACATTTCAGTTTGGCACTAATCAAGACACGATATCCATCGTGAAGGTATTCATGCCCATCACTCTGCCAAAGCTGTCTTTCCATGTACATGAAATTTTCGATTGTCATGTACGTTTTCGGTCTTTTAAGGTCTGACAACCCGATCTTCTTCTTTAGTGGCCCTTTAATATACTGTGTTTAGTAAGTATAAGTGTTTTACCCAGTGACAAAAGATTCGGAGACTTACATTGGTGATGGAATCCGTATAATCTCTCGTGATCAATGATTTAGGGTTGTTGCGATTCCAGCCTGACACAAAGCGACGGAAGTGATTGCGCACAGTCTGAACAGTAGCTTTGCCTTCCGGGTCAAGAATCCCCGAAGTACAGCTGGCTATAAATTCGGCGAATCTCTTCAGAGTTCTCAAATCGCTATGATTGGCATCCGGGCACTTTTGTTGGTACCTTCAAGATGTCAGTGATTGCTGCTCATAGGCGACGAAAATGTGACTTACTCCTGCCAGAGCTCTACCTGTACATTGCACACTCTTTCGGTATATCCCAGAACAAATCGTGGGACAGGTTTATCGTCAACGTCCTCGTCGTCGAAGTTGAAGCCGCTTTCCTCAGCTTGTTTTCTTCTGTCCTCCGCCGTCCTCTTTTTACCCATTTTAATGGATGTTATCTCAAATACACGTAAAGTGAGGCATCTGCCTTGGGCAGGATGTAGAAAAGAGACGGGTGTAAGATACAAGTGGCGAAAAATTTGGTTGTTTCTTTGTGTGAGAGATGTAAAACTGGGAAGACACTCGGAAAAGAGAAGGAACAAAACTGGGCTCAGGACAGAAACTGGGTTTTATTTCAAATGGCGCGGGAATTGATTTGGGCCTTGGTTGGGTAAGTTTGTGGACCTAAAAGTCCCATTTCGGGCCCTGTTGGACCAAAAGTGTTCTTTCGCGAAAAGTTGCATCACTAAAGAAATCCTCATCGCACCGCCACAGTTTCAGGCCCTTTTGGGTCAATTGACTAATTGTAACTGAACGAGACTGATCACAACTGAACCCAACCTGATCGCAGCCTGAATGTGTGGGTCAATAGCAGTGTGGGCCCTTGGGGGCCAGAGAGGGCAATTTTTGTGTAATTCAACAGCGTATATATTTTCCGAATCTAACAAAGCTGGCAAAAGTTTATTTGACCGCGTTATAAGTTGGTTCCCATACCAGCAACAGGGTTAGAAAAATATAAGGTTTAAAATTATACTGGAAGTCGAAGATTCAGGGGTTAATTCTAAATCTCCCATGAATTTTCAACCTCTTTACAAACCATCAAAGTTTGCGCTTGATCGTCTATATTAGCTCCTGCGCGTTTACATTTTTATCCGTGGAAAAAACCTTGCCTACCCAATTGTTATTAGCCGCGTAAAGATTCGATTCTAATTAGGACTTCAGCTAGGTTCAAAGGGTATACGCAAGGTTAAAACCATGCTGGAGGTCGGGGGCTTAGGGGTTATTGCAGCTCGAAAGTGTACATGTTAATCTTAAAACTGGCACGTCTTAACTAGCCTTAACTGTTATCAACGACGCTTGTACCTTGGGATCCAAGCTGTACTAATTTGTACGTATTGTTGTTATCCCACACACAGCTTTAGCGCAAAACAATTCCAGACTCTCGCCTTGTATTCCTACATGACACTGCTCACTACGGCAAAATCAACCCGTCAAAGTGCCAGGGACGGGGCCGGGAAGCTAGCTTTATTGCGGGAGCGTCCCGGCGGAGATGTATAACAAACGTAGCCGCTTCATAACACATATGAAAAATAATAGGGTTCAAATGTTCGTAAATCGCCTTACCGGGTTTGAAATATGTTCGAATTGAGTTAAAGCCAGTCCAAAGCTGAAGTTTGCAGAGCGATGTTAGCCCTTGCGTATAAGTCTAGACTTTTCCTGATAACGACTCCCAAAATGTGAGCCAAGGCTTTGCGTTGGTAGTAATATTAAACCTATTGAATAATTTACTTATTCGTACGCCTAAAATTCACCACCAGGCTGGGATTCTAGTACGCCGACAGTGATCAATTCGGGAGTCGTTGCTGTATGAGGCAGCTAAGGCGGGCTACCAATGCAGGTAAATATCTGCACCGCCGAGATACCTAATTCCTACATGATGCCACGACGGTGAAATCCCGCGAGGAATATTCGACGGGCGAAAAGAAATAGTTCGAGATTCCGGTTGTCGTATCGTGGTACGACGCTAAAAGACAAAGCCAAGAGTCGGGTGCGGCGATCGGTCTGCTCCAGAATTGGTGTCTACCTCGAATTGGGTGGGGATTTTCATCCGCGTCGCCATTAGCCTATAGAACGTTGGGTTAGGGTGGTATAGAAGCTAACCACTGCAACTTTTTTGCCCCCAACACCGACCTTATCCAACGACGATCGCGGCTCAAATAATGTCATGGCTTGATGGGCAACGGTAAGGCTGATTGAAGCGAGTAGGTCAAAAGGTGAGGGAGCACATGGCGGACGTGAGGGTTGTTTTGGTGTTTTATTTCTGCTTTTTTTCCTTTTATTGCCCGTAGTTGAGATTTGCCCAAAGTCGCCAAAACAGTCCAAATTTGCATTCCCATCGAACACTGCTCAAAAAACCAAAACCACTCAATCGCAGGCCCCCATCCAAAAACAAATGCTTCTCCCCGATCCACCAACCCCCCACCTCCTCAACCGCGCCTCGTACCGTTCCGGCGGGGGTTGGGGGCTAGGCGTCGCCGGCGGCAACCGCGGCGGCGGGAACAAGGTCTCGACCGGCGCAATCGTCGGCATCGTCATCGGCATCACGGCCCTCGCCGCCATCACGCTGGCGGTTATCGGCGCCAGGCGGGGTTGGTGGTGTCGACAGCGCCGCCGCAAGCAGGTCGACGAGAGCGACTCCGTGTCCACAGACGACATGATCAGCCCCATGTCCGGACCCGAGAATGGTCCCGACGTGGCTTCCAAGGACTGGAGGAGAAAGTTTACGTGGGGGGAGAGGGGGGATGGGGATGAGGTTGTGGCCGAGCCGAGGGCTGCTCGTGTGGCGGTTTAGGGGTTGGGGTTGCATGAGAGACGGTTCATGGGTGTTGTCGGATATTTTCTTTGTCTGCGCTTTTTTTTCTGTTCTATTATTTTCATGGAATGCGTAGCAATCGTTTGGCGTTGACTTTGCAGTTGCACAGCAGAGAGGGCATATTCAGCGGCGAAAGAAGCAAAACCTGGGTTTGGATTTTACGACAATTCTCGGAATCTCATCATTTTAACTATAACACAGTTTTTCTCTCATTGGATGTCAACAATGTTCCATTTGGGAGACTCTGTTGCAGTTCCCCAACAAATAGTCCTCATGCGTTCATCCGTCGCCGGGCAGAGATGACACTATAACACAATACAAATCCCGCTAAAAAAATAATCGTTGGCGACACACAGCAGCCACAGCAAGTATGCAAATAGAACAAATGGCCCAGATTAAGAACCAGTACAGAGCAAACAAATAACGATCGATATATTCACAAACTCAAACACAGTTGGCGACCACCCAAATTCGCCCGTCGCAGCAGGTTCTGGAAATTTCTGCCTCAGATCCCTCGTAAAGTCCAGGGACGACCGCAGATGGCTTCTAGAGCCACCCGTATTCGGTTGGAAAAACATTCAACCTCCTATGCAACAATGCCTGCCTTACAAACGACGAAACGTAATCACAACTCACGCGCTCAAGGCCTCGATCCAAACAGGCCTGCATATCTGGACCAGTAGGAACGGGAGAACCATTTGCCTCGACGAGGCCCAGCTCCGCAAGTCGCACCAGTTGCAGGAGATCCTGATCCGGATTTGTGTTTGGTTCCAGCGGGTATGCATCAAAGTAGTTCAAATCCGAATAGGGCCCAGGCCGATTAAGCGGAGGATTCAGGATGGCAATAAGGCGTCCTTGTCCCACCATCCCTTTGGAAAGATCCTGCCCTCCGCAGAGTGAGACAAAGTCTGCGTGGCTTTCGAATCCCCATTGCCGGATCAAAGTGCCAATTACGACTAATGCTGGGTAACCTATAATTAGGAATTTATATCTAGGCCAATCCCGCCATGATGCTGCTTTTATCAGCCCTTCCGAGAACTGGAATGCAATGTGTATTTCCTCTTCCAAGTCGGCTCCGAAGCCGAGAAACCGCTTCAAGATGTCCGCCGAGGTGTGTAATTCAACTGGGTCAGCATCCCGCATTCCGGTCAAAGTCCAGCATTTGGACTCCAAAAAGAACTTGAGCGGTGTTTCAAGCACCTCTCCGTTAGTGACCACCCTCGATTGCCTGTATCTTTTCTTGAGTGTTGGAGAGCAACCCCACTCCAGAAGGCTTTCGACCGGCCCTAGTTGCTCGTATTCTTCGAGCCGATGATACAAGGCGCAATACAGAAACTCCGCCTTCATTTTATTGTCGAGGTCCCGGGTTCTGGCCATGGCGAACAGCGATTCAGATAGTGGCTTTAAAGACCACAGGGTCCCTGTGGCGTAAAACACGCTGTATTTAAAGAACTCGTGCTGGCGCAAAACAGTCTTATAAAATAGATGGATACGGGTATTGTCCGGGCCGTGTGCCTCCACGCCTCTTGTATGGTCAAAAAGATAACCATGGCCAAAAAGCCGTTCGCAGAGATGTAAAACTCCCTGAAAATCCCTTTTCAGTCGTGTCTTTTCTTCTTCTTCCAAAGCAGTTTCCAAAATGCTCCTCATGTTGAAAAAAACGTTACACATGGAATTCGAGGCAAACCGAGGTGGTGACTGTATTTTGAAAAGCGTGCAAGAAGCCAAGTGACCGGTTAAAAGTCCAAGGTCTGGCTTAGTATACAGGTCCCCGTAAGTGAACCCCAGGAGAGCACGTCCGGTCTCGGTGTCGACGAGAAAGTCTCGCGCGGTGCGATAAACAAAAAGAAATTGTCCGGTTTCAGGCGAGACGTAGGGGGCGAGCTTTTCGAACTCACCCCCTTGCCATGGCAATATCAACTCAGAAGTACGTTCGCCGAACTGGCGGCACTCGAGGAGTCCGAAGCACCTGGTCTCAACGTCTCGCTTTATTACCACACAGGCCTCGAATAAGCGTGCGGCCAGACCCTCCTTGGATTTGCTTGTGTCGAAGCACAAGCTTGCCAGTTCTGGTCTTGTTGCTATCGCCATGGTAAATGGGGTCAGCCAGATGGCGTTGAGAAAATCATGGCCCTGAAGATTGATAGCGGCGAGCGCCATGCGAAAGTAAACGGCCGCGCGACTCTTCAGGTGATCGGTATTATCGGCGTTGTTCCTGGCCCACATTTCCGCGTAGAGTTCCGAGAGGTCTCCGGGGAGGCGATCCAGTCGATGCTCGAGGTCCTCGATTGTCTCGCCAGACGCAATGGCTTTGGTGACAGTCGTGGTGGTCAGGCAAAACCACAAAAAGACGCCCTCGGCTTTCTTTGTGAGCTGAGCAACGAGCCATTCCTTGATTTCGGCTCTGTTTGGCATGTTATCTCGGCTGTACTTCTTGCCGTTGTGTCTTATCCAAAACCATTCAGAAAAGTCAATGTGGTAATCTGATGGAATTGTGATATTTTCCATAGTATATTTTCCAAGGTCCGCAGCGTTAAGATTCTCGAGTCGAAACTGCGGGTAAATGCCCAACCGCGTTCGTAATATGGGTTCACGACGTGATCCAAGATATAATTTAATACCAGCTTTCGCATTTAATTCTCGCAGCTGATTAATTACGTTTAATAACAATATAGTACCGTCGCTGGGGAGAACTTCGTCAAGTCCGTCCAAAATTATCGCAATGGGCTGAGGGTAAGTGCATATAACGCTGTGCAAAGTTGCTTGCAGTTCCTCAACTAACCAGTCCGTGTTAGAATCCTTGGAAGCCATATCGCTGCCGGTACCCAGGAAATGGTCGAGAGACGGAGTATTTTGGCTGAGCAGCTAATACAAAAGAGAGCATAAAAACCCTTTAATGCTCTGTTGCATTTCAGTGCCAGGCCTCCAGAAGAAATATAATATGAGGATCGGGTTTGACCTCCAGAGATGCAAAAAGTCGCTGGTCCTGTCGTCTCGAAGGATATACTTCATCAGCGTTAATTTGCCAGACCCGGGTTTCCCACTGATCCAATATACTGTCTCATTCGATCTCAACCAGTCCGAGAAACTGTCCCACTCAAAGCTGGGGCCTGTGGCCGAGTCTCCCTCGTACGCGGTGTCAGGGTCTGCACCACCTTCCATTTTGCTGGAGGAATCGCTGTCAGGCGTGCTTGAGTTTGTTCGAGACCCAGATTTATCGCTCCCATCCTTCAGCACCCAGTTGCAGGTTCCGATATGAGAGGTTTTAACGTTGTTGCGTCGTTCGTTAATGCGCTCGAACTTCAAGCTCCGCAGAAGTTTCTCCCTCCGCGCCTGTAGCTGAATGTCGTTATTCCGCCGGGTGGCCCCCACCAAGATAGCCCCGATTTGCGTACGGAGCGATCTTTCGGACGCAATGGCATGCTGGGTGATATGTGATCTGATTGCAACCTCGGTCTGCTTAACCTCGACCGACACATGTTTCCTCGTCCGTGTGCTCTCAGTCGACACTAGTTTGGCAATATCGGTGTAACCCTTTCGATACTCTTCAACAAATGACCGCAGGCCTGCGTCAAGGGTTGAGAGATCGATTCCTGTTTTTTCAATTCTCTCGCTGAGAATATGTAAGCACCGGGCAGAACAAAGTCGCTCCATTTGGTGGAAGTAGGAGAAGAGAGAGCACGGAAGACGTACAAGATTCTAGCCAGTAGGCCTGTCTGTAGGTGAGCCTCTGTCTCTTTAAGTTTGCGATCCAGGTTATCCAGTCTCCTCTTTCTCCAGGTAGTTTTGGCCGCAACCCTTAACGCCACCATGAGCTTGGCCTTGCCCCCTGGTACGCCATGGAGAAACTTGACCTCCTCGTCCAGGTTTCGCGCAGCGCCATGACATTTGTCGGCCAGGTTCAGCAGCTGCTTGTCGCGAGCGGCAGTCGCAGTCGCTGTCGTGCGGATCGCATCAGAGATTTTGCGCAGCAGCTCGGCGTTCTCCCCAAGTGCGGGGTCGAGTTCGCCGTCCTGGTACACCTTTCTGGCTAGCCGGACCGTCTCGCGCCCAATTCCGACGACCTGCAGAATGTTACAGGCGAGACCCAAGGCTGCGATCGGCTCCAGCCCAGACATTGTCGACGGATTCTAGTTTGTTGCAACACCCTTTTGTCGGATTTTGCAGGGGACAAACGAAATGCTAAAAAAGACGCAGAAAGATGGGGTTTGAATAAAATAAGTGAGATTGAGGCGGGGCAACTTGGCAGCCTGCCCAACCAGTTGGGGGCTGATACGCTCAATCGACAGTCGGCGATAAATATAATACCGAAGCGACCTCCTTTTTATTCTCGTATTGTTGTTAAAAAGTCATTCTAGCGGTGTGATCACTTGCATGGTTAGGCTGTTCGCCGTAATTTGTCCGTTGACGGGCGTCGTCGAGTTTGCGCTGTTTCGTCGGCTTTTGGTCAATTCTGGCTGTTGCTGGACGCAGTTAATAGCTCCAAAAGTTCACCAGGAATAATAGGGGTTACCAACATAAACCGACAGTTAAGGGGTATTTATTTAAAACACGACCTGATAGAGAAAAAGGCCGCAGGTAATCTCGAATAATAGGAAGTAGGTCCTAGTCTAGGTATTATCATGCTAAACAAAGGGAAAAAAAACCACAAACTAAAAAGTCCTTAATCCCTCCACGCCGGCCGTGCCTCTCGGTTCGCCCTCTTAATGTTCTCAGCTCGTCTCAAAAGATAAACCCTTGTGCGGTCAGGGTCTCCGGCGAATGGGAGGTAGTAAGTCTCGGGCGTGTCGCCGTGCTCGTACCCGGTTATATCGTCATATTCTCGGGGCGGAGTTAGTGAGGCTTCAGTAGTGGCAGTTGGTGCTGGATGTGGTGGAGATGCCGGAGGTGGAGGAGGTAAAGGAAGACGAGGAGCAGTCTCATAAAAGAGAGGAGGGGGTGGTCGAGGAGGGCGAGGAAGCTGATAAGGTAAAGAAGGTAGAGAGTGTCGAAAAGACCGAGTAGGCCGAGTAGGCAGAGTAGATCGAGGATGTCTGGACTGTGGCAATGGTGATTGGTAGTTGCGGAGAGGGAAAGCTGCAGGCATGGTTGGTTGCGGGGCCGGGTTTATAACCGACGGAAGAGCCGGAGCTGGAAAAGGAGGTGTGGCGACCACTGAAACTGCCTGGCTGGTAGCAAAATCATTCCGTAAATCTGCCATGGGAGTCTCTGCAACATATGCCTTCTCCGTGGCTGTCCCTGCAGCAGGCATCTCTGAAATAAATGCCTTGGTAATAAATCCTTCCAGGTCGGCCATCGCATGCAAACTTGCAATATCCGACTCGACTGTGCTGTCTTCCATAACAACTTCATATCCCTCTGTAGTATCTGTGTCTGCAGCAGCTGTATGTCCCAGAGTTTTATCCACAATAGGCGTCGTTGCAACCGTGGCTTCTGGGATAGGTCCCTCCGCAACAGATGTCGTTCCAATAACGGTATCAGCAAGGGAGTCTTCGTCCTCGTCATCGGCCACTGTCTGCAAGTTGGCCTCGGTTTTCTGATCAAGCATCGTGCCCTCAACGTCGATCTCCTGTGCGTCCGCCATAGTTACATTTTCGATATGCGACTTGACGTGTGTAACATGCACCTTTTGGACAGGTGTTCCAAGCTCAACCTCCGTTAGTTGGTCGTCGTCGCTGCTCATATTCTGGTCCGCCATGCTAGTTGCAATAGTGTCATCTTTCTCTGACAAAGGTTCATTCGGAACACGTGATTCTGACTCCGCGCCCGGTAGGCTTGCCATTGTTACATCTTCAAATGGCGACTGTACCTCTGCGGCAGATGTCTGAGACTCGACCTCTGTATGCGAATCGTCGTCGCCGTCGCCCTCATCGGCCTTGTTGCCTGCAACCATAATCTTATCCACCTCTGGCGCATCTGTGTTTGCAGCGGATTCCGCAGCCTGAACCATCGCCTGGTTGTCGTTCTCATCGTCCTCTTGGCCGGTCTTGCTACGGTTGTCCCGGTCGGCATTGCTATCAGCTCCCTGGTTGACCTTGGTGCCGCCCACGACAATCTCATCCAAAACCTCAGGCGGGTCGCCATCCAGCGGCAGCCCACTCCTGTCCATGCCCCTCCGTACCAGCTTCCTTTGCATGGGGACGACGGGTGCACCTATCCCCTCACGCAAGGGAATGAGCACCTCCTCGTGGCCGTCCTTATAATCATACGGCACCAGCCTGGGACGAAGGAGCTTGAACGCCTTGTCGATGAAGTAGGCCGCTCCTTTGTCGGTCAGATGGACCACCCGCTTGGGCTCATAGTTGCAGTCGTTTTCAGGCTGCGGGTTGTGATTTTGAGAACAAAAATCGGTCAGCTGTTCTGTGAGGGAATTTTTTTTTTCCAAGGTCAAGAAGACTCGGGCAGGCTTACGGATGGGCTTGGTAGCTTGGCGGTGCTTGGTCCCGCGACCAGCTTGGGAGCTGCTGCTGCAGGTTTGTGATCTTTGCATGTTGCTTCGTTCTGCAGATCCTGAGTTTGTGGTGTCGCGCGGCTACGCAACGCGTACCCGTGAGGCGCCATGGCGGGCTCTAACCCATGGAAGTGTTCTGATTAAATGAGATTCGGGATGAAAAAGGCTGATGGCGATATCTGTCTGATGGAAACGACTGCTTTCGCCACGTGGGGTGGCTAACTGTTGAGGGAAAACAGCCTCGGCCAATCTGATGTGGATATGGCCGGTCGGGAAGTGATCTTTGCTTCAGATCTGACAAATCCTCGTCAGGATGCTTGGGAATTCAAACATCGACGAGGTTGAGATCAAAATCGAGGTTTTGACCGACAAAAATGGCCGGTTTGACCATCCGCTCAGAGAGAATTCAGTTTTCCCTTGTCAAAAAAAGTGATTTTATCCACACCGATTTTGTGCGCTTGGTGGCTGATGGTAGACCGTAGGATGTGACAGAGAGCCAATCAGCCACCGGCTGTTTCTTCAAGATTCAAACGCGACAGGAGACGAGGCGTGTTTCGGACAAGATTTGCATGAAAATAACAAGTACACGTCGCTTTTTGTTCTCGTCCGCATCAAGAGTTGATTTGTTCGCAGACGTGATGAGTTTTTGCTGGTTGTTGATTGGGATTTGGCCAAGTTCAAAACTCTGATTGAGGCAAGTCAAGGAAATGGCGGATGGGAAAAAAAGATTGCTGCAGAAACTTTGCCCCACTTGACTGAGCCAACAGAGGAGGGGGACTGATCCGAGGGTTGTCCAGCTCATTCCGGTCTCGAATTAAAAGTCTCGAAAGAGTAAGTAATGTCGTTCATGTTCAGCTGAACAAACCGGACTACGAAAACGTGGAGATAGTTCTAGAACATGTAGAAAATCGCTTGTGCCTTTTTGAGGCAGTTCATTACGTGCAAACTCGAGTTTGGATTCGGTCGGTTCGATTATAATTAAGGGTAGACAGCGATGCAGACGCGATTAATGCCTCAAATATCGACCTGGTTTTCTTTGCATATGCTTTTAACCCTTTTTTCGGAACCTCTACGCAGATTCATGGCTTACATCTTTAAGTCTGTTTGTTAACAGACCATTTCGATGATTTAGGCATATGCTCTTCTAGAGGACAAGACACTGTCTGTCGTTGAGCTTGTTACACCAAAGAACTACAACATGGCGAGACAGGCGCACAGTATTAATCACCCAGGCAATGTGACTCGGGCTAACTCTTCTTATTTTTTGGTTGGATTTATTATTATTTGTGTGCATTGTTATGTCCCGGGCTGCCCCTAGTCTAGGTTTACGAGCTCAACAGTCAGCAGTCACTGTGGAAAAGTGGCATGAAACTCAACGTCGCAAATGGCATAAGCCAAAAGAGATGAATCATGTTAGACATGCTCCTAGAACAGTACTTATGCACGATTGTAATATCTTGCCAACTTGTTGTTGGACAAGAAAAGACAATATTAACAGGGCCGCCAAGCTGCAATCCAGCCCCTCGAGCCCCTCGAGCCCCTCTCGTAACCCTAACCCCGATAAAGTACACCTCTCTCGCCAAACCGGCCTTGCTTTAGCGGATTGCGCCGGTTCGCATTTGCTTTTCGGTTTGCATACGGGACATACACCGTCACCGTGCGTAGGTGCCGGAGGCGGAACCCTTAAGGTAAATCCGGGACTGTGTTGAAATTTCCTTTGGCCCCAAGGCATGCATGTCTTGGATATGCGGGGACGAGACAACTCGGCACGAAAAAAGGTGAACATGTCCAAAACAAAATCCAAGAATGCAAAGCCAAAACCCAACCTTACCTATAGCACAGAAAAACCTACCGATCCTTGAATACACTCTCCTTGTCTCCTACAAGTAGCCACCACCCCTGCACGAAAAAAAACCCCTCCTCACTTAATTGGCGCATTGTGAGAGGCTGGAGTCGCATTGCTGTGGATCCCCGCACCAAGGGCGCAACATTCATCATTTGCGAGTCATGGACCCGAGCCAAAGCTACCGGTTCGAAAACGTCATCCCAGAGTCATACAAGAAAAATCAATTTGGCACTTTTCTCTTTCCATGGTTCGCTGGGCTGTCCCAAAGAGAGACACAATGGAACTACAAAAGGATGCGACGGAAGCACTCGCCTTGGTCGAAAGTCCCCAATTTCCTGGAAGGTTTTTTTTGGCACAATCGTTCTCTCTGTGGGCTGAGTGTTTGCAAGTTTGGCAGCCGAGGCACCCTATCCCAACCTCCCACCACCCAATTCAGCTGAATTGCGTAGTTATAAATCTCCGAAACGACCCAGAATACGCCTGTTAGGAAACCCACAACCCACCCGTATCACGCCGATCAGCAGATACGAAGCACTGCAACAACAGGGACAAGGAGGCGAGAGACAAAAGTCACCATCAACTATCAAGAGCCTCAACGACGCTCAGCAACACCAACCACGTAGAAAAATGGCACCCTCACAACCACTCACCCACCTCCTGGACACCCTGGTCCTCGCGACCCGCACCATGGGCAACGACGTCCCCTCGCCCGTCGTGCGGCGGCAGGCGCCCGCGACGGTCACGGTCATCAGCACGCAGGGCGGGAACGCGAACCAGCAGCTGTCGGGCGGGGAGATCGCGGGCATCGTGATCGGGTCCATCGCAGGCTTCCTGCTGATCATCTGGCTGATCCGCTGGTCGTGCACGCAGCAGAGGGTGCCGGACGAGAAGCCGAGCTACTACCACCAGGAGGTGTCGCCGGGGAGGCACCGGAGCCGCAGTCACGGCCACCGCCACCACCACCACCATCGCCACTCCAGGAGCAGGAGCCGCGGGCCGGACGTCAGGGTCGTCCACAGCCACACGAGCGCGCATCCCGGCGGTCATGCCGAGCCGGCCGAGCCGACGAGGGTGTATTACGAGAAGCGAAGGCGGAGCCACAGTCGGTACTGAGCGTGGATGCCGGGGGCGAACGTCTCGCTTCTGGGCGGGGGTGCGTGTCGTCTATTGGGTTGGGAGGCCCGGCCGGACTGGTCGCGTTTGTGAACTGCCAGCTATCCAATCGTTCCAGGGAAACGCGCCAGCCTGGCTACCCCACGAGCCTAGCAGAAGTTTGTCGCGTTGTCTAGACGGAATGCATGCAGCGGACTTTCTCGTCCTCTTTTTTTGTTTTTTCTTCATTTCTTATAATGCAATCCACTCCGAGCAAGTCGGTTGATTGTCAACGACCGATTCCCATATTTAGGACTTCTCTTTTCTTTTCTTTTTTCTTTTTCTTTTTTTCTCACGATCGGCGCCGTTTCTTGGAAACCTTATTTAATAATATACGTATATAGCAGGAGTTTGGGGCGACGGGATAGGGCACAAACATACCTAGGAGCAGCCTCATAGCTACGAAATTTATGTTTATTTGTCTCAACGAACCAAAACATTCGGACAAGGGTTGAACAAAAGTACAAAAACACTTTCAAAAATTGTCTCGGAGGCATGGCGGGGAGGTTCCCGTGCTTTAAATTTAAAGCTAGGCTTAGTGTGGATTAAACAGTGCGCTAACGGGGGCCCCCATCGGGGAATATTTCTAATGGAACGCTTCCAGTGGCAGCCAGACGCCGGACGCTAGAGCCAAGCGAACGAATCGCAGCCAAGCACCTTTGCACCCATTTTGGGTTGCGTTTCGTGTTTTCGGGTCGCAGCAACAGGCAGCAGCATTTCTCGCGATAGATAAATTGACTAAGACCGTTCCACCCGTGAGGAGCGAGTGTGAGATTTACGGGGCGTTTGATTGGACAATCCGCTGGAAGGATCGCGGGGCGGTCAAGTAAAACAACTAAGAGTTCGCCGATTGACGCGCGTCTGCTGCCACCCGGATCCGAATGCCAACAAAACAATCACTTGTCGAATCGGGGTGCTACGTATACCTATTTGAGAACATCGTGTGGGGTGGTGAGGGATCGGATCGCAGCTCGGCCCAAAGAAGAAAAGCTTGAGTTGCCAAACAAGTTGCAAGAATACTGGTGCCTGGCGGGCTGGGGCGAGTGGAGGCTTTGGGCACAACAAAAACTACCATGGTATTGCTCTACTTTATATATATTTGCTATAAACACATTGTCCTTTAAAGTAAATAAAGCCCAGTCTATTGTTCCATATCCAAACAAGTCTGCCATTCTCGCACTCCCACAATACCCGACAACCAAACCCAAACCAAACCTCCCAAATGGCCCCCTTGAGCACCCCCCTCCCCAACGCGACCATCCACGCGACCCCCGACTCCTCCGCCGTTAACACCCCATCCCCCGACTACGCCTACGCGACCAAATACGCCGGCCCACCGTTCCCCGTCGCCGACGCCAGCATACCCCCGAGCAGCGCCGGCGGCGGCAACCACAACTGCAACATGGTCGGCCTCCCGCGGTGCCAGGAGCAGTTTGGCAACAACAGCAGCCACCACCACCCAGAGTGCTGCAGCACCCGCCGCGCAAACGTCGCAGAGTCGAATTGTCAGACCGGCGCACAGCACGTCTTCGGCCACCCCGTCCACAGCCAGCACAGCCACGCCAACGTGGTCCCGCTCGCGCTGCTCGGCAGGTGGCCGGCGCTGGTTAAGTGTCCCGGGTGCAGGGGGGTGGCGCCGACGAGCACAAAACATGTTGCTGGAAAGGGGTCACAGTAGGCTTTTTTGTTTTTTTGACTTTTTGTTTTGATGATTTTTGCTCGTGCCGTGTCAGTTGAGCTTGTTGAAAACTAACTCTGCTGCAGCTGGATGGCTACCATGTTCTTTTTCACGACCGGCATCTTCACCTTCGTCCCCTATGTCACGCCTGCCATGAAGGATGTCGAGCACCACTGCCTCCGGTGCGGGCGACACCTCGCCACGAACAGGTTTGGAGGCGGCACGCAGGCCAAGCTGATGTGAGCGGTGGGCTGCGGGGTTTACCGTATAGTCGATGGAAATGCAAGATGAAGAACCCATGGCTGGACCAGTGGTGTTTGGCCAGTGAGTTTTTGGAAATTTGCGAGGTTACTTACCGAGCGATTGTCGTTTCGATGAGCTTGTTGTTTTTATTCTGTATCTAGTTATGACCTTTGTTCTTTTGTCTAGGAAAATCAAGTCCGGTTCACTACAGCCAGTGCCAGACCATGTGAGATAATGGTCTACTTGAACTTGGCGTTTCTAGCCAACTAGGAAACAGCTTGTAAATTCGATCATACACACGCATGGATTACACTTGCGACCCTCGTCCGCTATTGTTAAGATTTGACCCCCAACGAAGGCTACGCGCCGCCCAAATCTGCGGTGCAATCGCCGAGTGTTTCTCTTCTTCACCTTGGGAGGGGGGAAGAGGTCTGCTAGGAAACTGCGATAAAGAAAGGGGAAACGCCACCGAAATGAGGCCGCCGGCGATAGCTGGATTTACCCGTTTCTGGGTGCGAGAAAAATGCCCAATGGTGTGCACTACCGTCTAAACACGCAGCAATGGTGGCGGTGGCGATTGGACACAATTGTAACGCACTTATATATCGGCAAATAAGTTCTTGCCACGTAGTAGAGCCCGAGAATAAGTTGCTTTACGGTACAGTTTTGGCCAAAAGGAAAACCACATGCCGGTTCAAGCATTACACACGGCGATTGACAGGATCGGCGGCCTCCACCTACGGGATTAGTCTTTGCTCTTTTCTGTGTAACTTGTCTTGTTTTGCGTGGCAAAGTCCATCCTCAGGAACGGGCAGCTGTCTGATCTTGGATGCAACCCGCAGCGGGTATCTGTGGACAGTTGATTTGCAAATAGGCCTGGCGGACGCGTAGCTAGATTAGGCATTTACCACGCGATCCTAATGGAATTTTCGTTGTTGTGGACAGTTTAGACTGCTAAAGAGGCTTAGAAGGTCTACGTGGTGGAAGTTTACAAAGGGGCACGCGAGGTCGCACATATCATGGAAAAAATAAAACTCCTCTAACAACCACAAAATCCCCGAAATGAAGTGTTTAATTATCTATACTCCAAAGTCCAGGAGTTGACTCCATCCCTGGGGTTTTTATTTTTATATTTCCAATATTTTACATCTTTCTTTATTCTTCTCTTTTGTTCCTCCTCCTGGCCCGATCTTAATTATCTCCCCCCCATTGCCAGCTGCTTGTACGTTCACGTGTGGAGCGAGCGGACTGGATGTGCCGAGACTGCAAAGTTAGCCTTGGTGCCCGAGAAGGGCGCGTGCCCGAATCAAGCAGACAATCTCACATCTTCTGGAGCTGTTTGCCAGCCTAGACGCTGTCTCTGGGCCTTCCGCATGGCTGACAGTTGGTAGTCCCGACGCAAGTCAGCGTTCCTGTAATGTTATTGTACCCGCATGAGCAGGTCCAGGAGTTGACGGGGGATTGTTTTTTGCCGGCAGCCATAATAGCCGCGACGAAGCTTGAAACGCGATGAGCCACTTGTTCTGGTTGCGGTTTGACTTCGAAGAGGTAAAATGCGATGGCACAGATTGATGTTGAAAGTAGCTCACGCGGTATGCTTTGGCTGGTAGTATGCAGAAGGGTTTGGAACAAGGTGGTGGGCTGTAAGGGTTTCTTAGAACATTAGGGGGCCTCGAGCCCTTGATTTATATTTGGAGGTCAAGCTACAGCTTATGCTAAGTAACGTACAGGTTTCCGTGTCGGCTGGATGCATAAAGGGAGAATAATTGAGTGGTAGTGGCAAAGGCGCACGGCAGGACGAGGAAGCGTCATAAGAATATAAAAAGAAATAAAATGAAACAAAAAACAGTAAATGGTGTGTATGACCGACCATGCCAGTGTAACAACCAAATCGCGCCCAAAAGTAGTGCACGTCACGGGAGCAAAAGTACCAATTACATTTTGATGTTGAAACCACCTCTACCTTTCCTCGGGGAATGAGTATCTCATGTCTGTGGTAATTTCTAGGCAGGCATCGCAATGTGGCACGCCCATTTTCAAGATTCAAATATAGGCATTCCTTATATGCAAGACGAATAAACGGGATTCGAACCAGCACGTATCTAGACTTGCGTGAGGAAGACTGCTGTTTCCGTGGACCAAATATTGCTAATCAGCAAAATGGACTGGCAACAGTAATTACACACCATATGTAGCCAGCGCCGTGTATAGGTACCGTACCTAGTGGACTGGCAATTAGGACAGGTGGGCCAGTACCCAGCCAATTCAGTCTGCTTATCACACTGCTTTCTTCTTACCCGCTGTAAGTCCTGTGACGCGTGCTGTTTCTGCCATATATAGGTGTGAGGTTATCTGTGGTTGATTCTTTTGTGAATGAGGGTGGCGGCATGCGTGGTCCAATGATCACGGATTTACGGGTACCTTGGGAACCGGGAATATCACCAGTACTAAACCAGCCAAAGCCGCCCACACCGGCTCTGTTTGTAGATATATATACACTTGATGCCAAAGGGCGAGATCCAACCAATTAGTCGAGCTCTGTGCGACCTACGCTCTTTGGATGTCGCAATGGCTTTCTGTTTTCCTATCTTTTCCCTTTACTCTTCTCGTTTATATCCCCTGAACCAGTCCGATTATACTCGGCTTTACCTGGATAGTTTATTCGCATCACTCTTGTCTGAATTAACATGTGCTCCCCCATGATTTACATTTAACCATCTTTTCGCCTTTCCGCTATGCTGGTATCGGTCTTAGCTCAGTCCCTTCTCGGTGTCGCCAGTCAGTCTGAATCCTAGGAGGGCTCCAATCTCGGTCGCTACTGTCCTATGTGAGCGTCCATAAGGTCTGGTCAAGTAGACGACTCGGTCTTATCGACTGGGTGACGTCGGGTCATGTGCCGCGCGAGTGGATATGAACCAAGTTCGGCGTCTACTGGGGCATGGAGCTCACATGGCCTGCTTTGGCCTGTCACGATCCGTCGCTCAATGATTGGAGCTTCATGATCGAGAGCAAGTCTGGCGCGGCAGAGTGCCCCGGATAAAGAGGGCTGGGTAAAGTGGTTCGAGGACAGGCATCCCTTGAGACACGTTCTCTGTCTACGGCATGGCAAGCAGTACCTGTATTATCAGACTATTTATTCTAAGCGTTTTAATCTTTATCAAAAAAAGATTAAAAAGTTCTTCGGTCGTAAACCTGGAAATCCGCGGGCTGCCCGTTTGGGGTTGAGCCCACCAACCCGTGGCCCATGGGTTGTTGCGGGCTCGCGGGTTGGGCCGGGCTATGCTCATTTTCGGGTTTTAGCAGGCCCAAGTCTCGCATAGGTCCCCATTCCATCAGGTAATATAATCCATAAATTTACTAATTGTGGTGGTCCAAGCGGTTTATATCTAGGCTCGTTAATAACTCTTGTACAGTTTCCAATCCTCATAGGTACTTCCTTTCGGCAGTGCGGTAACCTTTTGCCCAGAAGCAATATAATAGTCTTTGAGCAGCTTTACTGTCGTCCCATCTACTGGATCCATTCTAATCCCGACGTGCGTCCAGAGTTCAAAATCCGTCCCAAAGTCCTTTGTATACATTATCTCGGCAGCCCTCGCCGACTTCTTAACCCAATCGTAGAGGCTGCCGGTTGGGAAATCCTCAATATTGTCCTGTGGCCTCAGGCTCTGCTGCACCTTGTCCTCTTCCGTCTTCCAAAAGAGTCGGATGGTTTGTATATTCTCTGGGGCTTTGGCAGCGGCCGGACGGCTCGCATATGTATTGCCCTGCCGGGAAGGAGTAGGAGGGTACATGTTGACCGGAGCTGCAAAGGGCATCGGGCCCGGGCCGGGCGGATAGAGCGGAGGCTGGCGAGGGACACCTGGATAGAATATAGGGGGAGCATGGAATGCATTGTTTGCGGCGTACGGGTCTGCGTACGGGTCTGCGTACGGGCCGGGACCGAACGCACCAGGCGGGTTTGCCGGCCGTTAAGGACGAAGGTGTATGCGTTCACCCGTACGCCTGGAGGGTCTGGGAGCGTCATATCCCGGGTCGTCATCGTACCGCTGAGGCTGTGGTACAGACGGCCGCCTGCCGTTCCGCTATGTTCTACTACTTCGGCCCTGTGCCGCCCGCAGATCTGGCGCAGGGGGTGGCGACGGCACCTGCGGCGGGGGTGGGCCGGCATATTCCTGAGCCGGGGGAGCATATTCTCGAGCCGGAACAGCGGCGACTTCGAATTTCGGGCGTCTTACCAGGGCCTTGTCGTCATTGACGGGGAGAGCTGCTGAGAATGGAATGCAAAGAAGGGCAAATATGCCCAGGTCGAGGTATTGGCGTCGCATGGCTATCGTCGGGCTAATCAAGGCACGCAGAAGATGTTTTTGTGGAGAGCTTTGTTTGGGAATATACGAACCTACCTCAGGACTTCGGCGTGAGCTTATAATGGCTACATTTATTTATTTTTCAAATATTGAACCGCCTTATTCTCACTTGCCAAACTGCCTTACTCTACTACAGGCTACACGAAGGCCCAGGGAAAAAGGCCCAACTGTGAGGGTGCTATGCCCTCCACTGCTTATCATGCTGACTGTCAGCACTTTATTATTTATAACAATCCTTGCTCGTTACTTTGCCCTACACATGTAAGCTGAGCTCCCGGATTGCACAGCCCGGACATGGTCAAGTTTCAACTCGGCTGATTGTGGACACCCTCGCCCACTAAGCACAGTGTGCGCAGAACCCACAATTTTCCGTTTTTACAACATAAGCTTGGGTTGGATGCACCACCCTCACGAAGCAGCAAGAGTAAGGCTCCGGGGAAAGCTGACAGTATTTCTTTCTTCTTTTTTCTTACCTGTCAAAACTTCCTTCGGTCGCCGGAGCCATTGAACTGGTACCAAACTCCCACCCACAAGGCAATCTCGCTTGCAAACCTGCCCGGCTTGTTTGTTTTGGAGGACTGGCTGCGGATAAAATCTCCAATCGTGATCCTCAAGGTTTTGTATATTTGCGGGGGACTGTGGCGCTGGCTTGGTCACCAGTCTGAACACTCAAGCCTCAATTTTATGGCCTCTTGCCTCGAGTTGCGCTTTGTGGTGCCCATTATAATTAAAGAGAGGAAGCTGTTCCAGGAGCCTGTTTGCGTTCGGTTATATATTCCCGGATGGATTTTCACAAGTATCACCAGCGGCGTCACCTCATATTTTCCAATAGAATTATCTGTTACCACGGTCGCCGCCACGGAGCCTAGCATTTAAAGAGCAGCTAGGGCGAAATGCAGAGAGGGCTGGAGTGGCATGCGGTGCTTCTAAAAGATTCGTACCAAGTTTGTTGGTCGCTGTTTGAGACCTAATAACGCAAATGGCGAAGGAGCACCCTTTAACAAAATACTTTAGGAGCCTTAATATTAAAGTCTGAAGAATGATGAGAGTTTAGAGAAGAGACATGGCAATAGAGACATGGCAATTTTATTAGATAAACAAGTAGTTTACTGTGTTTCAAACAGCCTTTCCGTACGTTTACTAATTGAATGCGAGCTAGCTATTAAGTACTTGCATAACTTTAATTGGAAACTATTAATAGAAGCAACTTCGTTGTTAAGAGGAGGCCAAACCAGGTCAACCAGGCAACTATCGCATTATATCAGGGTTATGGCTTCATGCCTACAAAGCTCCGGTAATATTATTATACATTAGGAACCTAGCTTCGGCCCCCAGGGATTCCCTTGCCTTGTGCCTGCTCCGCCTCAGCAACTTCTGGGATTTTATTCCGATCCTTTGAGCGCTGATTCGGTGACCATTGGGAGAATAACTCGTGTAAATTGGGAGTTTTTACCGATGTGCCAGCCTCCGGCCTGTAGTGGCAACCCTCTGTCAACGGAAAATAAGTTGATAAAGATTTTATCAAGACCTGACTCAGACTTGCAAGGAACCATTCGTAGCATAATATCTACGCCAATTAAAATAAAGCAATCGGTGAATAGAGGCGGAGCAAACTGCCGGACCACATTTGCATAGTACAACACGGTCGTCCCTACGCGGCCCCGGACCTTGTTCACTCTCTTCTTCTACCACCAGCCAGCTGCTCCCTGGCAAGCACCTCGCAACATCACATTACTCATCTCACCTTCCAAAAAAAGAGTCTTAACCGGAGGGCGCCGAACTCCGGCTCACCTAATTGTACAAGAAGAGCTGTAAAAGCTGATGGGGCCCAGTCCCTGGTATTTCTAGGGACTCTCCACGTGCTTACCGCGCAGGGATGTGACACGAGTCCGTTGGGAGATGATGCTCTTTTTGCACAGGAGAACGCAATTAAAGGGTTTTCCTTCTTTTTTTCCCCTTTTGTGTGCCGACGGAGGCATGGACGGAGCCAAGAAACACAGATATGCCTGGTATCGTTGCGCATTTACAAATGTTTCGCATGCAGGCGGGACATCGACAAATTTTATATATACTGGGTCGGTTTTTGGGGAATGAGGGAAAAGGGACTTGTTTTCCATCTAACGAGTCAAAAGGCTATTTTCTAAAGAACAGCGACAAAAGAAAGAAAAAAAAGGCAGAGAGAGAGAGAGAGAGAGAGAGAGAGAGAGAGAGAGAGAGAGAGAGAGAGAGAGAGAGAACTCAGAAAGCAAACCCTAATTCCCCACGCCAAACCCCAAAAATAATCAGCTGCCGCCGATAAATTGGCCAGTCTACTGCGTCTGGAACGTGTTCCGTCCCCAATGCTTATAAGCAAGCACCGAACCGTCTTGAAGGCTCAGAACAGCTGGTCTGCAGTGTTTATCAACCATAACATTGAGTGCTTCGATACGGGTATTTGCGTTGACCTCGTGGTACTTGAGCGTGCCGTCAGCCAGAATCTGCCTTATAATGCAGTCTGATTTGGCAGCCGCTGTTGAGAAAAAAGCCGTGGCAACAGCCATAATAGCAACAATGTCCTTGATATACATAATGTTTAAATAAGTAGGGAAAACGTTTATTGGCAAGTAAAGATAAGCTTTTTTGTATTTTCAGGACAGGAAAATGATTTTGCAAATTTGGCCGAGGAGGAATTTTTGGTTGTAAAAGGACTCGCTACTTGAAACGAGCAGAGGAATGTCGCAAGATATATATACGGGTGAAAAGGTTAAATGGCTTCTTTTGTCAAAGTGGAAACTTTCAAAGATATATTTAGTACTGATGCAGGGGACTTTATATTAATAGCACCAACAGTCATATTTAACTTTTTTCTCACCGAGAAAATAGCTCTTATTATAGGAGCCCCCAGATATTGTTGCCGGGTTACAGGGTAGAAATAAATAATCCGTAGCGCGGCTCGCTTTTCGCTATTCAGGTTATACACATTTTATTAAAGTAAACAATTAAAAATAGCACTTTTTATTTCCTTTTAGAGCCAAAGAGACAATAATAACAAAATGATTTGCAAAAAGTGTGCTCTTACCAAGTATCGATGCCTTGGCATTATATTTTACCTAGTGCCCTGCAAGTAGATTACCTAAGTAAAAATTAATATAAGGAGTTTATAAAGTAACACTTTGCGTTTATTTGTTCTTAGGGAGGTGGCATAGTGCTACCTTGCGATATTGCCAGGTTAGGGATCCAAATCATCAGTCTCCTGCGAGTGGTCATTCGTTTTAATTAAGGTTGACGGGTGCTTCGAGCCAGAAGTTTATAACACCCCATTGTGCACTCTGGTGCACAGAGCATACTTCCTCCCTCGAGCACCAAGTCCAATATTTAGTACATTTATCAACCCTAGTTACTTCCGTTCGGTACCGACGGCAATATTCAGTACAGTGTCAGTCCTCTCGTTCAACGGAATAAGGAATGTTTGGTGAGCAAAGCGAGCTACGTGTTCCGGACGTAAAGCTTTTACTTTGCCTCGTTGTGCAGAGATAGTTTTCCGGGCTTTTATTAATTTAATTTGCTATTTTTCATTAGAACATTCGGCAAATTCGAAGCGCAATTGGTCGAGAGTTTTGGCGTCGATTTTATCGTGGAAAAGTGAAATTAATTCGGAAATGCGTACAAATCGCGCCTGCGTATACGAATGTATTTGCCACGCCATTCCTTATCCGCTAACGCCTTCCAAAACTATTAAAGCTTTTATTGCAACAAAACAGCAATCGCTTTAATCGCCACGGTAAGAGTATTTGCAGCCCATCGCATACAGATACAGATTATTATAGCGTTTGCGTTCGTTGTTAAAAAGCATGAAATTTAGAGACTTTGCCCAACCCCACGGCGCAGCGCAGGGCCGCTGGGTAAGTTAGCGCAGCGGCTCTGAACTTTATAATCTCTACAACGTTTCCAACACTTGAGCGGGGCCTCGTGCTGGCTTGGGCCAATCGCGCCTCGACAGAACCGAGAACCTTTCCTTCAGTGCGGCGTCGTGCTGGGCCTTGAGCGCGTCGGCCTGGGCGCGGAGCTCGCTCTGTTGTTTGTACAGCTCCCTGTAGTTTGTCGACTTTTCCTGGAGGGTCTCTGTGCACCTGGCGCAGTCGGCCGTGGAGGTGCATTCGGAACAGCCCAGGTGGGTGCCTCGGACATTTGAATTGGCGTTTATCTTGCTCCAGTTCTGGGCTCGGGGTGGCTTCTTGGCCGTTGTTTTGCTCCGCGCCTCGACGCGACCTGGACGGCCGACCTTGATCTCTGCCCTTCTGGCGATCTGAGCAGCAATATCAGACCCCTTATTGGCGGCATTGTGGGCTACATCGCCGTTCGAGGGACCAATTGGGATAGCGATCGGGGGGAATGGCGCAGTGGTTAAGCGCCATGGCTGTTACTTGAGTAACGTAGGTTCGAATCCTGCTCCCTCCACCTCCTCCCCGCTTACCCGTGGCAAGGATAACCCGGCTGGCTATCGACAACAACCACCCGCCTGTGCCGTCGAGCCCACACTTGTTGGGAACTTCGTCTCCATGGCTACAAACGACCGACAGCTCCGCTGTTTGGACACAGGCCCCTCTCGATGAAGAGCCGTCAACTGCCGTCAGACGAATCCTCCGTGCGCCTGAAGGCACGGGGTCGCGTCAGTGAACAAACCTGTAAGCAGGACCGGGCACGAACCCGGTCAGGCTCGATTCGCTTCTATGCCCTTGTTTTCCGCTGTGTAAATAGAGAAAATAGAAAGCGCGCCGAGATACCCCTCGGGAGGTTGCTAACGGCCGGCTAATAAGCCGGGCCGAGCCCGGCGTTAAATAATACTACTACTACTACTACTACTACTTGGGATAGCGATCGTTCCTCTGACGCTTAGAGTCACCAAGGTGAGGGAATTGAAAAGGGTAAACAACCGCATTTTAAATGTAAAATTATACGTCTCCGTTTAATAACGGCCAGAATATTAACTAAAATTAGCGCAGGAGAGTAAGCCTTAAATTTGTGTTATTAACAGCCCGATAGGATGCATTTAAACAAATCTCATGTAAAATGGTGAAGATGGTTAGATAAATCGTTGCCAAATTTGTAAATGCATAAAAAGAGGGACCTATTTTTTTTAGCTAAGATTAGATGCTTATAAACTAATCGGAAACCGAACAGCATTCCTAGTAGGGCTAGCCTTGCCTAAATTTAGCGACTGTAAGAATGTGTTTGCCAGTTTTTTACCAGTTTTATCCCTGCCGTATTGTTTACAAATTTATTGCGGGACAACAAATGTTTGCATCATTCGGCCGCCCCAAAGTCAATCAGCTCCACACTACTCCCTTCCACCTGGCTATTATTATTCTCGGCGGAACCGCGTACCAAATCGGCACCCGAGTTATAACAGATACGGATGCTTATTGTCACCGGATTCACGCCAGCCTTGCATATACCCTCGAGTTATGATTCCCAAGCCAATGCTTATTTGCAAAGCCATTAAGTTGGGATCGTCCCTGCGGCCCTAGACGTACATCGACGTCGGCGCCGTTTCCTCATCTTCCACCTCCGATCATCTTCGATCGCCGCGAGCACCTACACCCCTCATACGTTCCTTCCTTATCGGAGGGGAAAGGGTGGACAGGGAAACTTATATGCGAACCGGCAAACACCCCAGGTTGCGGGTCTACCCTTCTACCATACCTGTTGCGTCCCTACTTGTTCTTGACACCTTTTTAATGTCCAGACCCTGCAACTTTGCAAGCCGCTCTGCGCAATGACGCACCACCGTCCAAAAGCCAAGCCCGCTTGCTGCTTTGCGGGAATTCGTCTAAGCCAATACCAACCTGTACGTCTGCACCTGGAACGGCCCAATATTAACCTCGAACAGCCCAGGCGTCAGGCACCTCCTCGAGGCCTCGAGGTGGTTGAAGATTCTTTTTTTTTTTTTGCATGTAAACTTGTATATCACCCTGGCGATAAACGGCGATTCATATAATATAGAATAAATTATTTCGATTTTATCCAATAAAAATGAACTTTCCAACTCCGTATATATCTTGGAGCCGCGGGTCCTTCTGCCCGTATGCCACCGCCAGCGCAGATCAATGGCCCTACTGTGGACGGCTAAGGCCGAAAAGGGCCGAGTGCATGGGGCCGCATCTGCCAATACAGAGAGAGCAGGAATCACCTAGTGTCAGGGCTTATCCCTGAAACCCGTAGCTCCATATAAGAGTGGCTTCGGTTCAGATCTAAGGCCAGCTTATCGTTTTCCGCCGTTAATTGTGGAACTGTATTTTTTTTATTACGAAATAAAAGATTTATTCCGCGATAAGAAATTAAAGACAAATCGGAAAAATATACGGTTTATATATTCGATATAAAATTTAATTGAATTATTAAAAACGATTTGATTCTTATTTCTTATATATAAATTGGCTGATTTTGGAATAAAGACCAAAAAAGTATAGTGGTAGTTTTCCAAATTTTGTTAAGATATTCGAATTTTGGATTTTCTTCAATAATTATTTTATTTTGAAACAAACTTTATAGCTTCTATATAAACGGGATATTAATAAATTGTGGTTTTCTTTTGTAAACTTAAACCATTGAAATAAAAATTAAAAAAGGGTCAATTTCTTACGGCCGAAAAACCTTTTTGCTGTTCCACTATAAAATAAATTAGGAAATAAAACACGCAGATCACCGTAATATTATAAGGTGGCCTAGGCCTTTTCCACCGTGCTTTATATTGGCAAAAACTGCGCAAAAGTTTATATAGATGTATCCATACCACGTAGGGGCAGAATCGTGGCACATAGCAAGGCTTGGGTGTGACGTGTTGGTAGAAATATTCCGCCTGTATATTGTAATTAACTTTGGATGTGGCCTTTGGACCTATTTCTGGAATAAATTGGCATAACGCCCAAATGCGCGTGGCTGAATATTGAACCCGTGGGTCTTCGGGGTCGCTGCCCTGCTGAGGCTGCATTATGCGTTGCGCGTGAGTTCAGGCTGAAGATGGGTTAGACGGTAAAGATATCATGTTTCTAGCTGCAGCTGGAAGAATCAATGGCTGAGCAGACGACCGGGGTTTTCTCTTTGCTCACGACGCAGCAGGTGCATGGGAGGAATGAGATGTTGAATGTGAGTATGTGACAGCTGTTCACTCGAGGAGCATGAGCTGTCCCCTTGTGTCGGGCGCGCAGCTACGCGGGCAAGACGCCAAGGCTTGGCCCAGTTACGCCATTTTCGTAATTTGGAAGACGTAGTTGTGTCCGATATCCTGCAAGCACTGAAGAAGCAGCTTACAGTTTGTCATCTTGGAGATGGGCCATGTGAGACTGGGGATAGTGTTTATTTAAGGGATTGGTAAACGCAAGTACATGTGGGTAGTAAACAAACCAATGCAGGACAAATTCTGTGACGAACCTACCATGTAGGCACGCCAAATTACCGTTTGTGGACGAGTCCTAGTCTGTTTATTTTTCTACCCAAAGCGGCAGTAAACTGTATTTGAATTACACTAAATTGCATGGAAATGCATTTAATTATAAGTTATAACTACGTAATTTGGATTAGAATCCCGAAGCCAAATTTTATATTGGTACTTTTGCTTGTATAATACAAACAAAAGAATAAGAAATGACAAAGGATATATCGATGAGCTGAATTGTCTTAATTTAAAGTTGACAGATGCTGAGATAAATTAACATTTTTTTTACAAGTAATTTATCAGTACAGGGAATTGACAGCGCCATAGAATAAAAAGTATTTGCTTTAAAAAATATATGGAATTCCAGGTTTAGCAACAGAATTTTTGATTTTTCCCTTTCGTTCCTCCATCTCCTCTCTTTTCTCAACCATGCTCAAGCTAAAGCCCCCCTTTCTTTCGCTTTATTGGGCAGCCAACCAACCGCCCAACATGCGTCTTTTCAACCTTGTCCAAATCATTGCTCTTTTTCCATTTGCACTACAGCGCTCCCACCCCGAATATTGGCGGCAGGGAGCGTTTCTGCTTCTGTAAGCTCTCTCGATGTGGGTATTCTGCATCTGGTTCCGCGCAGTACATCCGGACGAAGAAACCAAATACGAACGCGGAGACTGCGGCTACCAAGCATGGACCAAGGAGACCATAGAGGCTTATGATTGCGACGATGCAGCCAACCACGACGGCATAATCCCACATCGACGACGTCAGCGAATAAGGGGATACAAGACTTTCGTCTACCTGCTTTATATATAGCTACTTGATGCATGGAAGATAAAACTTTGGATCAAGACTCTCACGCTCTGATGTGTTGTTTCGCTGTGGTCAGGCCCATTTAAGCAGTATATAGGCCGAGCAATATATGGGTGATATGCCGCTCGTATCTCCTGCCCTCGGTGCAAGTCATCGTTGCGGCGAATGAGGACAGCTGCGGGTGAATGGCGGTGGACTAATGATGACCAGGTCAATCCACAAGGTATCGAACCACAGATTCTCGTTGAAGTGATTCGGACCCGCGCAGGTTTGCCGAAGCCGTGGAGTCACGGGCTACGAAGCCAAGAAGTCTTTGCCAAAAATGAGAAGTCCTAAAACTGGTCCGTATCATCTCGTAACCCTATATGGAAAGCAATGCCAAAACCTTGCGCTGGCCCTCTTATACTGTAAAGTCAATATTTAATTCGTGACATGACTTTGAAACAGATCCCTTTGAGGATACCGTGCCCAGTGGAGCTACCTTAGGATGCCTGCTGGGGGCCGATCACGTTTTGTCACCTTGCCATTCAATATTCTACCAGCCAGGTCGGGACATCAGGAAATCTTTTTTTAGCAAATAATACAGCCGCCTTAAGTCCTGTGATTTTGCTGATACAGACTGAGGGGTCCAGAGGTGGCGTTGCTACGAAAATACTAATGAATCTCTTGTTAGGCAACGTACTTGTTACGACCAGGCAGTTGGGCCGGTACCAGAGAGGCCAGGTGGGGTCACACCCCTCTCGACGACACTCGCCCAGAAGGAATACCGACCGGCAGAACAACGATTACCTAAGGGCAAGGCCACGAGATCTCACGTGACCTCACGTGACGTCCAAGGGAATGGATCTCTATAATCTGTAAAATCTCAGTTGAGAATCACAGATCAAACAGATCAAGAGAGATCATATTCGGAACATAGTTTATATAAGGCACGCTTATTACCATGTAGATAGATTCGATTCTAGGATTGCTTAGCAGCAATCAAACTCTAGTTAACCTCAAGACTTACTTGAGAACGATCATAACTTCACCCCCAGTCATTGAGAACCCCAGTTACCCAGTCAGACGCTCAGTTGCTTCAACCCACTGTATTTTACCCTAAGAACAGGTTACCCCGATACCTTGATCGTAACAGTACTGATACGTTTGAGGTTATTATTAACAGAAGTAAAACCCCAATAATTTATATTTTGCATCTGAAACTGACGTCAGCCCCACCGTCCTTTTACTATTTTTATTTCTAGTAGTGAGATCTTTTGTATAAAACGTTGGTAGTATCGCAGCTTATGAGCGGAATTTTACTTGACTTTGACCAACACATCTTTTTATCGCCTCCCCCTCTTGTACCAGGTTTTTGATAAACCTATTTCTTCAGTCAGTGACGCCTTTTTATCCATCTTTTGAGTTTTTTACTTTGAACAAAAAGAAAAAAAGAAGAAAATGCAGTTCTCAACCCTTACTCTTTTGGCGGCTTCTGCCTTTATTCCAGCCATCTACGCCGCCTCGGTATGTTAATCTTTTATCAATGAACAAAAAAGGAAGAAGAAGAAAAAGTACATTTTCTGATAAAACTTTTTTTCTTTTTTCTAGGCTGCACCACAGGACACTTGCCACTGCACGGGTGACGACAAGGCAGCGAGTGGAGTCAAATCAACCACAGAGCAATGCTGCGCAAATGCAGTCTTTGGCGGAGGTGTTAAGGCGGCGGGAAAGTTCACCGGCGATGTATGCGACTATACCGGAGTGGCCGCTTTTAAGAATTTCGATGTACGTTGCATGTTCCACAGAAGAAGAAGGGACGCCAAGCTACCGGGCTGGGTGGACAAAGTTCTGCGCTCAACCCCAAGCCAAAAAAAAGAAAAAGAAAAAGAAAAAAAATCAAGCTAACTTTTAATTTGCCAGATTGTCACTGCCATAGAAGGATTCGACTCTTGTTGTCGTACAACAAAGCCCGGCGGTGTTCAATCTGCTCAGGGAGGACAATGCCAAAAGTCCACAAAATCCTAAGCATTCCTGTGGTTATGCGATACTTGGGCAGTTGGGTAGAGCGGTGTACGGGTTTTCTTGGTTTCAGCTCAATTTAACATTTTGGTCCTGATCAACTTGCTAAACCCCCGGAACTTTGTTTAGTTTGAACGCCCACTTATCCCTGTCAAGATGAGGGGAAGCAGTCTTTCCAGACGTTATGTGAAACACAAACTGACTCTTACACTCGCCGTCACGAACAGTAACGTTGCGTACCCCCTGTTCGGCACCCCCCCTGTTCGGCACCCAAAAATAACAACACTTTTATTTTTATCCTCCAACTTCTATTATAAATATCTCGATGAATCTGTCACTTTTGGATTTACTTTTTTCTGATTTTAATTCTCCATTTTCCAATGAAGCAATATACTGAAAAACAGCTTATATCTGCAATTAACGACGTCAATAATGGCAATCCAATTGCAAAAACCTCCCGAAAATGGGGAATACCTAGGTCTACACTTCAAAGTCGACTTAAAGGTTCTCAACCTTATAAAAAAGCACAAAGCCCTTTTCAAAGGCTTTCCACGGAACAGGAAAAGCATTTGGCTGATTGGGTACTTACCCAAACAGCTTTAGGGCTTCCGCCAACGCATCAAGAATTACGCTTTTTTGCCGAACGAATTCTTCAAGCCGCCGGAGAGACAAAAGGCCTTGGAAAACGTTGGATAACTCGTTTTTTGGCTCGTTATCCAATCCTTAAAACCCAAAGGCCCCGTCGAATAGATAACGCCCGGGTTAATGGCGCTACTACGGAGGTAATTAAATCTTGGTGGCTTTATATTACGAACCCGGTTATTAACGCTATTAAACCGGAAAACCGTTGGAATATGGACGAAACCGGTATAATGGAAGGCAAAGGATCTAATGGCCTAGTATTAGGGCTTAACGGGATCCGGCCGTTGCAACGAAAAGAGCCCGGAACGCGTGGTTGGACGACTATAATCGAATGTATATCGGCTACGGGCGTTGCCCTCCCTCCCCTCGTTATATTTAAGGGAAAAAACGTACAACAACAATGGTTTCCCACGGATTTAAGCCCTTTCGATAATTGGCAATTTCATGCAACCGAAAACGGGTGGACAAATAACCAAACGGCTATCGAATGGTTAAAAAAGGTGTTTATTCCGTATACCCAACCTTTAACCCCTGAAAAGCGGTTATTAGTTTTGGATGGCCATGGATCACATATAACGGACGAATTTATGCTTCTTTGCTTGCAAAATAATATTCAACTCCTATATTTACCCCCTCATTCGTCACACGTTCTTCAACCATTGGATCTATCGGTTTTTGGGCCGTTAAAAGAAGCTTATCGACGTCAACTTGGATTTGTTAGCCAATTTTGCTGTTTAACAGTTATTGGAAAACGAAATTTCCTACTTTGTTATCGAAAAGCCAGATTAAAAGCATTTATAGCAAAAACCATTCAATCTGGTTGGCGTACAACGGGGTTATGGCCGGTAAACTTGGTTAAACCACTTTTAAGCCCTTTTTTGTTAGAAAATAGCAACGCCAACGTTATAAAAGATAAAAACAACGGTTTGCAAAGGGATAAAACACCGGAAAGCCCAGCCCAAAAAATTAACGACCCGTCTTTACTTATTTGGAAAACCCCTAAAACGACCCGAGATATCCGACTTCAACTGCAAAAACTTTCCCAATCCAACAAAACCAACGCTACTTCACGTCTTTTATTTGCAAAAGTCCAAAAAAGCTTCGAAGCCAAAGATACCCTTTTGGCTAGCGCCCAGCAAAAAATCAGCTTATTGGAAGCACAACTGGAGGCAATACGGCCGGTTAAAAGGAGGAGGGTGGTTCCGGATCCAAACGAGCTTTTGGTTAACAAACAGAACATTATTGGATTGCAGGAAAATGATATAGAAAATTTGGAACCTTTAGCTGATGAAGAAGAGGTTAATGAACCGGAGAAGCGTGAAAACGATTGTATTTTTGTCCGTTGATAATTTTATATTTAAATCAGTTTATAAAAGTAGGCATTTCGTTGTTAGATTTTCAGGGTGCCGAACAGGGGGGGTGCCGAACAGGGGGTACGCAACGTTAACTGACAGCTCCAAGTCGCGCGCCCTTGTCAATAATAGCTTAAAATGATTGTTTTATTTATTTTTGAAAATGACAGTTTCGTGCTTGACTGTTGGAATCAATGATCAACGCTCAGTGCGTGGAGCAAGACATTCAAGTAACTTTGCAAGCTCGAATCCGGGGACATGTACAATCTGAGAGACCATGGAAGTATCAAATGGTCATGGGTTGTTGGCAATGATGGGGTTTCCTTCGAGAAACATCGTTGCTTAGACGTCTGTGATGATGTCATGTTATAGTCAATACCAGTCTTTGCTAAGCGCCTAGACCACCAGGGGTTTTACTTACTAACGGTAGAGCCGACGGGTCCGAAGCGGATGTTGCTCCATACGACGGTACTGTAAAGATGTTGTCAGTTGGCGCAAGGCACCTTGGTATATATAGAGGACGCTTCAACGTCAAAAAAAAAAAAAAAAAAAAAAAAAAACTTACGCGCCAGGAATCTGCGACTCCACCTCGGACGGCACGCCGCTGTCCTGGGGACAGTCACCCCTGGCGGCGCCCGGGGAGCCCTCCTTGTCGGGCGGGTAGACCGAGTCGAGCCAGAGCATGTTGGAGTAGTGGTCGTCCCAGATGCTCATGACGAGGACCATGGGCAGCGACAGGGCCTGCTGCAGCTGCGACCAGCCGCCGACCTCGTCGAAGCGGTTGCGGTCGCCAAAGACGTTGAAGACGTTGGTGCAGTACTCGGCCGTGATGGCGCCCGTCGCGGGGAGGCCCTCGAGCGCCGGGCTGGGCATGTCGATGCGCTTGTTGTTTTGCACAAAGAACTGCGTCAGGGCGTCGCGCTCGAAGCGGGTCACGACGCTGGGTCAGAGGGTTTGTTAGCTTGGGGCTGGAGGACGACGAGGGGAAGGGGGGGTGCTTACGTGAACTTTTTGGAGGTGTCGACCGTCTTGCCCTTGCCGTAAAAGTCGGTGTTGCCCAGACGGTAGGGGTTGATGTCGCATCCGTTGGCCTGACATGGTCAATGGTAAGCGTTGCTGGTCAGTGGTCATTGTGAGTGGGTGGACTGGCTTCACAGTAAACACTTACATCGCACTTGCCAGCGAACCGGTCGTCAGAGTATGTGCCACCGCAGTTGCTGTCCTGGCAGACGTGGTACTTGTTGTCGGTGCAAGGGTGAGGAGTGAATGCAAAGGCGTGGGCGTTGGACTCCCTGAAGAGGAATGTCAGCAAAGGGGTTTGTGGTGTTACTAGTGTACATTGTTTCTACAGACTAGCAGAAAAGAAACTCACCAAACGTCAATCTCGGCGCAGCAGGCACCATACGGACCGACTCCGGCGTTGGCATCGTTGGACGACGGCTTCCATCCTTCAATGTTTGCCTAGACAAGTCACAGATGAAGAAAGAAATGGTCAGCGTCATGGAAGAAAAGTGACAATATATGAGCCTGTCGTTAGTCGTCACACACCTTGCCTCCAACAAACTTGAGATCACGAGCACACTGAGCATCGCAGTAGCCCGTTCCGTACTTGGCACCAGCCTTGTTGCTCGAGTAGCTCTTCATGCCACCATCTTCCTCCATGGCCTATAACAAAGAATGTCAGCTTACAATCTTCTACGCAATGCACCAGCCACAAACACTTACAACAAAGTACAGCGCCGAGTTGAGCCCGCACTCGATGGTGGAAAGATCCACGTCAAAGGCAAACTCGTTGCCGAGCAGGCTGAACATTTGATACTTGGAAGCTCCGTTCATGAGGTAGAAGCGACTGCCAATGTTTGTGCCGTAGTCGTGCCTGGTGACGAACTTGAGCGACAGCGCGTCGCCGCTGGTGGAGGCGCCGTACGTCTTGGCGTAGTCCGCGCCCTCGAGCGAGCACTTTGCGGCGCAGTCGGACGCCGTCCGGCACGAGTCGGTCCACCTGTTGCCGTCGTAGCAGTTCTTGCTGCTGGCGTCGTGCAGCCAGCGCCAGTTGGCGTCGATGACCACCTCGCCGTTGACCGTCGTGCACGACGCCTTGCCCGTGCACTTTTTCCACGTCATCTTGGGGTGGTTCTCGGCCGTCTGCGTGCCCACCTGCTGCGCCGCCGCCCCGCCCATCAGCGCCCCCAGGAAGACGCCTGCTTTGGTGAGCTGCATGTTTTTGACTTTTGAGACTGGTGAGATGGACGAGTCTGTGTGGTGGGGGTATGTGGGCCGGTGCTGGGGACCTTGAGGCTGGGGGAGAGGGAGTAGGGATGCGTCTATCCGGGCTGGAGAGCGTGGGGTATATGTATTTGAGCACAGCTCTGAGGAGACATCAACCAAGCCACCGACGAGCAGTCCCGACGCAACAGATCCTTCTTCCATATTGGCATCATGACCCAAAGGAGCCAAGTTAATAAGGATCTCAAAGGTCCGTCATCAGGATAAACGGCCCTGATTTACGATCATCCAACCTCTGTGCGTTTTCTTGGGTCATCATTGGACAGCCACAGCAGCCATCACTTTGGAAAAGATTGTACCCATCTACAGTAGCTACTAACCCCTAATCCGGCTTCTAGTCCCTGCGTTTGCGCTCTTGTATGCCAACCCCGTCCGACGTCGACTGCCGAAACGCGCGAGGGCGACAAGGTGGCAAAGAACCCGAGGACCAATCAAACCAAGGAGTTACATTGCAAAACCAATGTACAGAGGCCGACTTTTCATGTACTAAACGATCCCCGTGCATCCATCCTCGGTAGAGCTGCAGCTGCAGTCGGACACTTTTGGTTCTGGTCCTGTTTTCCCCAGCCAATCACACCACCTCGGCTACACCCCAGATTTGACAGAACGCGGGGACGGGCTGGGGGAAAGAGGCAAAGGACCGCATCGATGTTTGGGCTCGGGCGATAATCATTGCCGGAAACAAAAACACGCGGGTAGGGACATTGCTGCTCGCGGGAGCAGGTGTGGAATGCTTAGCGTTGCTTGTTCGCTGTCACAATGCTGGGCGGAAGCTTGTTTGCACTTGTCCTTGTGCACCAAGCCTTGCTTGCTTGACTCTGACAAGAAGCTATCAAAGATTTGGAGAATGGTAGCTCATTTCTGTTTGCATAACTCTGTGAATCTGTCGGTATACCGTCTGCTTCAAGGTCTGACTCTCGCCTCCTCACAGCCAACCTCGTCCGTCTAGTCCTCAGCCCACATGCAGTCCTAATATTATTGTAAAACCCAATTAGTATGCGGGTGGCGCGTCCCAGTATCCGTCAATGGC
Source organism: Pyricularia oryzae 70-15 (assembly GCF_000002495.2). NCBI lineage: Eukaryota > Fungi > Ascomycota > Sordariomycetes > Magnaporthales > Pyriculariaceae > Pyricularia > Pyricularia oryzae. Next base: position 5,837,143 of record NC_017849.1, on the reverse strand, counting down.
TCAATCGTCAGCTATCAAGGGTAGGAACGGCCTCATCACCCCAGGCTTGGCGGATCCATATTCCAATTTCTTTTGGCAGTCGAAAATAAATCACGACAACCGCCTAGTTACAATATAAATTGCCAGTTGAGCACCTCTTTCTGAAATAGCCTATTTCAAAAGGTTCCGTACCCCGGACCTTGTCGCCCGATTTGGATGTTGTACGACATGTTTTGCTGCAGGTGACAAGCATTGAGTGGAATTGGTTCACTCGACCGGTGCAAATACCGGAATGGTATGCGCTGTCATTGGATAAGACGATAGGGAAGAAACCTACATCGTGCGGGGGCAGCAAGAATTTCCCTTGGCAGTTGCCCATGGCATGTTGGCGATGCTGGCATCCAAATTTAGCTTTCGGTTGATGCACTAGCAGTCAAAAAATCCAGAGTGAGTGGTGTTTTTCTGCCACAACATTGACGAGACCAGAGCTAGCCGCGTGCGTCCGCCTGTTTGGTAGACGACCCAAATCTATAGTATTCTGCAGGCTTGAGAGCTTCGCCTAGTCTAGTGTCTCTTAAAGATACATGGTACCCGAAAAATATTTTTCTGGCTATATGCAACAAGCTGCTAAATCTGTAGACTACGGCTAGAGCTGACGCTGGAATTTGCTGTTCCCGCTGCCGAATCTGGCTAGGCTGCGCACTGCTGCATGGCCGGCAACGCACATCGGGAAAAAAAGCCCTAGCTTCGCAGTCATGTATCATCGATTCGGTCCCGACAAATAATACCTTCTAATTCTAGAACTAATAAAGCGCGCACTGTCTATAATAACTGTAAATAATACCCGAGCTTCTCACCACCCGATCAAACCACCATCAATAGCTCTGGCCACCAATAAACCTCCCAGGAATCAGGCAAACAAATATCGTACTGACGAAAGCACTGCTCCCAGCCAGGTACAGAACCCCATTCTGACTGACGGCCAACACCCTCGCGCCCACCAGCGGCGCAATGATGCCAAAGACGCGACCGAAAAACGACGCGGCGCCGCACGCCGTGCCCCTGACGGGAGCCGGGAAGAACTCTGGCGTCATGCCGTAGAGGATGGCGTTGAACATGCTCTGGAAGCAGTAGACGAGCCCGCTGATGCCAATGTAGCTGTTTGCGTCGTGGACGGCGGTAAAGGCAAAGAGCATGCCGCCAAAGAGCGCAGACGACACCACCATTGACAGCCGCCGCCACTTGTAGATGGTCGTGCCGGCCAGCACGCCGGGGATGCCAAAGAGCTTGATGTAGATGTAGGATAGGTAGGTCCACTGCAGGCCGAGGCCGAGCTCGGTGCCGCGGTTGCGGAGGATGGTGGGGAGGAACGCGCCCGAGATGGAGAAGGCGAACTGGAAGAGACAAAAGTTAGCTTGATAAAGTTAAGTTGATGGGATGAAGGGTGAGGAATAAACATGGCAAGAGCTGCAAGAACATACGTAGTCGAAGCAGTAGACGAGAAAGACGCAAACAGTCAGCCAGGTCATAACAGGACTGCTAAAGAGCACCTGGAGTCGCGACATTTCAAACTTGAACTTTTGAAACAAGGACAGATTCTTCTGCCTCTCGCCAGAGCCCAACACGATGCGACCCTCCCTCCCCTCGACACCAGCCGAAGTCGGGCCCTCATCCTCACCGAGATTCTCAAAGCTCTCGACCGAGATGGTGCAGGGGACCTTGTTGAAGTCTGCAATGTACTGCAGCACCTCGACGGCGTCGGCGTCCCGGCCGCGAAACAGCAGAAACTTGGGCGACTCCTTGAACTTGAAGAGGAAGAAGCGCGCGATCCACGCCGCGATGGTGATGGACCCAATCGTAAACATGGTGTAGCGCCAGCCCCAATTGTCGCGCTTGCCGCAGCAGGGCTGCCCGGCGGCGACGTTGCTGCACGACTCGAGGTCGGTGGCGCACGAGTAGTTTGGGATGAAGCCGTAGGCGATGGCGGAGCAGACGATGACGCCGAGGGGCTGAAAGACGGACAGCGTGGGGAGGAGCCAACGCTTGCCGCGCGGCAGCAGCTCGAGGCAGATGGTGGTGTCGATGGGGACGTTGCCGCCGACGCCGATGCCGACAAAGGCGGCCAGCACCAGCACGCCGTTGTACGAGTCGGGCGCCCCCAGGCAGATGCCAAAGACGCTGGCGATCAGCACCGTGAAGTTGAAGGCCCAGTACCGCCCGATGATGTCCGTGACCACGCCCCAGAAGAGCGCCCCCGCCGTCAGCCCTGCGTTGAAGGCCGTGCTGAGGTTGCCCGAGTCCACGGCGCTGAAGCCGAATTCCTGCTTGATCGACGGGAGGATGAGGCCAAAGGCTTGGGCCCACCTGTGGTGTTTGGTTTTTCCATTAACGGGCTGTGTAGGGACAGGGTACCTTTTGTGGCAAGGGGAGCGTGGACTTGAACGTACAACAGGTCTAGAAAGTACCCGAACCCACAGAGCAAAAAGACCATCCACTGGTATCGTCCCATACCCTGGGCTGCTAGCTCGCGATTGACCAGCAGAGCCTTTTTCTCGTAGATGGTCAGTCCTTCCATCTCGGAATCATATCCGTCGGCGATGTCATGAAGGCTGGCCGGGGCCTCATTGATGGACGAGCTGCTCCCGGCCTCTCCGACATCTGCAACCTTGCTGCTCTCCATGGTTCAAAAGGGATGAGCAAAGAAATGTTTGACTACTGGAATGAATCGAGCGCACTGGTACCAGGTAGATGGGAGCAAGGAGAGACGCCCAGGTTCATCTACCCTCTTTTGTAGCACAAAACGCGGGGTTCTAATGGTTGCCTAGACTCTAGACCTAGGAAGCAGCGTCCCAGATCCCATGCCGAACGGTCGGGAAAAAACTTTAATCGCTCTTTCTTCTTCTTCTCTAGCGGCGCGTTTCTTTTGTGTCAAGTTCGTCTAGTCTAATCTAATATTTTCTGGCCACGTGGGTAGGGTAAGGTCCGACCAACCGATTGCTTTGCACCACTCAACTACGTCAATGACTTTTGGAGGGGAAAAAAGATAAGCTACCACACTTTTTCGAAAAGGGGTCTTGGGGGGGCATGGAAGGTGTGGCGGACTTGCTTACCCAATCGCTAGCAATTTAATCATGGCGGGAGTCTCCGATTTTGGTTGTGCATCTTTGGTGCTACAGATTGAGCTGTTAATGTGCAAGCAACTTTATGTCTAGCGCCGACTGCGCGGATTGAATATTTTCAGATTATTTATCGTGCGTATCATGGGTTTGCTACGAGGAGGAATCTATTTGTTGTCGTCCCAAGGCTTCATCACATGCGAGGTCGACAGTTGACCCACACGTCAATCCACCCGCGGTAGCTATCACCGGGTAAAGCATCTACAACACCTGCTAGAAGCTGGGGTGGCTGGGGGTCGGGAGGCTAGTCTAGTGACGGAGGCTAAGGTCCGGGCAGTAAGAGATTGGCCGCATGGCGCTATACCAGATCTAGTAGACGCTAACCCGCAGAGATTCTCTATCAGAGATACCCGTCTTGCCGTCTAGCCGTGGTTCGGATATCGCACCTTTGCTTAGCGGAAACGATCTATACCCTAACCCTAGACACATCTGATGATGAAGCCAAGCAAGGCTTGCCAGTCGGCCACTACGTCATGTCAAAATCCTGGCAATAAGCCCACGGACTTTTATTGACAACCAATCGCCTCGCAAAAGAAGCATGGCAACAAAACCCAAGATACCCGGTTTTTGGGCCGTTTGCGTTGGCCAAGCTTTGCAAAGATGCCGTTTCCTGGGGGTTTCCTGGGGTTTCCTGGGGGTTTAACCTGGGGTAGCGGCCCGCTCTTTGGATGCAACATGTCAACTCAACCTTGATTGCATTCGCACCACATTTGTGCTCGTTTTGGGTACGATCTGTGCATATCTGGCGATCTATGAGAACAATCAAAGTTACAAACTTTACCCACGTAATAAATAAATTAAACTCTAATACTGTATAATATTCCTGTGCGACAACAGCCAAAATGCTGCCCGCAATCCTCCTCCTCGCATCCATCGGCACCACATCCGCCATCCCGCAAGAAACCCGCACCATAACCGCCAACCCCGCCAGCCCAACCGACGAACCATCCTACACGCGCAGCGACGACTTCCAAGCCGCCATGCTGACGACCCACAACCGCTTCCGATCGCAGCATTCCGCCCCGGACCTCGAGTGGAACGACACGCTGGCCGACTCGTCCGCCTCGCACCTCGACGAGGTCGCCACCCCGTCCCGCTGCGAGCTTGCGCACTCGGGCGGGCCCTACGGCGAGAACCTGGCCCTGGGGTACGCCGACGCGGCGGTGGGCGTGGTGGCGTGGGGCGACGAGCGGCGCCGCTACGACTTTGGCAGCGGCGAGTTCGACGACCGCACCGGCCACTTTACGCAGATGGTGTGGAGGGACACGAGCGACGTGGGCTGCGGGAGGAAGCTGTGCGGCGGCGGGGACGACGGCGGCGCGAGGTGGTTCCTCGTCTGCCAGTACTGGCCCCGGGGCAACATTGTGGGTTCCTTCACGGAGATGGTGCAGAGGCCGAGGGAGGGGGTCGATATGGGGAACGCGGCTGGGGCGGTTGGGCCTGGGGGATGGTGGGTGGGGCCTTTGGTGGTTGCGGGGTTGCTGCTGTAGGTGTGTTGTGTGATTTTTTGGTGTATTTGGTTTGAATCATTGTGCATGCATCCTGGAATCGATTATGTGATCCATGCCGCTCTCAAAGTCGAGACGTTCACCCACAGAGGATTAGGCATGCGTCCAAGTTGCAGTGGACAACTGAGCTATCACCCGATAAGTAGTGAGACCAAGCGGGAACCGGGGCCTTGTTTACCACGGCGTGGAGGTCGTTATGAATTAGAGACCTCGACCTTTCGGCTATACAACCGAGCAAAACACGCAAACATGTTTGCCTGTGCCAAAGTCTTGGCGTAAGGACTGAGAATTGTGTGATGTTGGACACTTGCAAAGTAGTTTTGCGGCAGGTTATATGTTTCTGTATCGTTATTTACCAGTATGGTCTTGCCAAAAGCAGCCCCAGCCTGCCCGGCGTGAGCGAAAAGAGGCAGACGAGAATTTGACGGGTTGATAGGAGCTCATTACTCGCTCAATCTCCTTTGGGAATATTGTTGTTATCTTGACCACAAATTCGGAATATTCCTACAAGTTGCGGCTTGCCGCTTGTGTGTTGTCAACCATTACTTCAAGAGTACGTTGTTTTTTGTGTCTGGTAACTTTGTTTGCGCTAGTCCCTGGATCGCGAGCAAACTAGATCAACTCGTGCGCCAGAAAAATTCATATATTGCTTAGCTGCGCACATAGACGTATGATCCAGGATCCTTCTGCTACTGAAACCTATATTGGTATCTATGGCTTTGTGAGAGCTCCAGCAAAGGGAAAGCTACCGTTGCCGCAAGTTTTGCCCACCACGACTCCCAACGGGTGCCTTTTTTCTGCTGGGCCGCATGGCGTGTCCTATGGTCTGGTTGCACGTATCTCTAGATACTTACTATAAGCGGGAATGATCTGTACCTTGACTATAAGAGGAGGGAGGGCCAAGATCTCTTTCCTCTGTTTCCCTTTTCCTTTCTTTTACCGTCTGTAATAGCATCTTTTGGGTACCTAACAGGTGCACTGGCGTTGGCCTAGCCTATAACAACGGCAATTTATCCGTATGCAAGCAGCTAATAGACTCGAAATCTTTCATCCAAGTCGCAAGCCACTCACCACAAAGAACAGTTGCGATTTTCTGAAAAATAAGTTGTGGTTCAAAGTCAGTGGTCTGTACTCGAACAATTCAAGGCAAAACAACCTTCCCTTTTTGCAGTTCTGTTGCATTGACATGTGCGTCATTTCCTCTAACCAAAGATTGACTAATACGTTTTGTGTAGCTTGAAACGTGCGAGTTAAACTTAGTACCGACGATCCTACCCATATTCCCTTTTGGGCATAATGTGGCAACCTGCGAAACTTTGAAGACCGGGATCACCCGTCGAGACGCTACGCCATATAGAGAACATGATATATATAAGTTTGATCTTTATCGATACTTATTTGGAGTCAAGTAGGATGATCTTTAATCAAGTCAAACCGTCCAGACTCGCAAAGAGGAAAAGCCTCTAACATGCCACGTCGGAAAAGATTCAGTGATTGTGTGTGGACAGGCTTCAACCCAAAAGAGACAAGATTAATGATTGCATAAATAACTAGACCATCTAGTTTTTTTGAGAAAAAAGTAAAATAAAACCAAAAAATACCCTCCCACGCTCAAATAGGTCGGGGCTCTTCTTGTATCACAACTTCCCGCTGCACCATTATTCCCGCCATGGGAGGGCCCCTCGGCGGCGCATGAACCCCATCCCACCGCCTGTTAGCCGACACCGACGTGGGCGGCTGCCCGGTGTTGCCCGCGTAGACTCTATCCGGATACACGGGCTCCGGCGTCCTCCTCGCCCCTCCTCCCCCTCCCGCCATGCCCTGCATCTCCATCACGTCCCCCCTGGCGATGCCCGCGCGCCCCTCCTCCGCCGCGCCCTCCTCGTTGCTGTCGATGGTGGACAGCGGCTTGCCGATATCGCTGTAGCCGCCGGGGGTCAGCTGCTCCTCGTCCTCGGCCGGCGGCGCGCGGCTGCTCGTCGTGGTCGTCGCGCCGGCGGCGCTGTTGCCGCCGTGGCCCTTGTGGCGGCGCTGCTGCGTCGAGTGGGCCAGCGACGACGTGTGCAGCCCGCTCGTCGTGCCCTTGGGCTGCCACGTCTGCCGCCGCGCCGAGATGAAGTACGACCCGCTGCTGCTGAAGCGGCTGCCAAACAGCGTCGGGAGGTACTTGCCCGCCAGCGGCCGCAGCGTCGGCAGCACCGCGCACACGATGCCGCTGCAGATCTCCGCGAGCGACCAGTACTCGGCTTCGGGGTTTTCGAACGTCACGTCGACCGGCGTGCCGAGGAAGCGGATCCGGCTGGCGCTGATGGAGGTTGTGCTTTGGATGGGTGTTAGTTTGCGAGAGCAGGATGATGGGTTGATGGCATTGGGGGGGCTTACAAGAAACCCAAGCAAAAGATTCCAACCAGGACCAGCTTTTGCGTGCCTGGGAGGTTCAGCCCCTTGATCATTGGCAGTGGTAGCACGATGATCATGAGGTCGGCGATTATGTTGCCAATGGCGTTTGCGTACCCTGGACATACGAGTGTTAGCTTCGGGCGATGGTCAGTCGTTTTGTGGTGGCGCAGCACGTACAGGTCGTCAGCTCGGGGAGGCATCTCATGTCGGGTCTCGGGTCCCAGAATCCCGAAACAGGCACGCAGATGAATATGCCCATGAAGATCTGTGAGCTGAAATTTGTCAAGTCTTGGTCAGCAAAGCCCGACCGTCGTGCTTCTGGAGTCGCCGTTCTTACATGCTCCAGGCTCCCACGATGCCGGTGACGATTAGAACCCACTGCCGCATCTTTTTGAGCGTCATGATGCGGTAGTATTGTGCTAAAAAGGCCATCTTGATGATGGCGACGGCAAAGTTGTAGATTTGGATCGAGACCCAAAAGGTCTGGAAGGTGGTCAGCGGAGGGAGGAAAAAAAAGCAACAAATTGTTCATCGGCCAGACGGACGTACCTGCAAATATATCTTGAATCCATCTGGCTTTGGTAGCGTCCCGATGTGATGCCCGAGGCCTCGACTTTCCACTATTCGTCAACAGTCGACCCAGTCAGCAATCTTTGTCCATCAGCCCTCCAGTCTCCAGAACGGCTTCGCAGCCACCGTCGCGACGTACGCAAAAGCTCACAGGCGACCAGGGCCGCAAAGAAAACCAGCGACAACAGAACCAGCCAGTCGTCCGCGCCCACGAGGTTGAGGATGTAGAAGCGCGTGTAGAACCGCAGCGCGACCAGGATGGTGGCAAAGGTCAGCAGCACAAAGTTGACCGTGTAGATTGTGCTCTTCTTGTTGTCCGTGCCGAAGAGCTCGGGTTGAGTGACGGGGTCGAAATCCATCGTCGCCGGTCTCGTCCCTCTCGACATGATCTTTTCCTTTTGTCGTTTCTGATCTCCTTCCCCAGGATCCCAGCCCGGCGAATAGAAGATAGATCAGAAGAAAAAAAAAGACAAAAAAAGAAAAAAGAAAAAAAAGGAAGCTTGCTGCTAATGAGATGAACTTTCCCAGGCAAAGCTTGGTTCTGTAGCGCGCATCCGTCGCCCATGTCGCACCCCCAAGACTGCTGTCCGCGGCTCTACTTTTAGTTAAGGGTCCTCGTCCTCCAATCCCGATCATGATTTGTTGCGAGTAATGAACCCGGTACCTGGGACCCCCGGGATGTGCTCGTGCCGTTTCTTTTTTCCTTGGAAAATGCATACCATCCTGATCCCTGAACCAGATACAGTACATGAAAACAAAGGACCAAGGGCAGGCAGTTTACCCCAATTTGTGAAACTTGTCAGACAGATCTACCCAGGCGGGAAAACGGCTATGCGGTTGAATTCCTCTCTTGTTCAAACTCCCCCCGGAACCACACAAACGTCAATTTTGGTTATGCTGTAGATTTTCTTTATCGGGGCCTTTGTCTGAACAACTAGTATACACACACTAGGTTGGCCAAACACTAGGAGGATAGGCTTCATCCCTTGAGACTTTACTGTGCTCGACGTTGTTCATGCGCTCACCAAGTCAGAAAATTAAGCTTAAGCCAATCGCATGTAAAAGGGACGTGGCACCACTGTATGTTGTAGAGAAAACTGCAAAAAAGGAAAAAAGAAGAAACAAAAAAAGAGAGAAAAAAAAAGCATGGACTTTTTTTTGATCAAAATCTCGCAGTCGAAGGGAATGGATTGCGCAAGGGTTCGGAGACTTTGAGCCGCGATATCGAAAAACTCAACCACGGAACCGATGGGAAAATCGATCAAAGAGGTCCGATCACCCTCTCGGAACCTCCGGACTAATTACGGTTTGCGTCCGCGGGGGATGTCGGTACCGATGTGGATGTTCTTGGCATGAGAGCTCGTGCGGCGGCGCGATCGATAATTGAGTTGGATTTGGGGTTCACATACTTTTGTAGTAAATATAAACAGAGCATAAACCCTTTTGAGGGTGTAACCTAGTTTGCGAAAAGCGTCGACGCAACCAAAAGTTTGCAGATCTTTTGCTCATGTTTGCACGTCTCATTCCTCGATTGACAGACCCGAGGAATCTTGCAAATTTGCAATCCCGTTTTTTAAACTACTGTAAATCAAAAATCGGAACAATGTTTGCATGCATCAACGTGCACCCAGTAATGTTTTTATGCAGCCGACAGACCAGATCTCGTATGTGTCCCACTCTACTTTAAAAGCCAGGTGAACACAGTAGGTACCCACACCACTTTGTTCTTTTCTGGTTGCATGTCATGTTCGCAGGTGTTCGATCTCTTTTTTTTTTGCGAGTCATGACCAGTGTTCCAGTTCCTGCATGCGATATGCCTCGGTGGGAGTTTTTTTCTAATATAGTACGCACCACTGTATATTCGGACCCTGCAATCCATATAAGCCCCCCCGGTCAGCGTTGCAAGCTACCAAGCTCTGCTACAAGTCACCTTCCTGTTTGCAGCAGCGACGAAACCTGAACGCAACGGGAACCAGAAATGAGCCCTTTTTGTATCTACCTGCGTGATAACAAAACCTACCAAACTTGGGATATTGCACTTTTGCGACCAGACTCTGGGATCGGCTTTTTTTCATCACGGGTAACAGAAAAGCAACGAAAAAGAAAAAAAGAGAAAAAAATATCTGACGCGACGTTCAGACGAAATTAAACGCCCTGCGGCACCATTTTACTACCCAAAACGGGCCTGCACGCAATCCAAACGGCAACTGCTCAGCCCTGGCGGGAGCATCGGGGTGGGGGGCAAGCATAAGTTCCGGCTGGGGTTCCTTCACCTTGATCCTCGTGGACACGCGGCCGCCGCTCGGACGTGACGGAAACAGGGTGAGCAATCCCGGGGGGCAAGAAACATCAAGATTTCACCTGGGGAGTGGATGTTGGGTAATTACCATGGGAGCGACGAATTGTTGTTGTTTGTTTTTTTGGCAAATAATTCGGAATACAGTCAATGCGTTCCCACAGGACCACAAACACCTTCTGCGGGCTTTGTTGTGCGTCGTAGAAAAGGCTGGCAAGTCCACAAGGACAAAAAGATGCGGGCTCAACGTGGGCAGGAAATAGAGTTTGTCAACGAGATGGTTCGACAAGGGGTGAGCCCTGCCCCCTTTCGTCACCCAATCGATTGCATGGATTTCACTACCCAAGTCCTTGACTGCTCACTACCTAGGAAGCAAGCTCTGGGACTACAAAGACACAAAAAGGATCGGTGGTCAGATCTGAAACTATAATCAAAGTCAATCACTCCAGGCCATTGAGGGGATAAGCTTTGGTCATGGGCAGTGGTTTTCGACATTTACGATACAAAAAAAGAGAAGACGACTCGATTTCCAGAACAAATGATCGGCTGGCTGCTTCCATTTTGGACATGAAAAAGGTGTCTCTCGTAGTGCAACAGGAAAAGCATTGGATCAAAAGGGAGAGACGTGGGGACAGTGTATCACGACTCTCCCCTTGTGCAGGATTTCCCACCCTTGGCAACCTCCCCCCCGGGCGAAAAGTGCCGTCCGAAGCGGGCGACCCCAACCAGCGCGTCAGCCCATCATTGCGGCAAGATCCGTTGGAATCTCTGTCTTTTGTCTCCACGGATCCCAAAAGGTCGATATAGCAGACAGCAAATTGAAAGTGGCGGGCAAACCTCGGCGACTGACCCGTTTTGTCTCTGTGCCACGGGTGGCGGGTCTCTGTTTTCCTGGTTTACCAAGTCAAGCGCCCCCCCTTTGACCTGCCTATCTGAAGCCTTATGGCTCAAAATATTGGTTGTAGCCAAGCAAAATCAATTGCCGTGTGGCTTGTTTTGCTGTTGCAGTCGACGCCAGAGCAAAAGACTCGCTCCTCCACGACCAGCATATTCACCACTCGTGGTTCCCGAATGAAAAAAAAGAGGCAGGTCTACCCGGCTGGAATGCCAAGAATTAAAATTGAGCTTGGCCTGCACCTCGCGCCTCTGCTCCAAAAGGCTTTTTTTTTTCTTCAGGGTCTCGAGTTTAATAGATGATTGAGAGTCTAGAACTAGTAGTAGTAGTAGTAGTAGTATTAGTTAACGCCGGGCTCGGCCCGGCTTGTTAGCCGGCCGTTAGCAACCTCCCGAGGGGTATCTCGGCGCGCGTTCTATCTTCTTTATTTACACAGGGGGAAAACAAGGAGGGCAGAGGCGGATCGTGCCTGACCGGGTTCGGGCCCGGTCCTGCTTAGGGGGTTAGTTCACTGACGCGACCCCGTGCCTAAGGTGCACGGAGGGTTCGTCTGACGGCTTGTGCCGTGAAGTGTGGGTGAAAAGGCAGTAAGTCTATTCCTCGTCAGAGTTCGAGTCGTTTACGATCGGTGTCCCTAGGCGTAAAGTGCGTTCGTGGCGCGCGGGGCGCTGGCGGGCCGCTCTGGGGCGGGCGCTGAAGTAGTTGGTGGCTATCGAAAACGCCTGAAAGCTTGTCGGTTGCCCGAGGCTTGTCTGGAAGAATTTGCGGCGTTGGGCGCGGTTTGGCGGCCCGACCGGCCGGTCGTTGTCAGGCCACGGCCAGTTTTTCCACACCGCCCGCGAAAAGCGGCAATGCACCGGGTGTTCAGGGGAGGTCCGCTTCCAGCACCAGGCACACGAGATGTTTGCATCCTGGTGGTTGAAACGGTCATGGTAGGCTTTGAAATCGCCGTGGCCGGTCCTTATGGCCAAATAATGGCCCAGTAGGGGTCTTGGCAAACGCAGTTCCTCGGGCTCCTTTCTCGGTATATATTGGAATTTCCATTCCCTATATGCGGGGGACCGTTTACAAAGTTCTTTACGCCACCAGTCCTTCTCTATATTCGAAAGAATGGTTCTGAGAACCGTGCCGGCACCGCTATACGTGGTTTGCTAAGCCCTCGGGTCTGGGTCCGGCGGTCCGGCGGAGCCGGCCTTGGCCAGCTCGTCAGCCCGGTCGTTTCCCGGGATTCCCTGGTGTCCAGGGCACCAACGGACCCGAACCTCGGTACCTTGTTTTCGGAGTAGATCGACAAGGTCATGGAACTCCAGAAAGGCCCATTGGGACGAACGCGGCGCGTCGCCTCTAAGACCCCAAATAACCGAGGTGCTGTCCACACAAATCCAGATCCGGGCGCCTGGCTGGGCCTTGGCTGCCGCCTGTAGCCCTTTTAGGGCGCCAATCGCCTCGGCGTCGAAAACGTGGCTTTCCGGCGTAATAGATGCGGAGCCTGCGGCAAATTCCAGGCCCGCCCTAAAAGCGGCCCATCCGTACCCTATTTGGACGCAGTTGTTTTCGTGTTTTTCCGAACCATCCGTATATACCACGATATCGTCAGGTGATACCATGTCCAGCCATTCGATAAAGCGGCGGGCTGCTTCCTCTTTCGGGACTCCTCCGGTGGGGTCAGTGCGAGAATCCGGGGCATTGCGAGGTGCGCGCAACTCTAGTCTCCGGATCCGGGGGGAATGGCGCAGTGGTTAAGCGCCATGGCTGTTACTTGAGTAACGTAGGTTCGAATCCTGCTCCCTCCACCTCCTCCCCCGCTTACCCGTGGCAAGGATAACCCGGCTGGCTATCGACAACAACCACCCGCCTGTGCCGTCGAGCCCACACTTGTTGGGAACTTCGTCTCCATGGCTACAAACGACCGACAGCTCCGCTGTTTGGACACAGGCCCCTCTCGATGAAGAGCCGTCAACTGCCGTCAGACGAATCCTCCGTGCGCCTGAAGGCACGGGGTCGCGTCAGTGAACAAACCTGTAAGCAGGACCGGGCACGAACCCGGTCAGGCTCGATTCGCTTCTATGCCCTTGTTTTCCGCTGTGTAAATAGAGAAAATAGAAAGCGCGCCGAGATACCCCTCGGGAGGTTGCTAACGGCCGGCTAATGAGCCGGGCCGAGCCCGGCGTTAAATAATACTACTACTACTACTACTACTAGTCTCCGGATCCGCGGGAGAAGTTGTGCAGCCGTTTGCAGGGTCGTGGCCGAATGGCCCGAGTTGCGGGCACGAGGTGTTTCACGCAGGCGGCTGACAAGGGGGTGCCCCTTGTCCGCGAGCCTTAGTCGGGCGCCGTATTTCAGGCGGGTGTAGGCCAGCGCGACGCGGGCCGAGGGTAGTCCTGCGTCCCTGAGAACAGTGGACGAGGGGGTGGTTTTATACGCCGGGAGGATTGCCCGTGCCGCTAAAACCAGCGGTTTGTTCAATGCTTTGAGGAGTCCTCTTTGCTTGTGCGCTGGGTTGTACCATGCCTCGGCTGCGTAGGTGGCCGAGGAACCCACGCATGCCACCGCTGCCTTGCGAAGTGCAGCCGCAGGCGGTCCGTATCTTACTGCCCCAAAGCTCTTGAGGTGGGCAGCGACCGCCATTGCTTTGGCAGCCCTTTCGGCCACGTGGCGGCGCCCGTCTAGCCGTCGGCTGAACCAAAAACCAAGCCAACGCATGCCCGGGTAGCGCTCGGCCCCGGAGGCGCTTTGTCCGCGTCGACCGCCCGGTAGTTGGACCGGGGTAACCGTTCTACCATTAATCCGGATTTCCGGGTTGCGACCGTGCCTTTTCTTAGTAATATGGATCACCTCTGTCTTTTCCGCTGCAAAATGGATCTTCTCTTCCGCCGCAATTTCGTGCATATCCCGGAGTTTATCTTCCAGCCAACGTACGTTTTCCTCCAACGAGGGTGACGATTTCCATGTAAGCACGTCGTCTGCGTATGCCAACCGCCACTTCGTACCGTTTTTGACGAGATACGCCAAATATAGCATATATAGGATCGGGGAAAGGGGAGACCCTTGCGGGGTGCCGCACCCAAGCCGCCTAAAGCCCGTGGTCGTACCCTCCAGCCGGACTCGGGCCTGGCGGCCGCTTAAAAAGTTAATCACGAACCTGAGGAGCATTTTACTAAACCCGAGGCTCCGCATTTTCCGTATTAATCGCCTATGGAGGAGGGCGTCGAAGGCGCCTTGGACGTCGCATGCGACAAGGGTGACTTCCTCCCCGCGAACTAGAGCCTGCTCGATATCGTGGGCGAGGGCACAAACCAGATCCGTCGCCGATCGTTTGGGTAGGGCACCGCCGTGGGTGCAGCTAAGGAGCCCGTTGTCGTGTATGGCCCAAGCTATCCGGCGTGCAACGAGCCTCTCGAGGCCTTTTCCGATGCAGGAGAGGAGGGCTATAGGCCGCCAGGATCGAACGCTGCTCCGGTCTTTCTTCCCCGTTTTCGGTAGCATCGCGACTTCGGCCTTCTTCCAAGGCGCTGGGAAATGTCCGAGTTCCAGGCAACGTTGGTAGAGCCTGCGCACCGGCTCGGCCAACGAAACCCATCCGGCTTTTAGTAGCCGGACGGTCATTCCGTCGATGCCCGGGGACGTGCTCGTAACCCCAATGCAGGAGCGCTCCGCCTCTTCCGCACTAACCTGGGTGTCCCAAGGGATTTTAACCTCGTCCGGCGACCAGGCCTCCAAGGGGTCTCCCTGCAGGTCATCCTCCGCCGAAAATCGGCCAAGCACCTCCCGTTGCAGTGCTTCCGCTTTTGCTAAAGGCTCGCTCACTTGCTCGCCGTTAATAACCAGCGGCGGGGACCGGAGGCGTGGTCCGGCTCCCAGCCAGCCCACCATGTTCCACAAATCCTTATCGTCGCGCAGTTGGTCGATCCGGTGCCTCCAGTACTCCCGCTTCGCGGCCCGCACCCCTTTCGTATAGGCTTTTTCCTCGGCAGAGGCGTCTGCCCTATTTACAGCGCTCCGTTTAACCCGCTGGAATTCGGACCAGAGCCGCTGGCAGTTTTCGGTCCACCAGGGAGCCGAGCTGTCCCTTTTTCCCGCCGGCGTACCCACGACCCACGTCACTTGCTCCCATAAAGTTGTAAATTCAGCTACCCACGCGTCCAATGCGTAGCCATCGGCCGCGGATCCCGGGTCCGGCATGTCTTGCATGCCAAAAGCAAGTAGCTCCGCGAACTTTGGTAACCGGTCGTCCCTAACCGAAACGTTAATCGCCTCCGGGCGGGGGGCGCCGCGCGTCCGCAGCGTGGTATAAAGGGATTCGTGGTCGGAGCCTGTGTAAAGACTGCTGTCAACCACAGTTATTGTGCTGGGGAGGTTGGAAAAGACCATATCCAGTAAACCCCCGTCGCGGTGGGTGGGCACGCCGATATTTCCTGTAAAACTCATCCCCTGGGCTTGCGCCCATGCCGTCAGTTGGTCCCCTCCGCGTGCGTTTGCGCGGCCCGGCTGGTATGCAGCAGCCGCTACGTTAAAATCGCCGCCTAGCACCGTGGGTCCATTTGGCACGGTATTGCATACCATTTCCAGCGCGGCTTCAGTGCCCGGAGCCCTATATACGTTAACAAACAGTATTCCGTTAATTTCGAGCCAGAGTATGTCCCGCGTATTTTGGCCCTGCGGTAGCCGTCGTTGTGCGGCCCTTAGGGCTGCCCCCTTCTTGACGTAGGTGAGCACCCGGGGCCGGAGCCCAGTCATGGCTTCGTAAATGTTGGCGTGCCATTCGTCCACTGGCGCAAAAACATCATAGCCCGGGTGCGTTTGTGTAGTCGTATTTAGCCCGCACCATGGCTCTTGAACGTTAACCAGGTCCACCTTTCTCTGGTGGCACAACTCCAATAGGCTCAGATGCACACCCATCCTTTTACCTACGTTGGCCCAAACTACGTCGAGGCATTCCCGCTGCATATTGCCGAGCGAGTATTTCGTTATATTAATCGACGGGTTGCTTCCAAGTCTATCCCATTAGCGGGGCAAGGTTCGGCAGCCGCTGCGTCCTCCTCCATTTCGGCTGCCCAAACGATTTCGTCGTGCACGCGTTCCTGTTCAACCTGCAGGAAGTTACGGATGTCCGCCCCTGCCGCCTCGCATGGCCGCGCTCTTTTGTTTGAAATGCTCGATCGGGAGCTCGAGGTTTGCGAATGCTGCGATGAGGTGCTTAGGACCGGGATTGCAGGTGCTGGCTCTCGGCGGGCCGTTTCGGCCCGGTCGTTAATAATCGCGGCACGGTTGGCACGTCCGATTCTGCGAATCCCCTTAAGTTTACGCTGTGAAGGTCGTTCAAGCTTCCCATTTACCACCAAAGGTCGGGCAGGGCAATTCTCATGTCCGGATGGGAAATGGCCGTGGCAATTAACGCATTTGGGGGCTGCCTTGCACGGCTCTTCCTCTGTCGCATGTTTTGCTTCACCACATATGCCGCAACGCGCTTGCCGTACGCAGCGACGTATTTCGCAATATCCCTGGCAACCGTCGTGGTGGTGTGTAATTTTGCGTGATTTTTCAACCTTCCGCGCACGTCTCGACACTCCAAAAAGCTGAAAGGGCTTTACGGGTTGAAGGAAGGACACTATCCACGTGCCCTCAGCCGTATGTGGGTCGTAACCATGTTTGGAAATATGCCAGTTGACTGGCTGCTGGCCTGCTGCCACGGTAATCTCCTCCTGGATTACCTCATGTACGTCCTTTCTTCCGTCCAGGCAATTGAGCGTTCGGGGCACTCCAGAGACGGCGTATGTGTGCCAGGTTGTCGGGACAGTGACTTCCCGCGCGTCCAATGCGTCCATAATGGCCTTGACCGCGCTGGGGTTGAGGAGTTTTTGCCGTGTTTCCTCAGAGGCCACCGTAACACCCCAGCCCGTGGGGGTACGCTTGGCGTTTGGGATTTCACTGTGTGGCACCGAGACCAATTCGGCCAGTTTGGTCGTTACCGCGTATGGCTCCCTCGTCACCATCCGCAATTTGTCATTTACGCGGATCAGGATGCGGTTGGACGGCTGTTCTGTCAAACGTTTCGGGGCTTGGGAGCGGTCCCGGCCCGATTGGGAGGGAGTTGCGGAGCTGTCAGGTGCATTGCCGGGCGTCGTACGTATCGGGTACGAGCGCGTGGCCGGGGTTAAAATTCGCGTTGGGGCCGCCGCTGGTGGCGTGGCGGCTCGCTCGGCCCATGTGACCGATTTGTTAGTGGGCGTGCCTCTGCCTTTAGAGGCCGACGACGCCGTGCCCGTCCTCGTAATTAAAATGCTGCGCCTTTCGCTGGAACTGGTCGGCGAACGCGACGGGGAGCGCGAACGCTCTTTTTCAGGGAGGGTGCGACTGAGGAACCAGCCGCTGATCACGTCGTCAAGTTCAAGAACAATTCTCCTAAGCGCGGCGTCCTCCGGGGCCTGTAAACTTTCGAGCTTGGCTGCAAAGACCTCTTCGAGCCAGCTGCCGACTGTTTCCACGTTTTCCAACTCCTGCTGCAGTGTTTTGATGGCCAGGGCCGGGAGGCTGGAGTACCTTCCGCGGCCAGCCGGCTGAGGCGCGTTAGCGGTGCGCGTGTCGAGAGATACGTGTCCTGACTCGGCCTGGCCCTGCGGCAAAGCCTGCGGCGTGCTCTGCGGGCGCGCGCGGCGGTTTGAGACCTCTGGTGAGGCCATGACGACCGGCGCCCGGAGGGCGAAAATTCTTCAGCTGTTAAGCTTATTGGTGTGTTTGGGTGTGAATCGCTAACAAAGGTGGGTCTGACCCATGAATGGTGGAGGATGCTTAGAGTCTAGAACTAGATTTAGCCCTCTACATAGTAGACTCTACCACGTAGGGCCTACGTGATGGAGCTGTTCCGGCCACGGGACCGAACGGTGCTGGATTTTTTTTTGGTCCCCATCCTGCATGGAGCAGGGCCGAAATCAGACGAGCGTAGCAGCGAGCTGCAAGCACACGGACCCTGGATGCAACATGCATTTTTACCCGTCACCTTCTCCATGGGGCCGTCATCAATTAGAGTGGCGGCCACCTGGTCCAGTCTGGGAAGGATGTCCATGAACTTGACTCTTGGCAACTGTCAATACAAACGCAATGGGCGCTGCTCTCATCCATTCTGGTAGGGAGTTTCTCAAGCGTCCAGGCTTGGCAACAGTCAAGGACCAAATTTGACGGGTCTGGCAGCCCCGGCCTCCCCCGAAGCTTAGCCGGCCTCAGGGAAGCCGGAGATCGGAGATCCATTGCGTGCTCGGTAGTCGCGTTGGCCTTGCTGTAAATGGCAAGTAGGGTTTTATTAACCTTGATGAGGTTGTATTTGATCAGCGGCTACTCTATGGCATCTCACAGCTTTGAGGGCAAAATCGGCAGATGGGCTCTTGTTATGGGCTCGGAATAACTGCGAGATCTACAAAGTCGACGAGCCCCATAAGCTTATCGGATTGTATGTAATAGTTGATCATGAATATGCATTGATAGTAAATCATAGATAGTAGCCACTCCAGCCTGGCTCATCACATCAACAGTCACAGCGGATACTCGGCCAATCAAAAGCTCTACCGCGAAGCAGCCGAGGGGAGCTGTCCAATTGGCAAGTCTGCAAAACATGTGGAGATAGGGGCACGTGGAAATGGGTGTTGAGATTTCATGACAGTTTGTACTTGCATCCCAAGTACAGTCCAATCGGCACAACAGCGACCAAGAAATAATCCAGCCTTGACCACCCCCCCCCCCCCCCCCCAAATCTGCTTGCTGCAAGAAGGCAAGATAAGCCAGGCCGTCCACGACCCAGAGACCCAGAGACCAAGCGATCCTCGCTATTCCACCCTCAACTTCCCCAAGTGTCCAGACATGCCAGTTGTATATATATAGAAATGCGACGCAATTCTTAAGGTAATAAATGAAACGCTGCTATTAAAGTATAATTGCCACCTAAAAAAAGGCCAGCAACTTGCCTGACACCAAATTGCAAAAAGAGCACAACTTCCCCCACCACTCTCCCGCTTCCACTACGCCAGGACCAAGGACCCGGCACATATGAAGGCTTGCCATGGTATTTTATTGACCATGACGCGCCCGGCCAGGGCGTCGCCCCAATCCGAGCCTCGACATCTTGGGCACAATGTCTTCCTCGTCGACCCAAATCTCCATACGCGGCGGGACGCCAACCTTTCCCTTGACGACCTGACCCACCGTAAAATGTCCCGCGGGCCACGGGCTGCCGACGACGACGAGCTTGCACTTTGCGTCGGCGACGGCCGTGTACGTCACTCCGTCCACCGACAGCTTAGCCGTGCCTCCGTGCCCGAGCTTGTTGACCACCGGCTTCTTGTTCGGCGCCGTATATGTGATTCGGCACTGCGTAAACGGCTTGTCGATCCTGGTCAGGGGGCCAAGCGCGGCGGCGGCGGCGGCCTCGGCGGAGTAGGAGGCTGGTGTGGAGGGGGAGGCGGCGGCGCACTGTCCCGCCAAGAGAGCAATCGTCGTGCCGAGTAGGGTGGTGAAGTGCATTATGGCGGTTATATCTTTTTTTCAAGTAGGGTTTTCCAAGGGATGATGGGGGAGTGTCTCCGACGGTCCGAACTTTTAGTATTAGGCTTTGGGATGTGGCGCAAATATGCGGAAGAATTCCAGGTCGAATGATGATTCTCCTTTTATATCGAATGCAAATTGGTCATTTAACTAGAGTAGACAAACAAGTGCCCTCCAAATATAGCAGGCTCGTCATTTACCTAATGCCTATTTCGGGGTATTAATCGTGCATCATGCGCCCAGCGGGCCTTCCGAACAAGGTTTAGTAGTATACTAGTATTAGTATTATCGCGCAATTCTAATAACACCGTACATTATTCCAGTGAACTTCCATTTTTGTTTCTTTGATAGCTCAATGCTAGAAAATCTGATACTATAAACAGATTTTTACTACCATTAACGAAAAAAGAAAATAAAAAAGAGACAAAATCAGCAGTTATCTATGATGCTTTAACATGGCGGGAACCCACCTCCGACTATAGGCTATAGCATAGCTAAAGACCTGGACTTTGATATTCGCGAGCAGTATAGGTTTAACTGCAATGAAAACAGCGCCAGTTATTTACATTGGCAACCCAGCATCCTAGTGGTGCGGCATTTCGAGCGTGTCAAAGGTCGGCCAGGGCAGCCGGATCCGGACAGGAAGTGTCAGCGCCAGCTCGAAGGAAAGGGATGCTACGACCCAGTCGGCGCTGTCTCCTGCAAGTCACACAGTCAAAGGCAGTTTGATGAACCAACGTAGTGCCTGTGCTTGTTTCCTATCCGGCTCATCCACCTAGTTGAACCACAACCGGTCGACGGCATCACGTTCAAGGTCGAGCTCCAAAACAAGACGTGAGAGTCTACAGCAGACCATGCCTGTCTGTCGTAAACTGCGCACGAATGGCACTGAGCCAATTTAGTCAAAAGAGCTGTAAATCCCGCAGCCTGCATGCGCGGCGATCTCGTATGACCTATTGCCTGTATGATGTGGGGTATATGGTGACCCACCCCTTCATGTCTCAAGGCAGACAGATCATGCAAAGTACCAGTTCGAGATGCATGTGGTAAAAGGGGCATCTGTGCACTGCAGAGTGCACGACATCTCGGGATCAATATTCCACGGGCGAAAGTAGTTACTTACAAGTCAAGACACCACTCGGACTGCAACTACTTTGCCAACTTCATCAAGCGCCCAGCTTGTCTTATTGACGTCGGATTCGAAAAGAGCGCACCGTCTATCTGGTCGGTGCTGCCAATACCGAGGGCCACTGGGCGGCCATGAGCTACTTACCGTTGAGGTCGCGCCGAATTTCTCCAGTTGACAACTGCAAACTACTCAACCATACTACCCGGTGTGGCTACCAAGAAACTACCCATGACCTTTCAAGATGCCGTCCGTGTCTGCCATGCCCTGACAATTCGGCATCTATGGATTGATGCGCTGTGCATGATCCAAGGACCAGACGGCGGTTTCGGTACCAAACTGGGCCGGATGGCATCAGTCTACTGATGCTCCCATCTCTGTTTGGCAGCAGCCTGGGGCAAGGACACTTTGCTTGGTCACTTTAGCCAGCCGCCCTTGGATGCCCGCCACTCGGTTATCAATGCTGACGGAATGACTTTCACGGCATTGTTAAACTGGTCAGAGCTGGAGTCTTGGCGCCGTCGGGATCACACCTCAAGAAGAGAGGCTGGGTTCGCCCGGAGATTATACTCGCTCCCCGTACCATCTTCTTTGCCGTGGGCGGTGTCTGGTACGAGTGTCGCTCGGCTTTGCGAGGGGACTTCATCTCAATCATGGGATCGGCAATTGGGAGTTTAAAGGCCTCCGGAAACGTTGGTCTCAGTGCTGATAAACCACGTTGTCCTCGGCTGCATTTTGATAAATCTGACTAGCTTCTAGTTGGACAAGGAGATAAAACTCCGTGGGGCAAACGCTCCCTATATAAAAGTGCGGCACGAAACCAATTACGTGCAGTAACAGTCGACCTATGTTCCAACCCGTTGATCAACCTAAATCATCCCGGGACCGGGACAATCCATCCCTCGGCATCGCAACCTGCCGTCTGGCAGAGTTTGAATTTCGAGGGGCGAGGGGCAGGCTTTTATCCGCGATGTGACTTGGGAACCCGCTCCTGCATCGTCTTGCGAGGGACTCCGGCCTGATAAGCGACTTCCGCCTGTTTATCATTGGGAATATATAAAGCTCCCATCGTATGGTACGGAGTCGGATCCGCTCTGGTTTTGGGCTCGGGGTCTTTGGTTCCGAAAACCTCCTCTCAAGTTTTTCCGGAAAGCTCCGCGGGTCTTCCGATGAAAAGCCCGTTATCTTGAGGATTCTTTGGTTTATCTTCCTCGCCGGCAGGTAAAGGTGCGGCCATAATGCCTGCAATGAATAGAAAAAAGGTTTGAGGCAGCATTGTAAAAAGTATATAATTAGATACGTTTCAAAGGATATAGAAAGTGTTAAGATGGGTTGGACCGTTGGTAATGCAACCAGAGGGAAGATATTCTCATTCTGGGGAAGCATTTTGAGCTTTATATAAGACATCAATAATCTCCTTACCTCGCTAATATTTTAAGATGATTATTACTAGAAGTTTTAATGTGAAACCAAGCTTATTTGATATTAAAATTAGTCAGTAAACCCGTCGGCCATGCCGGCGGCACAGACCCGCTAAAACTAATATTAGATAGAAATTCATAGAATCACCCACCAAGATTAAATTCTAACGCGTGTTTCCAGCGTTTTACTGTCGTAATTTCTCTCCTTGTCTTCAATCTAAAATTTTGTTAATACTGCCTGATATGTAAACATTTTCCAATATATATATTTTGGCTGTAATAATAAGTTTGTAATCGTTCAAGTTTAACCATGCGATGGGAATAGTATACCAAACGGGATTTGTCTTTAGTCAAAACTAGTAAATCTGGCCTAAGTTAGGGCATAAACGGCCAACCCCGGGCAATTAAATACGACGAGAAGATCGACCAACGGCCCCATTAAATATTAATTTGCGTTATGCATACTAACAGGATGTTCTATTCTTGATTACAGCGCTGTTGCTATAGTAGGAACTGTGAAATATTTGCCCAAAATAGCGGGCAAGCACTGCAGGTAGTTGCGGTCGATCGGGTGACGAACAAGGTATATTGCTATCTAGTCCTCAGGGCGTGCAGCCATCCTGATCTGTCTTTGATCTGTCCCAAGGTTAGCCACGCGCATGTGATAGCCACATTATGTATAACAGGAGCGCACCCCCCAGTGCGGGCGACCCTGAAGTGGTCAGCGTGGGCCCATTATGAATCGAGCAACAAAACAATCAACTCAGTGAACTCACCCAGAACCCTAGCCATTTTGCAGTAGAAATGTATTAGATTGAAACTATTAGTTGCAGTGCTGCTCCTGATGATTTTGAGCAGAAAATGAAGCCTGAAAATCTACGTTGTGATCCTGATTTTGGGCGTTCTCGCAGTACCGTAACCTCCAAAGACGGCCGACTGCTCTCTACTTCGTTCCAAGCCTTGTAGATATCCTCTATGAAATGCTCCTGGATGCTTTTGGCCCTTATGCAAACGCCTTGCGGCGTTTCTGGGGTGTTGAAAACGGAGGGAATAACCGGCGTTTTCCAAGGTAGAGGAGCCCGCAGATGGGAAAACAGGTGAGCAATCGACATCGACCATTCTTTCGGGCGTAGCTCCTCTTTTGAGGAGGGCGGCCAGATCCCGGCTTTTCTAAAGCCGGCTGTTACATTCCGGTCAGATACCCCTGCGATGGAAGCTTGTTCGTATGCCTGGATAAACCTTGTCTTTTGCACTGGTGCGATATTATCTACACTAGCGAAAAACCTCGCTCGGCCGTCTCAAGGCACTTTCAGGTAAGTTCCAACCTGTTGGGGTTGGATCGAACTTTTGAGTTGGAAAATAAACCGGAAACCACTGCTTTTAAAGCGTTGCACCTTTTTGTACCTCATTTTGATCCAGCCATAGAGAAACGACTCTTGCTCTAGAAGTAAAGTCTAATATTGCTCATGGGTTTGTTGCCCGGTTATCTTGCTTTGAACACGTCATTTTACGTGGTTCGCGGTACTGACCAGATCTTGGCGGCCTGTGCCTAGGGAAGTCCCCTTGTAGCAAAACTACGGCCTCTAATAAGCGATATTACAAGTTTTGGAAGCATTACGCCTTTTTCACGGCTTCAAGATAACGTTATTGTAGATATATTTACGCGTTGACCTGATTCCGATATGACCTTTGCCTGCACTGCTGCGTACACCACCAAAAAGAATCTTGCAGCAAAGATTGGGCTCAACTTTGCCGTCTCGAATGATGGGCTCTTTTTCGGCCAGGGGACGGGTTCCAGCTGATGGAGATTATTTTAATGCGTGGGAGATGCAGGGATGATGAATCCCAAGTCGGAAGCGAGAGGGCCCATTAAAGCGCTGGAGAAGGGAGTCGTGAGGGGAACAACAACTCTGGAGTTCCCTGTCACTCAGTCGCCTGCACATCAAAGGTCCCCCCTTAACGGAACAACAAGGCGAGGAAGTTGTGGGCCACCAAGTCTTGCATTTATGGTGGTAGCCAAGTCGCCACTCGACAAGACGGGAAGGTGCATCTGCCCATTAGAACCCTGCTATTTTCAAGTATGGCAGGAACTCCATCTACGCCACAGCTGCAGGTGTGAGCTTGGGCAATAAGTTGTCAACAGTGCTAATTACAAACCAAGTAGCGTCGCTTATCCAGTTTGGCGACCTAACAATCCTTTGTCTGTTAGCGACAAAGCGAAACATGTCCAATTTGTACGTTAAATCGCGCGGGGCACCGCCCACTCGCGGACGTAGATTTTTTTAAAAATCATGTTTTGAACTTTTGATTCACCTTTTGTTCATCACCTACGGTAATACCATATCAGTGCTGCTAAACCAAGTTTAAACAATGAATTATCTCAACACGGAATCTACAGAATAAAAAAAAGACTAGAATAAAATATTGCTCCGAGTCCGCCCTGCTCAAAAGAAAGCCTTCTGTTCCACCCCGAAAAGCTGCGCCGAGGCCAAGACCACGTGCGCATTGCTGCCGCCATAACCCAGACTGGTGACACCTACTCGGTCCCCCGGCGCGAGGGCCAGCTGCTTCCCGAGCGGCTCGAACTTGGTCTCTTCGAACTCGCACTTGGGGTTGGGCTCGGCCAGGTTCGGCAGCGGAGGCACGACGCCCAGGTTGAGGGCCATGGACGCCTTGATCAGGCTCAGCAGTCCCGAGGCGGCCTCGGTGTTGCCGCAGTTGCCCTTGTTGGAGCCCAGGTAGATCCTGTCCGCTTCCGGCTGGGCCCGGCCCGTGCCGGACTGCTCTGCGGCACCGGTCTTGCTGAGGCGGTCGAATGCCATCTTGAGCCCTTGCACCTCGAGCGCGTCGCCCCAGGGGGTGCCGGAGCCGTGCATCTCGACGTAGCGCAGGCGGCTGAGCGCCTGGGGCCCCGCCCTGCGTAGCGCCGCCTCGACGGTGCGGCTCTGGCCCGAGGAGCTGGGCACGCCCAGCCCGGCCTTGTCGTCGGACCCGTCGGCACTGACTGCCACGCCCTCGATCACCGCGTACACCCGGCAGCCATCGGCGCGGGCGTCGGCCAGCCGCTTGATCACCAGCGCGGCCGCGCCGTCGGCCGGCACGCAGCCGTCGGCGCGCGAGTCGAGCGGGTGGCAGACGCCCGAGGGGGAAAAGACGGCCGACGAGTCGCCGCCCGGCCGGGCGGTCACGTAGCCGCCCTCCTGCGGGTAGGCCATGGACACGCCGCCCACCACGGCGGCGTTGCAGTCGCCGTGCGAGAGCGAGGCGCAGGCCAGGTGCAGCGCGGCGAGCGCCGAGGAGCACGCCGTGTTGAGCGTCACCACCGGCCCGGTCAGGTTGAGCTTGAACGAGGCAAAGGTGCCGATGGGGCAGTCGAGCAGCTGCTGGTAGTGGTTGGCAAAGGACTGCGGCTCCTCGTCGCCGGGCGGCTTGCTCCCCGGGTTGTCCCGCGAGGAGAGGAAGGTGTTGGTCGCCGCGCCGACGAACACGCCCACGGGGTCCAGCGGGTTTCCGGGGCTGGCCGAGGTGCCCGCGTCGGCCAGGGCGTCGGCGGCCACGTCCAGGAAGACGCGCTTCTGGGGGTCGATGGTCTGGGCCTCGGCGTCGGACATGGAGTACGCCGACGGCTCGAAGTCCTTGAGCGCGTCGATCATGCCGTAGCGCGGCACGAACACGCTGTTCTCCTCGAGGGCGAAGCCGAGGTTTTCGGCGGGGCAAAAAGTGGTGATGGCATCGCGCTGCTCCATGAGCACGTTCCACAGCTGCTCGGCGGTATTGGCGCCGGGGAACCGGCACGAGATGCCCACGATGGCGTACAGGTTCCTTTCGGCGTCGACAGGAACGCTGCTTGGAGCGCTGGTGGAAGAAGAGCTGGTTTCTGCCGACCGTCTGGATTGCGACCGAGAGCTGCTGCCACCAGTGGGCTCGGATCCGAGCATGGCATCCTGGTCCACAATCCCCATGAGGCAGTCGACCTGTTTCCGGATCGAGCTCATGCTAAAGATGTCCAGGAGGCTGGGTCGCGACCCCGTGCCGAAACGCTCCTTGATCAGCTTGTGGAGCTGGGTCAACAAGAGGCTGTGGCCGCCAGCATCGAAGAATCCGACTTCGGGGTCGAACTGCCGAGAAGAACCCAGAAGTTTGGCCCACAAGGCTGTGACCTCGGCTGTGAGGTGCCTGCGAAGCATCTCCTGTCTTTCCATGCCATTTTCTTTTGTCTTGAGACGCAGATTCTCTTCCGTCACGCCGACAGCTCGTACAGCAGCAGTAGGGGTAGGAGTGGCATCGACCGTGGGCAAGACCGTATCATGCATCACCAGCTCTGCCGCAAGACTGCTGGCCTGGGTGTGATCGATTTTTCCGTTCGTGTTCAGCGGCAGGCTCGCGACTCGGATGAAGCGAGTGGGCACTGCATAACGGGGCATGTCCTTGAGCAGTTTGCTGCGGATGCGGTCACAGTCGATCGAGGCCGGCACCACGAGTGCCACCAGGGACTCTCCAACTTGCTGGATCGACACTTGGGTGACTTCGGGGTCGAAAGCCATGACGTTCTTCTCCACCTCGTACAGGTCCAGTCGGTATCCCCGGACCTTGATCTCGCGGTTTCCGATCCGGCCCTGAATGTGCAGCTTGCCGTCGTCGTCAATGAAACCCTTGTCGCCAGTGCGATATAGCCGGCTCGGGTGGCCGTCGGCAAGAGTGATGTTGTGGAACTTGCTGGCCGTGAGCTCTTCCTGGCCCATGTACCCGCGGGAGACCTGCGGTCCGACGACGCAAATCTCGCCGACTTGGTTGGGTGCAAGAGGCTCCAGCTTGCCTTCCTCGCATATGCGAATGTCCAAGTTGGGCAGCGCCTTGCCGATGACGGTGGCGTCGATGGCGGTCTGGGTCGATTCGTCTTGGGTCAGGCTTTCCAGTGTGCAGATGACAGTGCATTCGGTCGGGCCGTACGCGTGCAGCAGTTCCACCCTCTTCCTCCAGTGGTCGAGCAGGCCAGGTGGCGAGGCCTCGCCTCCCACGGAGACGATTCGCAGCGAGGGCAGCCGCCTCCCTGCCGGAAGGGTCGACAAGACCGAAGGTGTGCAGTGGAAGAAGTTGACCTGGTTGCTGTCGATAACGTCGGCCAGGTACTCGCCCACCAGCACCTCTGGGTGGTTGGCAAAGCACAAGGTACCGCCGTGGGCGAGGGTGACGGCGTACTCGAGCACTATGGCGTCAAAGGCAAAGGACGCGAGCTGCAGCATGCGGGAATGGGGTCCGGTCTTGACAAGGCTGCGCGTCGCGCTGACGTAGTGGCTCAGGTTGGAGTGCTCGACCATGACGCCCTTGGGCTGGCCTGTGGACCCCGATGTGAAGACGACATA
This sequence comes from Pyricularia oryzae 70-15, assembly GCF_000002495.2. Taxonomy (NCBI): domain Eukaryota; kingdom Fungi; phylum Ascomycota; class Sordariomycetes; order Magnaporthales; family Pyriculariaceae; genus Pyricularia; species Pyricularia oryzae. The sequence goes on along the minus strand of NC_017849.1, from coordinate 5,809,874 downwards.
GGCCAGATCGTCATCCGCAACCTCGCATTCGCACGTGCTCTGGGGCATGCTGGCTATCTCGGCCGCGGACGGGGCAAGGAACACGACGGTCGTGTCTTGCTTCTCAAAGTCCATTTGCTCGTCGTCCGTGACCAACAGCTTTCCGTTGGCCGTCCTCAGGATGGCTTCCTTCCTGGCTGCGGGCCAGGTCTTGTCGAGTGCTACATAGCAGGCACCCGCCTCCATGACGCCGAGGATCCATACGATCTGGGCGAAGCCGCGTTCCAGGTGGACGAGGACTGCATCGCCCTTGCAAAGACGCTGTTTTTGGAGAAAGTGGGCTACTTGGCTGCTCTGAGCTGCGAGTTCGCGGTACGTCATTTGCACACCTTTTTCTGCCGACATGAGAGCGACGAGGTCGGGCTGGCTCGCCGCTCTGGCCTTGATCAGCCGGTAAACCCTCGACTTGCTGATGCTCTCGACGTCGTCCAGGGCCGGGCCCGAGATGAACCGAGCGGGCGTCCTGTTTTGCAGAAACGCCAAGTCGGACAGCTTAAAGCTCGGGCGGGCCTTTGACAGCGCAAAAACCTCGTTGAACAAGCTTTGCAGCTGGCCGAGAGCTTCCGCGCCGAAAACACGCGGGTTGCTGATGACTCCCAGGGCCACGCCGTCCTCCTGCTCGAGGAAGCAAAAGAACAGGTCCCATATGCCCTCCACGGGAAACAGCTCGCAGCTCTTGTTGGCAAGTTTGGGCGAGTATGTTATGGCCACTTTGAAGTCCAGCAGCGTGGGGTCCATGTGCCGATTTGCCTGCTCCATGAGCGACATGAATGGAAAGTTTTCGTGCTTTTTGGCCGTGGAAACGTTGCGGCCCATGGCTTTGACCGCGTCCGAAAAGGTGGCGTCGTCCCGCAGCAGCGACGACAGGGGAAACTTGACGGGCATGGTGTTGGCCATGTGCGAAACGTTGTTTTCAAAGCCCCTGGGCCTGGCTCCAAACGCCACCATCAGAGCATGGTCGTGGTGGGCTTGGGGCTCAGCCATGGCCGCAGTGACGAGCCCCACTATGGACGTGGCCACGCGAAACCAGGACGTCTTGTATAGGTTGCCCCATTCCTGGATTTCAGCGGTCGGGAAAAAGTTCCACGTGTCCAGCTGACGGTAGTTTGGGGTGTTGATCTCTTCTGGCGGCTCCATCCGCCACCGGAACGGCTGGGTGTGTCGCAGTTGCGAGAGCCAGAACCTGCCAGCCGCCGCACCTGCTGAACTGCGCAGATATCCTTCCTGGAAAACAAAGTCAGCATACTAGCAAACAACTTAACAAGGAAGGTGTCTGGAAAAAAGGCCCCACATGAAACTTGCCTGTCTTTGGATATAGTCCCCGTAGTGGGGGCCGCTGTGGTCGGGCTGGTCCTCAACCTCGGACGCCACGGCCTCCAGGAGCTGGTTCGACAGCACGCTCATGGACGCCCCGTCCACGCCGATGTGATGCCCCGCCGCGTAGACGGTGTAGGTGCTCCGAGCGCTGCCGGGCTGGAGCTTCATCTGGACAACCCAGCGGACGGGGGATTCCGAGGACAGCTGGAACGGCTTCCGCAGCGCTTCGTAGAGCTGAGCGTCGTTCATCAGGACGTGGATCTCCTGGTCCCACGAATCATCGTGGACGGCCATGTACGACTTTGACATGTCATCTGTATCTGTGTCCACGTGGAAGGTTGTGCGCAGCATGGCATGTTGCTTGCCCAAGCCCCGGATGACTGTAGCCGGTCAGCATGCGCAGATTTTCTGGGCAAGACGAGTGTGCCATACCTTGTATTATCTTGTCCAGGCTGAGAGGCTGCTTGTCCAGCTCAACCTTGAGGGTCAAGAAGTAGTGTGTAGAGGTTGGGTGTTGCAGGTAGTCGAACCACAGGGCCATCTGCGCCTTGGATAGCGGGGAAACAGAAACGAGGTTGCCTGTGGGTGGGCTGGGCTTGAAGCCAGCCGCCGTATCAGGGCTTGGGGCTGGCCCCGTGAGAAAAGGTAGTGGCCTGACAGACATGATGATACTGGTACACAGGGTAATGGTATAGATGAATAATGGAAAAAAATGGCAAACCCCCGTGGATAACGTCAAGCCTCTCCATAGTCTTTATACCTTCTCCCCATCCTAAGGCCCGTCGGCAGCAGCAGCCCCCCTGCCGCTGCCCGACGTCTTTCTGTCTTCAAAGGACAAAGTCCCACGGCTTTCTGCTGCACCTCGGCGCCGCGGCCCACGAATCCCACGATGCGGGAGATAAAGCGCTTGGCGCTGGCGGAAAACATGAGGCCTAGACGCTCTAGTCAGGGCCTGCCCCGTTAGGATGCCACGGTGATCCATTGCCAAAAGTTTATGCCTCTCTTTTTTTGAATCACGGACCCGCCCATACAGGTTCAAGCTGCGGGGAAAAAAAAGGTATTGTAGTTTGATGCCCATGGGCGCCCGGACCAATGCGCCTCTTTCATCACGTTTGGGCGAAGCGGAGAATGGGCGTTCCTCGAAACCCGCATCTGGCAAGGCTCGGTGAGGGACGATTTGATAACTTGTGCAGTCACCGGAGCTCACCTCCCGAAGGAGAAGGGTTTTGGAACCCACTCTGGTGGTCCATTACTATGGTGGTAAAGGGTAAAAGATCAATGCCCCTGTACAATGTCTGCTGGGGTGGGCTTTGCCGACTTTGGTAATATTTTTTAACAAAAAAAAAAACAATTTAGGTACTTGATGGTTCCCGCGGACAGTCAAGTTGATAAAGGCCCACGCATGCATACATAGTACACGGCGACAAGGGGTGGCTTTTTTTTGTTTTTTTGCGCCTGCTACCGTAGTAACTTCCAGGGTCTACTTACATATATGCCGGCCGATACGCCACTCGACCCTGAATCCACACCTTCCTGCAGCATCGATTGTACATTGCGACATCACCACGATGGCGAAAGGCCCCACGGCCCGAGTCTTGCCAGCACTAAGGTTTGTACCGTGTGGATCGATGGTGAACTGCTTTCGGTGGTAGGGGTAAGGATAGTGCCCCTTGACGTGTTCATGGCGGGTATTAAAGTTTACATCTAAACCAGATTCGGCAGCGATTTCAGGATAAAGAAAAACAACGGTACTTGATAGAAATATAGAATCGCTTATGAACTTGAGACTATTTACAACAACAATAACACCAAACAACCCCTACAACGGAACTTGCATCCCGTCAGTCTAAAGTACAGTCGACGGCCTTTGCTGCATAGCAGCCAGTCATTCCTGCAACCATTCAAGCGGCAATATTTCCCAAATCTCCTGAATTCGCCTCCGTAATTTTAGATAAATGCATTTTAAAGTCCATGATAGTTTTGGGTATAATCCTTTATCCAGTCCGACGCATTTGCAATGGGATTTAGGTCCGGAGAAAAAGGCGGCCGTATTAGTTTTATAATACCCAATATATGCATATATTCTTTGAATACTGCTGCATTTATAACCTGGAACGTCATTCTATTATGAATATTAACGGTTTTATTGCAATTTTGCATTATGCAAACATCTCCAAAAAATAGTAGCTATTCGACTACCATATATATTACTGTCGGTTTCGCCCCAAAGTCTTTCCCCAAAATAACTGAGCTTGTTTTTCATTTTTTTCTCATATATACGTTTTATATACGCTCCAAGTACACCCACGTTTCGTTAAACCAAAGAACGGAAGCTCATTAACTCAAGGTCCAATACATATGCATACGTGCACGAGCGAGTCGTTTGGCGGTTTGGGATAAAAGGTTATCTATAACCGAAAGCCAGAAGTACCTTTGCTAAATAATTTTTATTTACTACCGAAAATAGTATAGTTTTGTGGCAAGTGCTAGAACGAGGGACCTGACAAGGGGGTACGAATAGAAAGGCAGCTACCAGGGTAGGTTTGCTTATCAGCTCGGATGTTTTCTCCGAGTTGTAAGACGGCAGAAACCTACCACAATTACTATTTCGTGCTTTGCTTGGGATGGTATTTTGCGAATCGCTTTCCACATTGGTTTCAATTCTCAGACTAAACAAACCCCCTTGCAGAATGCAACCGAGCGTTAATCTCAGGGCTCATCCCTTTTCCGGTCGCTCCACAAGCAAAGGATGGCGTTAATCTCAGCGCTTGATCCCTGAGCCGCGAGCTCCACAATTGAACCGTAGTTCAATTATGGTTTTGCGATGAAACTGTGGATCGACACAAAAATACCCTGGTTCAAATCTACTATGGTACGTGGCGGCTGGGGTGGGGAGTCCAAGCCGCGGATAATCCGAAAATGGTAACGTGGACCCGGATTATCCGCGGTATGGCTAGAGGAAAAAGGGATTCAATGTCAGTCGCTCACAAATGTTGTCTTGCTCTCTTTTCATCCCACCCTGGCGCCTAGCTGTGTTCAGTACTAGCATGATACCGCATAGCACTTATTCTTCACAGCCAATCTGTGGTGTTCCAACTCAGCCAACTCTGGCGGAAAAGAAACGCCGCTTACACCAAGCGTGCAAGCTGGTATATCACATCACCATTTAAGAGTGTTTGTACAGTACACCTACTCGACTGGGTGGTACCACACGACACCATCAAAATGGCCGACACAGCCAAGACCACGTTAGTCAAGCACCTTTTTTCGCTCTCTTTTAATCTCGTGCACCTTTGCTGACATGCAACCCAGTGCTCGCGGCTGGCTGGCGCTGGCCGGCGCGGCGGTGGCGCTCTTCTGCACCGTGGGCTTTCTCAATGCGTTTGGCGTCTTCCAGGAATACTACTCTACGTTTCTCGACCGCAGTCCTTCCGACATATCATGGATAGGGTCGCTGTCCATCTTTTTGCTCTACTCCATCTCGCCCTTTGGCGGCCTGCTCGTCGATCGGGTCGGGCCCACGCTGCCCCTGTGCGCGGGCAGCGCGGGTCTGGTGCTGGCCCTGTTCATGACCTCGCTGTGCACGCAGTACTGGCAGCTGATGCTGGCGCAGTCGCTGCTCCTGGGCGCCAGCGCGTCGCTGGTCTTTTGCCCGCCGCTGGGCGTGGTGCTGCGCCACATGCCGCACCGCCGCGGCCTGGCCATGGGCCTGACCATCGGCGGCTCCTCCATCGGCGGCATCGTGTGGCCCATCATGCTGCAGCGCCTGCTCAACAACAACGTCCTGGGCTTCGGCTGGACCATGCGCGCCGTCGCCTTCACCATGATGCCCCTGCTGGCGTTCGCCTGCCTCGCCGTCAGGGAGCCGCCCAGGAAGCCTGCGTCGGCGCCCCCCGCAGCCAGCGCGGCCGTCGAGGCCGACGGCCGAGTCCCTGTTTCCGACAACTCGGACGCGGCAGAGCCCGTCCCCGAGAAGGAGGTCCCGAGCAGGACGGCGTTCCTCAGGCAGCTGACCTACATCCTCCTCTGCTCGGGGCTCGCCTTGGCCTACCTGGGACTCTTCACCCCGCTCTTCTACGTGTCAAAGTACGCCATCGCCCAGGGCCAGTCGACGTCGACGGCCTTTTACCTCTTGTCGGCCGTCAACGCCTCCTCCTTTTTGGGGCGGGTGCTGCCGGGCTACATAGCCGACAAGTTTGGCCACTTCAACCTGCTGGTCCTCTCCACCCTCTTGTCGGGCGTCGTCGGCTTCACCTGGACTCAGGCCAGCAGCTTGCCGGGGCTGATCATGTGGGCCTTGGCCTACGGCTTCACCTCGGGCGCCGTCATGAGCCTGCAGAACGCGTGCGCCAGCAAGATGGCACCCCCACAGGCGCAGGGCCTCGCCGTCGGCGTGCTGATGGGTGTCCTCTCCATCTCGTAAGTTTTTCTTTTTTTTTTTTTGTTCCCGGCCCCTGAAGACCGTATCGGGACAGGAGCCGACTAACACCCCCCAAACTACAAAATAGTGCGCTTATCGGCACGCCCATCAGCGGACAGATCCTCACCCGCTCGGGGTACGTGGCTTTGTCCGCCTGGACCGGTGCTACCCTGGTCGCGGGAGGTGGAGTGATTGGTGTCGCGAGGTTGTTGAAGTATCCCAAGCTCATGACTGCTTTCTAATCGAGTCGAGGTGGGCCCAATTGCCTCTTCCAACGGGGATCGAAGGGGTGTGGAAATATGTATTAATAATAGCCAGGACTAACTGGAGAAAGATGCGAGCCGAGGTGGCTCTTCGATACTGTGGCTGGGTAAACTTGCAATAATCAGGCTCGAAAACTGCGGTAGCTGCACTAACATGGGTCAAAAAGCTGCTTGACAAGGCCAAGAACCCAAACTTTATTTTACTATGATTTAACCTTTTTGCTGATAGGACTTGTAATTAATTAACCGATCTGTAGAGCCTAGGTCTCGTATGCTTGCAGTCCCTTTTTTACATGCTTGAAAATTATATTTGCAATTAAAAATCGTGCTTTTATTTTAAATCCTCTTTTTGGTAAATCACGTCAGTTATTCCAAAAAGTGTTGGTTCATATAACTCACCTCAGGTGAAGTGGCACGCGCCCCACCCCGTCTCCACTGATTTATAAATCAAATGCATGAACGGTAGTCAGTAATATAAAAATAAACAATCGTGGTTTATAAGTACCCTGGCCGCTTTTCCTACACACCAACCCCTGAATGAATATGGACTAGGGGTATCCCTAGTTAAATAAAGCCAATAAAATGTCTTTCATTAGTCTGTTATGGGGTTATCCGGTACACAGAGCGCATGGGGTTTTAGGTGCAAAAACAAGGTAGATTAATATATCGAAAAACAACGAAAAGAAAAGATACAAAAGCGGTATTTCAAATCTAATGCTAATTTTCGTACTAATTTCGGCTACATTTTTTACAATATAAAACACCAAAATCCCTCACGCCAACTCTTTATGTCAGATTAGAGGCGATTTTGACGGCTATTATAAACGCGGCTCGTTTCTGCAATCCCAAAGAGTTCAAAGTACCGCCCGAGTACTGCGCACAAAGCTCCTTGGCATTTCCAGGCTTACCCTGTCCATATTCATTCAGGGGTTGGTGTGTACTACACCATTTCTATCTCCAATTGCAACGTTTGCATTGTTGATTTTACCTTGATGCAGTCGGCAATAAGTATATCAGACATTTTTTGCATCTTGTCAACAGGTGCGTGCATTATATCGCATATTGCCACAATTGCCACAGCGCCGGTTAATCGCCAGTTGCGCATTGTTTCCCTCCCCATTTTCTCCTTTGTTAATTGCAGCAGAATTTAAACCTTATGTACGGTGCATAACCCTCCTTCACAGATACGTGTTTTTTTAACCTTTCGTCGTTTGCTAAACGCTTTATTGGTTTTCCAAAAACTGTGGTTTTTTATTTTTAAGAAAACGTTGTCCATGTCGCGGCCAGGCATATATTGGAGAATTCTAATACATTAAACGTCATCAACGAAATTCTAAATTAGAGAAAGAGAGAAATTACAATTAACGGCATTCGTTGTTGGATTTTTAGGGGTGGCCATCAGGGGGTACGCAACGCTAAAGATAGTTGACGTTTGTGTCAAGGGCCACAGTATGACCCTAGCCGGGCAAATATCTGATCCCAGCTGCAATACGTATCGTTGGCGACGAACAAGTCGTCCAAGTCCTTGTCGAAGCCATCCCACGCCTTGCCCGTCTCCAAACTGCCCTCACCCATCGGTTGGTTTTCATCCGGTATGGCACCACGCATCCCGGGCCATGCGGCGGGTCCGATTTGTTGTTGCTCGTTGCATGCACCCCCCGCAGACGTCTGGACACTGGCCATTGCTGACCTGCTGCTGCCGACAATCTGATTCTGGCCCCCTCGGCCATCCACGGTCGCCAAGTCACCATCCACGCGGTACTTTGCGAAAACACCCCTCATCGCGCACACCAGGTCGGCGGCGACGGTGCACTCCTCGCCCGCGGCCGCCAGCAGGCGGTATGCGTGGACCAGCATGCCGTCCAGATCGTCCTCTCCTCCCGCTCCGCGATGCTGCTGCCTTGGGTGCACGCTCGAGTTCTTGCGCAAGCTGCACTCGAATGCCAGGATGGCGCAGGCGCAAAACAGGTGGTTGACCACGACGCCCAGGCGATGTATGGGCGAAGCCGGGCAGCTGTGGTGACCGGGGTGGTGGAGGATCTGCCGGCGGAAGGGCTCCGGGGATCGTATCCGCAGCGAATGCTCGAGCAGCGAGGTGGAGATTTCCAGCACCGTCTGGGCGGAGCGCACGCAGAGCTCTCTGGACCGTCGGTACGTGGTGCCTTGGCGGCCATCCGAGTCCTTGTAGAGCAGGAACGGCCGCAGCAGGCGAGCCCTGCGCGAGTGAAAGCCCAAGTGGAGGGAAGCGCGCTGCAGGCACAGGAACCGCGGGGCGCCCTCGGGGATCGGCGAGGTCAGCACGAGCGGAGGCGGCATGCTCTCGATGGCCTTTTTGAAGAGCTCGTCGGACGCGAGGACACGTTCGTTGTAGGCCGTGTCGGCAATGCTGTCGTCGGGGCTCTGGGAATCTACAACCATGCGACAGATTTCGGCAAGGCGGATCACTTGCAGGAAGCAGCTTGCCTGCGTTGGGACGTGGGGCGGCATCGTCAGGATCTCCGAGTCGATGGCAAGATCGCTGTCATTGAGGTTGCGAGGTAACGCGACCCTGGCCTGTCGCGGATGGACTGTGTAGGTGCCATCAAGGGGTCCGCCGTTGAGGCCCTAAATTTTACGAAAAGTTAATAAAGAACCAAAATCGGTTTTTCTTTTTTTAAGAAAAGGAACAAAAAAAAAAACACATCGGCTGTATTTACCAGCATCCAGTCTGTCGCTGCGACGTGCCACCAGAGCCTCCTCTTCAGCTCTCGCCTGGCGGTGCTGTCGGTCGATTCGCAGCCGCGGCTGTCGACCAGGTGGATCCCCAGTTCGCGGCAGGCCGTGACCGAGCACGTGTGCAGACGGTAAAACCGAGTCGAGGGACCGTCCATGTTGTACGTCAGATAGGCAAGGATGGCGCAGGCCTGGGCGCCCTCGAGCGATCGCGAGCCTCGCCTCTGGGCCTCTTCAAACGCGTACAAGGCAGACGTCTTCCAAATGAGCGACGCGCTGGTGGCTTCCCCCTCCGTCTCGAACCGGTGTTGGCAGGGCACCCCTCCGTCCCAGAAAAAGGCGCAGGCGGCGCAGATGCCGAGGATGAGGGCGACCTGGGCCGGGTCGACGTGGTTGATATTCCCGGCCTGTAGCGCGGGATAGACGTTATCGATGACGGATACGGTCGAGCCGATGTGCACGATGGGCATCAGGTGGTAGATGTTTTCGACAAAGTCATGCACCATGGCTACGGCGTCTTTTTGTGGCATCAACCACACCGGATCGGGAGCCCCGGTGGCGAAGGAATCCCGGCAGCTCTCGGCCACGCGTATATCCAACGGCCGGTAGCCGGACCTGGTGCTGGCGCTGGAGCACCTGTCATACGCCTTGTCGAGAAAGTTGGCCGTCTGGCGCCCTTCCCTCTCCAGCCCGGACAGCGGCACCCGGGGCGTGGCGTCACCGTGGGCCCCGTTTTCGGCATTGCCGCTGCCCCCCACCGCGGAAGTGCTCCGGAAGACGGCCTGCTCGAGCGCTGCGAGGCGTGCCAAGATGGCGGTATCCAGCCTGCCGTGTCCCGCGCTTTCGGCCGACGAGGCGCCCGGAGAAGGGGCGGACGAAGGCGACATGATACTGCAGGCCAGGCCGCGGGTGCGGCAGTTCCCGCAGGGGGTTCCCCTGTCGCACTTGATCTTTCTGGAGCGGCATAAATCACACGAGGTCTGTGGCTGCCGTCGGGAGGGTTGCTGCGGCCCCGAGGCGCTCTCGGCCCTGCTACGTTTCATTGCCGAAAATGACTCCGTTGCGATGGATAGTTTTATTTTTCCCGCAAAAAAAAAAGGCCCCAGCGACGGATAATCCGAATTTTGCCTCATGCTGGTTCAAGAGCTCGGGTCCGAATGAGAGAAAAGCAACCTTGATTATATTAAAACTGACAAGGTACAAAAGGGAGGGACGCACGGCCAAAAGCGGGTCCACTCCTTCGCCTAACTTCAATCGCTCTAGCTCAGGGCTCATCCCTGATACCGAGAGATCCACAATTAAGCCCGTGGCTCCATTATGGCTGGCGTTGTACCTGTGGGTCCAGCCCAGCGAAAATTCTCTAGAGTCTAGACTAGTTCAAATCTAAAATAGTTTCAGGGCTTATCCTTTTTCCGCTCGCTCCACAATTACACTATAACTTAATCGTGGGTTTGCATATACCTGTGGATATGAATTAAAAATGCTTTAGCTTAGGTCTGAGGAAAATATATTTATTTCCGCCGTTTTTAAAATCTCAGGATTCAACCATGTGGCTGGTAAGGTACATGAAGCGCTCGGTCCACCTTGCAAAGAAAGGGTGGTCTAGCTTGAGCACTGCGACTACCACGGTATCAGGCGAACAAAACCACACCTCGTCGCCGTATATATATGCGTGGGCCTTTATCAACCTGACTGTTCGTGGGAACTATCAAATACCCAAATTATTTTTTGTTCAAAACTATTACCAAAGTCGGCAAAGCCCACAAAGTCCACACCAGCGGACATTGTACAGGGGCGTTGATTTTTACCCTTGCCACTATACCACTGTAGTACGTCCAGGGCCCACGGGCCCGCGGGCCGGGCCGGGTTACTTTTATTTTCGGGTCTTGGCAGGTTTTAATTATAATGAGCAGCGCGATACCCCCACACAACTTTGACAGTCGATCGATCCCGTTCTCGCATTTTTTAATATCTTCAAACCCTCGTTTCCCATTTTTCTTCAGGGTTTTAATCCTGGTTGCTTCCCCAAGCCATGTCGAATTTGACTACTTCCTCGAATCCCTCCCGTCCTTTGTCAGAACTTTGGAGTTGGTAGAGGGCAAGGAATTTATGCCCAGAAAGACTACCTCTTTAAACATGGATCTTTTCGTAATCGTCATCACTCCCTTCATCTAAGGATGTCCAAATCTTCAAGGTTGTCCGGGTTGGCCTCGTTAGTTGTATTTACGGATCCTCGCGATGGCAAATTGGCGACCAAACGCGAAGAACTGCTCCCTGGCCGCCCCGTTCCATATGCTTTCCAAAACCGAACACAACGGTGATTGCAAATTGGTGGCACTTGAGTGAAGGATAAGTCTTGCCAGTGCTTTTCTCACTCAATAGTCCAGACAAACTAAATAATCTAATGATAATATCAAAGGCTCAATAGGACTAGAACCTAATCCCGAGAGTAACTGCATCGCCATCCACTCAGTTAATAAGTTGTTTGTTATCAAACAAAATGGCAATGCGAAACAAATACATCGGACTTTGTCAGCTTTGTTGCGGGTGCAGCAAAACTAACTAAATCTAATCGCACGAACGACTTGCAACGGACTAATCAAAAGACGATGGTAGGTAAAATTAGGGAAGACATAGAAGATCCGCTTGAATAAACAGAAAAACAAACCAATAAAGCGGCTTGATAATTTCCAAACAACCCGGCTCCCGTTTTATCCCGACAGTAGTATAGGGTGACGTACATTAAGTTCACGTACAGTTTTAATTAATAGAGTAAGGGAGCCATGTATTGGAGTAAGTAGCGCTAGTTAGGATAAATAGCGTGCAGAGCCTTTTATCGTATTCCCAAGCTAAATAAACTCGCGCTGTCATATGATCCCAAGATATTATCTAATGCCACAGAGGGCGAACAAACGAAAGGGCGGGAGTAGTAGTAGTAGTAGTAGTATTAGTTAACGCCGGGCTCGGCCCGGCTCATTAGCCGGCCGTTAGCAACCTCCCGAGGGGTATCTCGGCGCGCGTTCTATCTTCTTTATTTACACAGGGGGAAAACAAGGAGGGCAGAGGCGGATCGTGCCTGACCGGGTTCGGGCCCGGTCCTGCTTAGGGGGTTAGTTCACTGACGCGACCCCGTGCCTAAGGTGCACGGAGGGTTCGTCTGACGGCTTGTGCCGTGAAGTGTGGGTGAAAAGGCAGTAAGTCTATTCCTCGTCAGAGTTCGAGTCGTTTACGATCGGTGTCCCTAGGCGTAAAGTGCGTTCGTGGCGCGCGGGGCGCTGGCGGGCCGCTCTGGGGCGGGCGCTGAAGTAGTTGGTGGCTATCGAAAACGCCTGAAAGCTTGTCGGTTGCCCGAGGCTTGTCTGGAAGAATTTGCGGCGTTGGGCGCGGTTTGGCGGCCCGACCGGCCGGTCGTTGTCAGGCCACGGCCAGTTTTTCCACACCGCCCGCGAAAAGCGGCAATGCACCGGGTGTTCAGGGGAGGTCCGCTTCCAGCACCAGGCACACGAGATGTTTGCATCCTGGTGGTTGAAACGGTCATGGTAGGCTTTGAAATCGCCGTGGCCGGTCCTTATGGCCAAATAATGGCCCAGTAGGGGTCTTGGCAAACGCAGTTCCTCGGGCTCCTTTCTCGGTATATATTGGAATTTCCATTCCCTATATGCGGGGGACCGTTTACAAAGTTCTTTACGCCACCAGTCCTTCTCTATATTCGAAAGAATGGTTCTGAGAACCGTGCCGGCACCGCTATACGTGGTTTGCTAAGCCCTCGGGTCTGGGTCCGGCGGTCCGGCGGAGCCGGCCTTGGCCAGCTCGTCAGCCCGGTCGTTTCCCGGGATTCCCTGGTGTCCAGGGCACCAACGGACCCGAACCTCGGTACCTTGTTTTCGGAGTAGATCGACAAGGTCATGGAACTCCAGAAAGGCCCATTGGGACGAACGCGGCGCGTCGCCTCTAAGACCCCAAATAACCGAGGTGCTGTCCACACAAATCCAGATCCGGGCGCCTGGCTGGGCCTTGGCTGCCGCCTGTAGCCCTTTTAGGGCGCCAATCGCCTCGGCGTCGAAAACGTGGCTTTCCGGCGTAATAGATGCGGAGCCTGCGGCAAATTCCAGGCCCGCCCTAAAAGCGGCCCATCCGTACCCTATTTGGACGCAGTTGTTTTCGTGTTTTTCCGAACCATCCGTATATACCACGATATCGTCAGGTGATACCATGTCCAGCCATTCGATAAAGCGGCGGGCTGCTTCCTCTTTCGGGACTCCTCCGGTGGGGTCAGTGCGAGAATCCGGGGCATTGCGAGGTGCGCGCAACTCTAGTCTCCGGATCCGGGGGGAATGGCGCAGTGGTTAAGCGCCATGGCTGTTACTTGAGTAACGTAGGTTCGAATCCTGCTCCCTCCACCTCCTCCCCCGCTTACCCGTGGCAAGGATAACCCGGCTGGCTATCGACAACAACCACCCGCCTGTGCCGTCGAGCCCACACTTGTTGGGAACTTCGTCTCCATGGCTACAAACGACCGACAGCTCCGCTGTTTGGACACAGGCCCCTCTCGATGAAGAGCCGTCAACTGCCGTCAGACGAATCCTCCGTGCGCCTGAAGGCACGGGGTCGCGTCAGTGAACAAACCTGTAAGCAGGACCGGGCACGAACCCGGTCAGGCTCGATTCGCTTCTATGCCCTTGTTTTCCGCTGTGTAAATAGAGAAAATAGAAAGCGCGCCGAGATACCCCTCGGGAGGTTGCTAACGGCCGGCTAATGAGCCGGGCCGAGCCCGGCGTTAAATAATACTACTACTACTACTACTACTAGTCTCCGGATCCGCGGGAGAAGTTGTGCAGCCGTTTGCAGGGTCGTGGCCGAATGGCCCGAGTTGCGGGCACGAGGTGTTTCACGCAGGCGGCTGACAAGGGGGTGCCCCTTGTCCGCGAGCCTTAGTCGGGCGCCGTATTTCAGGCGGGTGTAGGCCAGCGCGACGCGGGCCGAGGGTAGTCCTGCGTCCCTGAGAACAGTGGACGAGGGGGTGGTTTTATACGCCGGGAGGATTGCCCGTGCCGCTAAAACCAGCGGTTTGTTCAATGCTTTGAGGAGTCCTCTTTGCTTGTGCGCTGGGTTGTACTATGCCTCGGCTGCGTAGGTGGCCGAGGAACCCACGCATGCCACCGCTGCCTTGCGAAGTGCAGCCGCAGGCGGTCCGTATCTTACTGCCCCAAAGCTCTTGAGGTGGGCAGCGACCGCCATTGCTTTGGCAGCCCTTTCGGCCACGTGGCGGCGCCCGTCTAGCCGTCGGCTGAACCAAAAACCAAGCCAACGCATGCCCGGGTAGCGCTCGGCCCCGGAGGCGCTTTGTCCGCGTCGACCGCCCGGTAGTTGGACCGGGGTAACCGTTCTACCATTAATCCGGATTTCCGGGTTGCGACCGTGCCTTTTCTTAGTAATATGGATCACCTCTGTCTTTTCCGCTGCAAAATGGATCTTCTCTTCCGCCGCAATTTCGTGCATATCCCGGAATTTATCTTCCAGCCAACGTACGTTTTCCTCCAACGAGGGTGACGATTTCCATGTAAGCACGTCGTCTGCGTATGCCAACCGCCACTTCGTACCGTTTTTGACGAGATACGCCAAATATAGCATATATAGGATCGGGGAAAGGGGAGACCCTTGCGGGGTGCCGCACCCAAGCCGCCTAAAGCCCGTGGTCGTACCCTCCAGCCGGACTCGGGCCTGGCGGCCGCTTAAAAAGTTAATCACGAACCTGAGGAGCATTTTACTAAACCCGAGGCTCCGCATTTTCCGTATTAATCGCCTATGGAGGAGGGCGTCGAAGGCGCCTTGGACGTCGCATGCGACAAGGGTGACTTCCTCCCCGCGAACTAGAGCCTGCTCGATATCGTGGGCGAGGGCACAAACCAGATCCGTCGCCGATCGTTTGGGTAGGGCACCGCCGTGGGTGCAGCTAAGGAGCCCGTTGTCGTGTATGGCCCAAGCTATCCGGCGTGCAACGAGCCTCTCGAGGCCTTTTCCGATGCAGGAGAGGAGGGCTATAGGCCGCCAGGATCGAACGCTGCTCCGGTCTTTCTTCCCCGTTTTCGGTAGCATCGCGACTTCGGCCTTCTTCCAAGGCGCTGGGAAATGTCCGAGTTCCAGGCAACGTTGGTAGAGCCTGCGCACCGGCTCGGCCAACGAAACCCATCCGGCTTTTAGTAGCCGGACGGTCATTCCGTCGATGCCCGGGGACGTGCTCGTAACCCCAATGCAGGAGCGCTCCGCCTCTTCCGCACTAACCTGGGTGTCCCAAGGGATTTTAACCTCGTCCGGCGACCAGGCCTCCAAGGGGTCTCCCTGCAGGTCATCCTCCGCCGAAAATCGGCCAAGCACCTCCCGTTGCAGTGCTTCCGCTTTTGCTAAAGGCTCGCTCACTTGCTCGCCGTTAATAACCAGCGGCGGGGACCGGAGGCGTGGTCCGGCTCCCAGCCAGCCCACCATGTTCCACAAATCCTTATCGTCGCGCAGTTGGTCGATCCGGTGCCTCCAGTACTCCCGCTTCGCGGCCCGCACCCCTTTCGTATAGGCTTTTTCCTCGGCAGAGGCGTCTGCCCTATTTACAGCGCTCCGTTTAACCCGCTGGAATTCGGACCAGAGCCGCTGGCAGTTTTCGGTCCACCAGGGAGCCGAGCTGTCCCTTTTTCCCGCCGGCGTACCCACGACCCACGTCACTTGCTCCCATAAAGTTGTAAATTCAGCTACCCACGCGTCCAATGCGTAGCCATCGGCCGCGGATCCCGGGTCCGGCATGTCTTGCATGCCAAAAGCAAGTAGCTCCGCGAACTTTGGTAACCGGTCGTCCCTAACCGAAACGTTAATCGCCTCCGGGCGGGGGGCGCCGCGCGTCCGCAGCGTGGTATAAAGGGATTCGTGGTCGGAGCCTGTGTAAAGACTGCTGTCAACCACAGTTATTGTGCTGGGGAGGTTGGAAAAGACCATATCCAGTAAACCCCCGTCGCGGTGGGTGGGCACGCCGATATTTCCTGTAAAACTCATCCCCTGGGCTTGCGCCCATGCCGTCAGTTGGTCCCCTCCGCGTGCGTTTGCGCGGCCCGGCTGGTATGCAGCAGCCGCTACGTTAAAATCGCCGCCTAGCACCGTGGGTCCATTTGGCACGGTATTGCATACCATTTCCAGCGCGGCTTCAGTGCCCGGAGCCCTATATACGTTAACAAACAGTATTCCGTTAATTTCGAGCCAGAGTATGTCCCGCGTATTTTGGCCCTGCGGTAGCCGTCGTTGTGCGGCCCTTAGGGCTGCCCCCTTCTTGACGTAGGTGAGCACCCGGGGCCGGAGCCCAGTCATGGCTTCGTAAATGTTGGCGTGCCATTCGTCCACTGGCGCAAAAACATCATAGCCCGGGTGCGTTTGTGTAGTCGTATTTAGCCCGCACCATGGCTCTTGAACGTTAACCAGGTCCACCTTTCTCTGGTGGCACAACTCCAATAGGCTCAGATGCACACCCATCCTTTTACCTACGTTGGCCCAAACTACGTCGAGGCATTCCCGCTGCATATTGCCGAGCGAGTATTTCGTTATATTAATCGACGGGTTGCTTCCAAGTCTATCCCATTAGCGGGGCAAGGTTCGGCAGCCGCTGCGTCCTCCTCCATTTCGGCTGCCCAAACGATTTCGTCGTGCACGCGTTCCTGTTCAACCTGCAGGAAGTTACGGATGTCCGCCCCTGCCGCCTCGCATGGCCGCGCTCTTTTGTTTGAAATGCTCGATCGGGAGCTCGAGGTTTGCGAATGCTGCGATGAGGTGCTTAGGACCGGGATTGCAGGTGCTGGCTCTCGGCGGGCCGTTTCGGCCCGGTCGTTAATAATCGCGGCACGGTTGGCACGTCCGATTCTGCGAATCCCCTTAAGTTTACGCTGTGAAGGTCGTTCAAGCTTCCCATTTACCACCAAAGGTCGGGCAGGGCAATTCTCATGTCCGGATGGGAAATGGCCGTGGCAATTAACGCATTTGGGGGCTGCCTTGCACGGCTCTTCCTCTGTCGCATGTTTTGCTTCACCACATATGCCGCAACGCGCTTGCCGTACGCAGCGACGTATTTCGCAATATCCCTGGCAACCGTCGTGGTGGTGTGTAATTTTGCGTGATTTTTCAACCTTCCGCGCACGTCTCGACACTCCAAAAAGCTGAAAGGGCTTTACGGGTTGAAGGAAGGACACTATCCACGTGCCCTCAGCCGTATGTGGGTCGTAACCATGTTTGGAAATATGCCAGTTGACTGGCTGCTGGCCTGCTGCCACGGTAATCTCCTCCTGGATTACCTCATGTACGTCCTTTCTTCCGTCCAGGCAATTGAGCGTTCGGGGCACTCCAGAGACGGCGTATGTGTGCCAGGTTGTCGGGACAGTGACTTCCCGCGCGTCCAATGCGTCCATAATGGCCTTGACCGCGCTGGGGTTGAGGAGTTTTTGCCGTGTTTCCTCAGAGGCCACCGTAACACCCCAGCCCGTGGGGGTACGCTTGGCGTTTGGGATTTCACTGTGTGGCACCGAGACCAATTCGGCCAGTTTGGTCGTTACCGCGTATGGCTCCCTCGTCACCATCCGCAATTTGTCATTTACGCGGATCAGGATGCGGTTGGACGGCTGTTCTGTCAAACGTTTCGGGGCTTGGGAGCGGTCCCGGCCCGATTGGGAGGGAGTTGCGGAGCTGTCAGGTGCATTGCCGGGCGTCGTACGTATCGGGTACGAGCGCGTGGCCGGGGTTAAAATTTGCGTTGGGGCCGCCGCTGGTGGCGTGGCGGCTCGCTCGGCCCATGTGACCGATTTGTTAATGGGCGTGCCTCTGCCTTTAGAGGCCGACGACGCCGTGCCCGTCCTCGTAATTAAAATGCTGCGCCTTTCGCTGGAACTGGTCGGCGAACGCGACGGGGAGCGTGAACGCTCTTTTTCAGGGAGGGTGCGACTGAGGAACCAGCCGCTGATCACGTCGTCAAGTTCAAGAACAATTCTCCTAAGCGCGGCGTCCTCCGGGGCCTGTAAACTTTCGAGCTTGGCTGCAAAGACCTCTTCGAGCCAGCTGCCGACTGTTTCCACGTTTTCCAACTCCTGCTGCAGTGTTTTGATGGCCAGGGCCGGGAGGCTGGAGTACCTTCCGCGGCCAGCCGGCTGAGGCGCGTTAGCGGTGCGCGTGTCGAGAGATACGTGTCCCGACTCGGCCTGGCCCTGCGGCAAAGCCTGCGGCGTGCTCTGCGGGCGCGCGCGGCGGTTTGAGACCTCTGGTGAGGCCATGACGACCAGCGCCCGGAGGGCGAAAATTCTTCAGCTGTTAAGCTTATTGGTGTGTTTGGGTGTGAATCGCTAACAAAGGTGGGTCTGACCCATGAATGGTGGAGGATGCTTGACGAAAGGGCGGGAACCTTTCACCTAAGTTTGGCACCGACATTAAGCACGTTCGATCTTTTTGGAGAATGATAATCATTATTCTGGCAAGGTTTATGTCAGATCCCATTTCAATTCCCATTTCTGTTCCGAACTTTGGTAACAAACAGCTCGTCGGTCGCTGTGTCGCAATGGTGAGCCTGCTGGATCGAAAGTTGCTGGGCGTGCAAAGCTGTATATCTATGCTAGATAGAACAATGATTGTTTGCGAGGCTTCGGTGCATGTGGTTTTTAATACTGGTTGCTCAGCAGTTTTCGATGCCACCGTATGGCCCAACATGTTGCCTTTGCTGCATGTAGGAAGCGCCTTTCATGCCGTTGCTGGTTCAGCCAACTCAGACCCCCTCTGCTCTCGCTGTGTTTAAATCGGGTGCAGTAGATTTGGCAGAAATAGTAGTGATAGGCTGATGAGGCTTGAGTAAAGTTGGCGGGGAACCATCGCGTTTTAAACACCATTGTGAGCAAAAATGTTCAACTGGCAGATCGAGGTTTGTATGCGTCAGGTCACGCGTTTGGAAAGAGGCAGTTTTAGCACTGCCACTATTGCCCATCAC
Source organism: Pyricularia oryzae 70-15 (assembly GCF_000002495.2). Taxonomy (NCBI): domain Eukaryota; kingdom Fungi; phylum Ascomycota; class Sordariomycetes; order Magnaporthales; family Pyriculariaceae; genus Pyricularia; species Pyricularia oryzae. The sequence goes on along the minus strand of NC_017849.1, from coordinate 5,791,129 downwards.
AAACAGAACAAGAGGCCGAAGCTGGTTGGAACACAGACCCAAGGCCGCCTTTCTATTTTCTGCGTTATCGCTATCCATTATGTGTGGCAGGTGGATATTTGGTCGGTTCAGTATGAACCATTCTAGTCCATGCTATTTGATGCAATAGAAAAGAGATCATGCCGTTCTTGCAGATGAGCACAACATCAAGAATATGCTTTTCCTCTTACCATGCTACCAAGCCCTTGAGCCCTTTGACAGTGATTTATATGCGCAATGTGCCGATACTGGAACGAATCTTGGTGCTGGCTGCGTTCGCCTCAGACCGGATAATGTTTGGCTCGGGATATCCTGCCTTGAGGTGGACTTCTTCGATCCTTGCTATCTTTGAGACTTGCTATACAGGGCGCAAAAAGGCATTTGCCAAGTATCAAGAACAAGAAGGGCACTGCTCCCATTTCGCCACTTTAAAATTAGTAATCCGCCTTTGGCTATTGTGTAAAACCATTCTGGTTGTAGTAATTATTTGCGCCTAATAATATTACGAGCTAGGGTTCGGCACACAACACCGCTATAGCGATCGAACACAATTCAAGATCGTATTTGTTCGCCCATCCATCAGCACAACCTGCGCAACTCGGCAACCCTCCATGACGACCTTAAAAATTCGACGATATTCCAATTCTTTAGCGCTGCTTTTCCACGCCGTATCTCAGACACCTGAATCCTGAGTACGGCGCATTTTGCAAAGGTAAAGAAATACTTGCAGCGGTATACTATCGCTGACCGTAATGCGCACATACCAGTCGAGCCAATATATCCAAGGGAAAGCGTTGACCATACCCAAACTTGGTGGCTCTTTACTTGCCTCGGCCTACGCTATCAATCGGCAGTTTGTTTGAGAAAGTCGACTGCCATCAAATCCGTCAAGGAATAGTTTGCGATCAGCCGCGGCAGGATGTCCAGGTTGTCCTGCATCTTCTTGAATGCTTCAGGGGTAAAATCTTGCAGGTAAACCCTTGCTTCTTCTGCAAGGCTCCAAAGTTGAACACCGATGAAGACAGCAAGCGGCGGTTGGGCCATTAATGTTATATTTCCGGATAGACGGTCGCCGCATTTGACAAGAATATCGATAAAATACGGTCGAAGCATCATTGGCGTTTCACCAACACATGGTCTAGTAACTGGTTAGATACTGGCGATACCTGATGAAACACAGTCAGTTCGGTAGTGAGGCCTTGCTTGGATGATCGCAAGCAGTACGTTAGCATTGGCAGAGCTTTTTTCCAGCTGGCGCCACGCCAAATGTGCGCCATCGTCGCCGACAGGAACGCATCCGCTGCCTATGCTTTGGTCATATCATGTCACCGACGGCTGTATTCCTCTCTTTCCACCCACAGACCTCAATCGATAAGGTCCAGAATAATGTGGTTCATCAGGCTTTTGGAAAGTGGCCGAATCGTTTGTGTAATACTTGCCGTCGACAAAGGTACTCCTTGGGCAACTGCCCCCGACTCCACGCTCTTCCAGCCACTCATGGCTGCTTTGGGCGGGAAAAGGGGGCCCGCGCCAGAGGACGCCGATGGTCTTGTATTGGTTAGGCATATCAAAGCGGGCAAAAAAACGAGAGTGAGGTCCCAGGCATCCACGCCATGAAGAAATACGTCCTCCTCTGGCGAGGTTTCGGGATAATGGCGGACGTGCCTAACTTCACCGCAAACCAAATGAGACCTTACAAAGTCCATCGACTTCTGATTCCATGGCTCCACCCCGTCGAGCTCCATGTGAACCATTTCAATAGCGTCGGTCCATTTTCGTCGGTTGCTCACATCGTGAAGAACACGAGGGGGGCTCTTGGGCACAGAAGTAATTCCTCCCCATAGTATCTATTCCCTCTGCCTTGGCGTTCCGTACAAAGGCTGCATATGTGCACCACAATATAGCAGAGTCATTATAGGTTATATGAGCCGCGTCAGCCTCGGGATAAGCGTGACTTTTTTGCTGTGGGGTACTGCTATTTGGAGATTATCCTGTGCAGCAATCGGAATGAAGATGCGGTGAATATAGCTGCAAGCGGTTCGGTAGCAAATGCATAGCTCGTAGGAGCATCGTAGTCGAGGTTGCCCCAAACACATTACGAATTTGAGTGAAATCTAGCTTCCATTTCAGATGTCAAAGGTTAAATCTCTGGGCATTTATTTTGAACCAGTCAGCCTGAGGGGATGGAACTTGGCCGACGTCATTGTGTAGGTATTGTTGGTTCACTACCAGCCAGCGTCGCATCATTTCGGACGACCATGACATCGACATAGATCAATATCGACATCCTAGTCTCCCCGAGTCCCCAGCTGCTTGTCAATGTTCTGGAGCCAAAAAAAGACTCGGCGCAGCTTGTCCCACTATGCCATAACCGCTGTTTGCAACACATCCAGAGGTTGAGCTAAGGGTTCATTTTTGCCAGGTTTGCATCGTCTCTTGACCGTCAAGCGCATCCCTATTGTATTATGGCCCGGTACGTTCAATGTTTTCCTATCGAAAGTTCGGTCATTGCTCCGAAGTCTCATGGCTTTTCCTCAACAAGATCGAAACGTCATCATTCCACGGTAGACAAACCGTCACAACCTGGCTTGCTGGGGCGGTAGGGTGGGCCGGTTCGGCTTGTGATATTGATCGAAAAAAGTCAAAGTGGAAGCGTGGTTTGACTGCTATTTCTCTCTTTCGGCCGCGCTCCAGTCTCACATGGCTTCTTATTCTCAACCACAGGCCCAGGACTTCCCTGTGAAAATGGGCTTGTCTCGTCTACCGCAGCAAGGCATCAACTTTTGGGATCAAAAAAGTCCGAGTAACCATGCGCCAACTGGTGCTCCTTGCTCGTCGTTTCGGCACATACAATCTGTGACGTGGGAGCGGATGAGGCGCGGCGGTTGCCAGATTCTCTCGGTCGGGGACTGTTCAACGACGGCGAAGGGTAAAGTAGAGTCGAGATGCGCTGATACGCGTCTCTGTGCCTCGCGCTAGAATCGAGCTGTCCGTTGTTAAGAAGGGTGTCCACTTTTGCCGCAGTCAGACCAGAGAATAAAAGGTATAAAACTCACGTCTACAATATCGCTAACTGGCCCCGATCCACGCCGCGCTTTGCCGTCTATATACACCAGGGTCCACAAACTAGGATTACAATCGGTAACGATCTGGCTTTTTGGATAAAGAATGGTGTTGTCGGCCGCCGTTACAAAAGTCCTCCACAAATGTAGGACCGTTAAATCCCGCTTTACCGATCGTTCGGAGTGGTTTTCCGATTTAATTGATAAAGTTTGTCGCTCGGAATTTTCGACATAATTTTCGAGGAACCAGTTGCAGTAGTTCATTGCCTCAAATGTTCTGGGGCCTTTACCACAAAGATTAAGCCAAATGTGGTTAGGACTAACGTTACGGACGATATCGCTGAAATATTTGCACGTTTAAATTATCCCAGAATTACCGAATTAGCAAATGAGTTGCCGAGGGGTATATCGCGTATAAAAACGCCATGCCAGGAATAAAAAAAGAAAATAGTGCTTTTAACTTCCTTTATTATTGCATTACCCGCTCCTATGCGACGCGGTAATTGTCGCTATCCCCAGGTGGTTTGTCCAGCAACGGGTCGTTTAGACGTAACACGTTTCGTTTCCAACAACGCGCGCTGTTTTTTTTTCGAATTTTAAATACCTAAAGGCCTGCACTGGCCGTATCGTTAAAGCAAAAATTGCCGCGCGTGGAGTTCCCATTGCAAAAATTGTCGACGCCGTTAAACAGGTCCCTGTTAAGTCACGGGCGAAACAGGAGACAAAAGGGTGGCGGGCCCTCTTTTCAAAAAGAGAGCGGCGCGCAGGCACCCTTACTCTGGGGGCGTCGAGACCTTTATGGCTATGGCCGTCGATATGGATTGCATCCGGAAAACAGGAGACGGTTTTTGACGACGTTGCAAGACTGGTGGCGGCGAGGTAAAGGATCCAAATGGAGAGCGGCGCAAAACCGAAGGCAACCATGGCACCAAATCCTCCCCGTACTACTTTTGCCCTCACTCAATCGGTACGAGGAGAAAATGTTTGATTTGGGATCCAAGGCGTCCACAAACGGACGCTTTCGCTCCTGGTTTGACTAGGGGAGAGCGCACGGGATCCCGTATATTCCAGTGGGTGTGGCCGTATGTGTTGGTCCGGGCTTTTGCATTGTGTTCATATTCCTTAAATTATGCCTTGAACATCCAGGAAATATCTGCAGCTCGGTCCGACTGTTTGCTTGACCACTGGATAGCCTGATCAAGCTCCGAGCAGGCAAAGGAAGAATTTCCCGCAGCCGCCGCGGAAATGGTCAGGTAGCAAACTAGGTTCATGACCTGTACCCGACGCGTATGGTAGCAAGCGCTGCCAAAGTGCATCCCGCCATGAAGTTGCACGTTTGTGACCACGTACAGTCAAGGACGATCACCCAGCCAAATCACAAAGTAAATATCCAAGGTTTGGTTTTTTATATCGTCAAACGATTTGCAAATTTCGCCCCAGTGTTAAGCTAGTCCAGTTCTAGTTCTAGTCTAGCTTTCATCCGACCCTCAGAATGGGGCCCAAAGGTTCAGACGACTTGACGGCTTGGACGGTCATTGTCAAAGCCGCCGTCAGCCAGACAGCCCCACCGTCCTCCCCCAACGACTGGCTGTGGCATCTGCCGAAACATAGGCCCCAGAACAAAACCCCCCCAGGATTTCCCCGCTCACGGGGGGATCCACCCTGTCCTTGGAGAAAACCAAGTCGACTCGAAACCAACGGCAGTTTTTTTTTGGCTGTGCTGTTGCTTTGCACCGTGACAAGAGCGCCAGGCGGCAAAATCGAGGACAAGTTTCCCGGGAAATTGGAATGCTCCCCAAATGAACCCTTCAGGATACGGAAAAAGATTATTTCGAAAAAAGTATAAATTCACGAGGTTCGATAAAATAAAAGGCCTTTTTTTGAAGAGAAAAAAAAAATACTGTCGGGAGCAGAGCAAGTCTAGATTAGATTATCAGGTGAAGCACAGAACCTTTGCATTTGTTTGCCCAAATCTGGCCCGGGTTTTTAATCATCTCGAGCGATTCCGATGTTCCATAGGTTGTCCATTCTTATCCGTATACAGCGTGGTGGTTCTCTGGAGACTGCCGAAGCCGTTGGGATTACGTGGTGCATTTCAGGGGAATCTTTTGTGCGACCAGCGGGAAGCGGGCCAGGTGGTTCAGTCCAAAGATGGTGTCGATGCGACACAAAATACTGTCATAATTTCTTGCTATAATACAGTTGGTATTATCGAACCCTCGATCCAGCTGCCAGATCTGTCCGATTTGCCTCTAGCCCATCAAAAGCAACAGATCATTGTGCATCACCGCCATTGCGACGAACCCAAAAGAACGATTTTCGGTAACGTCAAAACGTTGGTCGGGTTGCAGACTACACACCCAATACCGACAAAATCTTATCAGCAGTCATTTCCGTACAGTCGTCATCTGCCGATCGAACAAACAAGGTCACTCCCTATCTCACAGTCCATGCGCCCGCCCCACACGTCTCATAATCTTTATCCCGTTCCTACCACGACAGCCATCGTCTGTCCCGGGTTTTTTTGCCTCGAGCTTGGGAGAATGCCGACATTTTTTGTTTGTCCTTTTTTTTTTTTCTGCTTTGTACCATGAGCTACAGGAATCCACTAGCAAGCGCTATTTTTGTAAGCGATTTTCCAATTACACCCCCACTTTTTGCCAACCCACGGCAATTGTTTGGCCGCCGTGTTGGGATTACTGTCAGCCGCAGCTTGGACGACATCATAAGGAGGTTGTGTCCCTCGTGCCGTCGTGGGCCTAGATTTGTTTTGTTCATCTTTTTTTTCGATGACATTTCTTTACGGGTGACATGGTGGTCCCTTTAGAAAAGCCTTAATACTCGCAAGGAAATACACATCATTATTTTTCCTCAAGTGCACCCTTACTCCAACGATTAGTGCCTAAAAACACCCACAGTCCCACCCCCCCCCCCCGTTCAACACGGATAATATTCATCCCCATACAGCGCAGCATCACTTTCAACACGGCGCCATGCAGGGCCTCACAGCACCGATACTGCACTTTCTGGCCGCCAACTGGCTCCCGGTCCTCGTCGCCGTCACGGCAGCATGGCTGGCCAGGAACCGCTTCCAAAAGGGGCTGCACAAGTACCCGGGGCCGTTCTTGGCGTCCCTGACGGACTTTTGGCGAGTGTGGGATGTGTACAAGCAGCGCCCCGAAGTCACGCATCGAAAGTTGCATGAAAGGTACGGCGACGTGGTCAGGCTGGGACCCAATGCGCTGTCCTTCTCCGACCCAAAGGCCCTCAAGGCCATTTATGGACTGAACAAGAACATGGTCAAGGTGTGTCCCTTTTTTTTTGTCTCATCATATACAACCAAGGGTCCCACAAAATACTAACAAACGACCAAGTCCGACTTTTACATCGTCCAACAATCCGTCGTCAAGGGCCGCCGCCTCCCGTCCCTCTTCAGCACCGTGGACGAGTCCTTCCACGCCAAGTTCCGCCGCTGCGTCAACGCCGCCTTTGCCATGTCGGCCCTGGTCCAGTACGAGCCGTTTGTCGACAACACCACCAAGCTCTTCCTCGACCAGACGCAGCGGCTGTTTGCCGACAAGCCCGCCGGCGACGACAGCGGCTGCGACTTTGGCCGCTGGCTGCAGTTTTATGCCTTTGACGTCATTGGCGAGATCACCTACAGCAAGCGCCACGGCTTCGTCGAGAAGAACGAGGACATTGACGGCATCGTCTCGTACCTCTCCAAGCTGTTCCTCTACGTCGCCCCCGTCGGCCAGATGCCGCTCCTCGACCTGCTCTTCCTCAAGAACCCGGTCTACCTCAAGCTGTCGCAGTGGGGGCTGTTCGACTCGACCTTTCCCGTGGCCAAGTTCGCCCGCGCCCGCATGGCAGAGCGTCTCCCCGCCGGCGGCAGCATGAACGGCGGCTTCGGCGCCGGCGCGGATGAGAAGCCCGCGGCGGAGCCCCACCCCTCGACCAAGTCGCCCGACCTGCTGTCAAAGTTCCTCGCGGCGCAGGAGGCGAGGCCCGACTTTATGGACGACTCGCTGGTGCAGACCATGGCGGTGTCGATGGCGTTTGCCGGCTCCGAGACGACGGCCATCAGCCTCAGCGCCGTCTTCTACTACCTTCTCCGGAACCCGTCCGCCATGGCCAGGCTGAGGCGCGAGATCGACGACGCGGCGCGCAGGGGCGAGTTTGAAGACGGCGAGACGGGCCTGGTGACGTGGCACGAGAGCCAGCGCCTGCCGTACCTGGACGCCTGCGTCAAGGAGGCCTTCCGGGTGCACCCGGCCGCCGGTCTGCCGCTGGAGAGGATCGTCCCCGAGGGCGGGATGGAGATTGCGGGGCATTTCGTGCCCGGCGGCACGATTGTCGGTGTTTCGGCTTGGGTTATCCATAACAACAAGGACATCTTTGGTGAGGATGTGGATGTGTATCGGCCCGAGAGGTGGCTGGTCGATGAGGAGCTGGTCAAGGCTGCCGGGCCGGCTGGGCATGAGGTTCGGGCTCGTGAGGAGCAACGCATCAAGGAGATGGGTGGCATGATGATGCAGTTTGGAATGGGGTCGAGGACTTGCATCGGCAAGAACATCAGCTTGTTGGAGATTTACAAGCTAGTGCCCAGTTTGTTGAGGAGATTTGACGTGAGTACCCTTTGTTTGCGAGTGGACTGACATTGCGATGATCACATGCTAACATATGATTTCCATACATCAGATCGATTTTAAAGACCCACAGCAAGAATGGGAGCTGGTCAATGCTTGGTTCGTCAAGCAAAACAACTTTTGGGCCAAGTTCAAGACGAGAGAGCTGGTGCAGCCGGATGAGAAGAGCGGTGCGATTGCACGGTGAATAGGTTTTATATAATATTGTTTCCTTTACAGGAATTTCCACTGCGAAAGACTGAATAACACTCTGAGCACGCGATGTCCTTGTCCATGTTCTTGAGGGATAGCCCGTTACCCTTCTACAACCCCAGTAGTTGTCAGATCCGGTGAGATGGAGGTTTCTTTGGCATCAGACAGACGTGGACTACCGGGCAATCTCGCCGATGCAGTTTGCTGTTCCCCATGCTTCCCCAAATCTGTTCTAACGACAAACCCCGCGCACCGAAGCATTTCGACCATAGCAGTGTTTCCCAATTCGATGGCGGTATAAAACGGCGTTGACCCATATCGTTTGTTTTTGGGGTCAGCCCCGTTGTGAAGCAAAAGCTCGACCATGTCCTTTTGTTTATTCATGACTGCGATTTGCAGAGCTTGCGAAATTTTGACTTCTTCCCTTGCTTCATATGAATCCCAGCCCTTTTCGAGCAACGTCTCGGCCATGGCCACGTCTCTGGCTATCACAGCCACTAAGAGAAGTGAGGTAATGGGGTTAAAGGATCCCACCTTGAGCTCGGGGACCAACAGCCTCGACACAGCCGGTATATCACCAAGCCCGACTGCCAACCACAAGAGGCAGTCTGGGCGGGCATATACCCACATGTTCTTGAGCTCAAGCCCCAGTTCCAGGTGCGCTGCGATGTAGTCGCTGATTACGCAGCTCTTTAGCTGGGCCAGCCACCCCCACCGGCGAGCCAGGTCATCGGGGCCATCCAGGCCAGAGGGGCGATCCAGATACTTGAGGACATACATGATTTCTTGGAGGTCTTCTTTCATCAGGTCCTCAACAAGTCTCTTTATGTCGCCTTTGAGGCTCAGCAGCTTCCCATGGGCGTAGGATAGCGGGTGATCGGAAATATTGCTGGTTTCGCCCAGCAGGCCCTCTCGCGCGAGATGAGGTAAGTTGGAGAGAAATAGCTGAATAGTATCAAATAGTGGAGCAATGGCCGCCGGGGCTAGCTGCGTTATTGGGTTGGGGGTTTCCCAGAGGAAGTTTCTGTAGCCTCGCATGGCCCATCGGTCGACTCGAGGGTCCCCAAGGAGGCGGTGTACAACGGCCCAGGGCCTTGATTGGGCGGCTTTGGCTAGCGGTGTCTTCCCATTGTGTTCAACCTGTGGGTTGATGTCTGGTCTGCCCAGGATGGCCCGGAGGAGACGTGGAAGTTGTGGTTTACTTGCGGCCAGCATCCAAACAAGTGGACAAGGGTCGTTTTGGAAATATTAGCTGTGGCCTGGAGGAGCTTTAATAGGGAGGAATGCGGTCAGGGTTTGGCATTATCACTCACCTCTCATCCAAGGAATCCGACGGCCACTTCGGATCGTTCATGCTATCCAAGCTCAAACCCAACACTACCACCTCGACGGCGACCGCCTCTAGGCTGCTGTAGCGCAAGGTCCAACTAAGAAACGAATCATCTGCCTCTGGCAACTCTTCTAAAAACTGATCCATCGTCCACTGGGGCAGGTGACGCGTCCACAGGCCAGCCCTGCCCGTCACCCCTCTGTTCGCCATGAGATATGCGATTGTCCTCTCAATCACTACGCGTGTGTCAACATCGTAGTCCGGCTGCAGAGATGGCGCGTCAGATGCTAAACCCAAAAGCGCGTAAACCTTATCCCTTTCGTCGGACGCCTTGCAACTCGAGCCAAACTTGTCCATCAGGGTGCGCAAGTCCCGCGCATTATTCCACCACGATGTCATCCGCAGTGGGCCAGGCAAAAGATCCAGTACAGCCTGCGTCCCCTCAGGAACTTCAAAGTCGAACAGCTGCGGGACGAGCACAAACGTCGACGATTGCACCGAGTAGCGATCGTACATGACCAAAGCCGATCGCGCCTTCGCCGCTTCCTGTATAACCCAGATCCTAGTGAACCACGCTGCGCGGTACAGGCTTGGGACCTCCTGCTGCTCTATTTCCGTCAAGGACGGGAGAGGGTATCGGTACTCTACTCCGACGTCCAGCTGTGGCAGTTTCTCTCTCTTCATGGTCAGCGGCCAGCGGGCCTGACTATGATCATTCGGGTCCTTGCCGTACGTGACGGCCGAGTAACCCTGATTGCGCACCTCGTTCACCCACAGGCCGACGGGGGAAGATTGTCTAGAGAAGTTCGGCCTGGCGTTGACTCTCCTGTCTAGCGCATCCATCCACCTTATAATGGAGTGTTTCAGGGCATTCCCCATCCCGAGCCAGACCAGAACTCTCTGGGCGCAACTGTACGTCTGCGCCATTTGTCCGACCTGGTGACCGCGCTCTCGGTGGTCGGCCTGGTTGATACAAAGCGCATCGATCCAGACTATTCTGTCCTCGTGGTCCAGGCGAATGCTAGACAAAGCGTGGAAGAGATTTGTCGTGACGTGGTGAACTTTGCCGTTCATGATGATGGTGTGCTTTATGGTCTCGGAGGTTCCATCTTCGCAGGCCCATGTATATGACAGCGCCTCGTACGGCACCCCTTCAGCCTCGTGCAGGTACGATTGGAAGAGCTCGCATCGTATAATGGGTGGCCACTGCGGGTCCTGAGACCTGCGGAAGAGGCGGCAAAGTCTGATGGCATCTCTGCCTAGGTCGAGAGGATCCTACTCGTAAAGGCTCGACATTTGTGATTGCTTGGTGCGACAGGAGGTTGTGGATAAATGCTATACACCGATCAGTTCTAGATAGTCAGTTTAAGATGACTCAATCAAGTCGTCGAACAGTCAGTCAGTCTATGGACACAGCAGAACTGCTAAAAAGTAGGATATTTCGAGAAATATTACTGTCAATCTGAAGAAGACTAAAGCTTGAGTTCGCGATAGGTTTGAAGCGGGTAATAACCCGCACAATTGTCTATATATATATTACTCAACATTTGTTGCACAAAGCGACGCTGGTTGCTTTTTGGCCAGGTGCTGCGGGGGCGCAGCCAAATGCAATCGGAAGATTGGTCAAATCCTCAAAACCCGATTTGCAAACCAGGGCGGAGCATCCAGAGCTGGCCGGGCCATTGGTTATTATTTAGTATTCCTACAGCTTTGCGGTGCCGAGACCTGCGTGCTGGGAGGGGCATGGCGCCTTTTTTCTACTTCGTGTTTTGCTGTTTGTTGTTGTTGCTGTTGAAACTGTGCGCGCGAAAGATCGCAAGGCGCGTTTCCGTATCCGGAGCACATGACCTACAAGTCGGTTGCCTTGCTCAAAGCCCTCTTCATCGATTCTCTTTTCTGGAAAGATTTACTCCCAGTTGAGCAGAAAGTCAACCCAACTGGAGAAAGCAAGCAAATTATCGATCAGCCTTGGTCTTGGGTAGATTGGGACGATTTGCCGGGTACCTTTCCACATTCAGCTTAACACGACAATTCATCCAAAACGTCGACAAAAATAATTACAATAGAGTCACACTGGAGCTGATGACTACCTAGTTGTGGAAAAAGGTGACGAGCAGGATTTTCTATTTTGGCGTGGTAGGAAGGATCAATCGGTGATTTGCCTGCCTACACAAACGAAGCTCTTTCCCCCAGGCTGGGTGCTGGCTAACGGGGCCACAAGTCACCTGACCCAACACCAGCACCCGATGCTGAGCATGCCTAGAGAGGTACCTAGGTACTTTAAGGAAAGGTAGCTAAGGGAGTCGCCCACTTTGGCAAGCAGGTTTGCATTCCTATGTAGACTTTCTAAAGATGCAGAAAGCAAAGCAGATTACAATTTAGTATAGCGTCGAGCTAGGTATCTTGAGCAAACGCAAGAAAATGTGCCAGAGAAATGAGATAGGAACATACAGTAAAATACAGACAGAGAAAAAGAAGAAGAAAAAAGAAGAAAAAGAAAAACCAGAGCCAGCTCCCAGTAAAACCCCTCCACCCTAAGCATCCACCTTTACAAAGCTGTCCCCCTTGAGCTCCTTCTGCAGCCAAACCCACAACCTCTCCTCCAGCTCGTCCGCCTTTTTCCTATCCCTGGCGATGCCAAACTCCTGATCCGGCAGCCCGACGGGGCAGTAGTACTTTCCGCTGACGAGCTGATCCCTGGGGGCGGTGGCGCACCAGAGCTGGTTGTAGCACCCCATCTCGGGCGTCTTTGTGCCCGTGAGCTTGACGAAGAACGCTGGCGGTTGCCGGGTGCTGCCAGAGAGGTCGTTGGCGATGCTGGTGGCGACGGTCCCCGGGTGGGCCGACACGATGGTGATGGCGGGAAACTCCCTCGCGAGGCGGCGCACCCACAGGATCACGGCCAGCTTGCTCTGCGCGTAGCGCTGCATGGCCGTCATGCCGCCGCAGGTCGGCTCCTTGAGCAGCGCGCCGCCGCTGCTCAGCCGCACGCCGTCCGGTTTGGGGTGCACGCCGTGGCCGCCGCTCGCGACCGAGACGACGCGCACGTCCGCCCCCGGGATCGCGGCCGTCTCCATCAGGCGCGGCAGCAGGAGCTCCGTCAGGCGCGCGTGGCCGACAAAGTTGACGCCAAACATGGACTCGTAGCCGTCCTTGGTCGTCCACCCCTTGGCGGGCAGGATGCCGGCGTTGTTGAGGAGCACGTCGAGGCGCTCGGTGCGCGACAGGAATTCGCTCGCGGCCCGCTTCACCGACTCGGCGTCGCCCAGGTCGATCTGGAGAAAATCTATCTTGACGTCGGGGCACTCGGCCGAGATGGCCGAGATTGCCTTTTCGGCCGCCTCGGGGCGCAGGTCGGCGATCCAGACCTGCGCGGGCGAGTGGCGCGCAATCTCGGCCACGAATGCCGCTCCGATTCCTGAGGCGCCGCCCGTCACGAGCATGGTCTTGCCCGTCTGAGGGGGTATATCGCGCGTCGGGTTGAAGTTTTTGCCATGTTTAAAAAAGGGTCGGATCCCGTAGATCCAGGCCTTGGCCATGAGGATCTTTTCGGCATTTGTAAAGGCCTTTTCCGTTTTTGCCATTTGAACTTGAGCGATTGGTTTTAAGTTGAATTGAAAATAGCTTTGGCCGGAAATGCTAGAGTTGATTGGAAGTAAAAGGAAAGAGTCGCAATGTTGCAACGTCGCAATGTCTCAATTCTTCTTCCTCGACAAACCGAAGTTTTCGAAAGCAAAAAAAAAAAGCTGCATGTTACGGACATTGTGGAAATTTGAAATGCATCGCACGGCTTTTAATTGCCCTCGGACCCTTTTCCGGATTCGAACGCGACGAAGCTCAATGACATGCAGCGGGCTTTCCCTCTTGTTTTTTGGTCAGGGTCCGAGAACGAATACGAATGGGGAAGCGACACTTATGAGGAGCCGTATCTCAGACCACGTAAAATTATCCCCTCATTTTGAATGTATTGCCCGGCTTTAGGCTTCCCCTTACTTAGTTCATCCCAAACGCTACAAAAACAGATCAGGACACCGTCGCAACCATTACAAGGGGGAAAGAAAAGATAGTCCCAGATAAGCCCCAGTATCCGAATTAAAAACTGGTCTCAAACTAATCTCCACGTGCTAGGTACGACTCTTGTTGTTTTGTTATTTTTGGAAAAACACCATCGATTTACATGATAGGCCAGCTGCCAATTGGCTTTTAGTCGGGGTCGACATTGGCTTCGTGGCATGGGAATCATCCGAGATCCATCATGATTTCTATGGCGTTTTGGGCAAAAAGTCCCCGAAATAAGTCCTGAGATCCCGTCCTTGATCGGTATTGCGCACGGGCTTTGCCTCCGCGATCTCGGTTGCGTAGGAAGTGGCAGAACGAGACGGTCGCGTGTGGAATGTCTAGAGTGCGCCTGATGCCCATCCTCTTGAAGCCATGACCTGGGTTGGGCGAGTGAGGGGTAGTGCAACAAGGTGCTGTGGCGGACCGATTTTCACGGGCCTCGCCATCACCGTCCAGATTGTTGGAAACAGTATGAGGAAAATTGAGTAGAGAATCGATGGCATGACTAGTAGTGCGAAATGTTTCGGTTTCAGTCCTGGGCTAAGTTCGCTAAAGGCATGGTGCTGCAAAAGGCTAGAGAAATGGATAGCGAAAGTGGTAGAACCTGACGGTAGTTATCTCCCAGCAGATTCTTTGTCATGAAAAATCATCATCGCCGGAGCGGGCAGCGATTTGCGGTGGTGATGCAAGCAGGTGGTGAACAAAGAAAGCTTCCCAGCCGATGCAATTGAACCGAGTCGGTTTGGACTGCCTCATTCGTGGAGGAAGAAGAAAAGAACGGAACTAAAGAAGACTTGCAGATGGCTACAATTGGATGATGCGGAATATTTAGATGAAATAAACGGTTTCGGTAGGTCGCATGTGCAGCTCCCGCCGAGAATCATTGGGCTTGACTGTAAGAAGGAAAGAATTGACGGCAATGTTTTCTCAGATGATCTTGCCAGACAGGATGAGAATAGAGTCGACAAAACGTTGGGTAGGGGATATGTACATGGAAAGTATATGGACGTGCTTTGTTCAGCCCTTATCAAAAATATACAAAATTCCTACCATGAACCCTTCAAACTAAAAGGTTGTAAAGAGAGCCCTACTTGCGGGCTGAACTCTGTCAGTCGTCCTTCTTGGACGCTTCAGGCAGATCCACCAACAACTGCTCGTCCCGCCTCCAGACCAAAGCTAGAGCCGCACCGCCAGGGCCCACCAACACGGTCAAGACGCTAGCCATGCTAGGCGCGGCTGTCGAAGCCCAGTACATCTGAGCGGCCCAGAAAAGGACAGCGGCTCCGCCAAAGTACACGTCATATTGGAGGAGGTTGAGCACGCCGTCAGCAGCCGTAGTGATGGGCACGACGTTGCCCGGGCGTGAGACGGGCATGAAAACGTCCATGAAATCGATCGATGCACCCTCGAGCATCGCCGGCCGCATGTCCGGGAAAAATACCCACATGAGCGTCAAGGTGTGCACGGCGGCCGTCATGACCAGGGCGGGAAAGTAGACGGCGCGGAGGCGTTTGGTGAGGCTGGGTCCCGGCTTCTTGGGGTCGACGGGGGGAGGGGCCGGGACCGAGTTGTCAACACCAAAGAGTTGGAGGGCGTTGGAGAAGATGAAGCGGGCCAAGCTGACGTATACGGGGAAAAATTGCCAAATGACAATGTAGCGCTGAGTAATCTGGGGCGACGACGAAGGCAGGCCGAGCAATACAGTCGGGATGACGAATCCCCAGACGATCGAGTGGATGACGACGGACAAGTCGGCGTTGCCGACGCCAAGGGCCTTGAGGAGCACAGGCTTGGGCGTTGCTGCGGAAAGGTTGGCGATGGGGGAAGTCCACATCCACACGGCAACCCAGACGCTTATGGTGATGCCGAACGGGATGATCTGGTACAGAACTCCCCAGATGACGGTGTAGGCAATCGCCCTACCACGGTTGCCCTCGCGCAGACCCTCGAGCAACAGCAGCGTGTGCATGGAAATGACTTGACCAGCAAACCAAAAGCTGAACAGAGACAGGCGAGGGCTTTCGCCCGTCACGGCAGGGTAGAAGAATCGAATGAGGATGGATAGCATTTTTCCTGCGCCCGAGTCTCCTACATCAAGGAGCTCCCCGTCGACATTGGAGCCCGGCAAACGCGTCGGGTGGTCTTCTGCAAGCGCATCCAGCATGTCAAACAGGCCATTCTGTTTCGGGATGCCCATGATACAGTAGGCCGCAGCCATGGCTGCGGCCAGAGGGACGACTGGCGAGGTAGTGATTGGACCCATTATGCTGTGTAACTAAACGCGGGCAAGGCGCACAAAGGCTAGGAGACACTTGACGATGGAAGTTGATCTCATCCGAAGGTTACATGAATGAACTTTCCAGCCTGTCGGTTCTGGGGCTGAAAACTGGCGACAGCCAGGCAACCGTCAATCTGACGCGATTTATCTGGTACGCGATCGGCAGCATAATTGGACATGAACGTGTGGGGCTGCCAGGTTTTGCTGACGAGGTGGGGCAGCGGAGGTTTGCTGGTTTAGGCTAGAGTTCGTGATATCCTACCCTAACCCTGAACGCTGAGGAGCTGCGAAGTTTCACTGCGAACCAAGCCAGCCCACCTGCCTCGGATCCCGGCAACCCCGCACTTTGCAAGCGTTCATGCCATCGCTGTTGCACAAGAGACATGACAAACTCAAGACAACAAAAATAGCAACCACCATCATCTCGTGTTACCCAACCAAAAAGATCTTCACCGTATGCTCCGTAAATTTACCCACCATAACAATCGAACGTCCCCGGAATGCAGAAATGCCAACCACCGCCTAGCCCGCTGCACCCCGCAGAATACGAGGTTGTAATACCTCGTGTCAAATCAGCCGATCAAGACCGGCGGCGGCGTTCAATCTACTGCAGCTAGTCCCGACCCAATCAATGACAGCGGGGGCTACACGGTTTTCCCGATTCGGTTCTATAGCGTGGGCTGGCTCTGCTGACGGCATACGACTTTTCTGGTCGGCGTTGCTATTCTGATCATGTCTTTTGCGGCCGATGAGGGTTTTTTTGTGTGGCATGGTCTAAATGCATGCTGTCTACGTATTGCGAGCTGCTAGTGGGGAGACATCCAGGGAGGAATTGGTCGTCATGATCGCCAGAATTGCTGCCAGTCAGTGGCGGAGTCGGTCCGAGATGGCATTCCAGGTATTTTGGTAAAGTTGACTGGGGGTTTGTCGAGTATAAAATGTCGTTAATGTCCAGCAAGTATCAGTAACTTTCACTCATCCTCATCCAGCACACAGTCTACTCCTCAAAGCCTCAAAGATCCTCAAGCAAAAAAAAAAAAAAAAAAAAAAAAAAACAATTCTCGGAGAACAACCTCCTGAACACAAAACAACTCGCCAAGATGCAGTTCTCAACCACCACCCTCATCACCCTCCTGGCCTCCGTCGCCGCCGCCGCCCCCGTCTCCACCATCGCGGCCACCTGGACCGTCACCGGCTTCAAGCGCACCTGCAACGCCGCCGACACGGTTTGCAAGGTCGAGTTCGGCCTCAACGGCACCGGCTGCAGCTACGAGGTCAAGGCGGCGTCCTTGGCCTCGCAGGCCAGCGTCAACGGCGTCACCTGCGGCCCCTACCAGGTCACGAGCGGCTGGAGCGGCCAGTTCGGCCCCGGCAACGGCTTCACCACCTGGAGCGTCGCCGACTGGAGCAAGAGGCTCATCGCCTTCCCCAGCTACGCCGACCGCGACATCCCCAACGGAAAGGTCGTCAGCCCCGACAGGAGCTTTGCCGTGCAGGCTCTGTGAGGGGGTTATTTCATGATGTTATGAGGGATCTGACGCTGGAATGATATGATGCCTATTTGGGTAGTCTTTATTTTTAATTGTTAATACTATTATTAGTGCTTTGCATATTGGCTGCATGATGAGTTGTTGGTTTATGCATGTGGCGTGCACCCTTTTGTTCTCGGTGACAGGATAGACTTTCAAGGCAAGTGGTCTTTTTCAAAGAGGATCAAACAGATCTGGGTTGACTATATCACTAAAACTAGGATTATATACCAAAGGTACCATTCTATATAAGACAAGATAAGAAAGAAAAAAAAAACGCCATTTATACAAGAAAGCCCTCACCAATCAGAAAATCAGAATCGGCTCTTGAGCTTACCAAGAAGCCCCGAGACGAGACTCAAAATTCCCTTGCCACCATTGAGGCTGTCGCCGTTCATGATCTTCCTGGCCGTCTCGCCGGCGATGCCGCCCTGCAGCCACTTGCTGACGAGGTCTTCGTCGGGAGCGCTGAAGGCCCTGATCCTAGGCGGCAGCGACTTTGTGCACTCGGTCAGGGTGTTGATGTTGTTGACGCCCAGCAGCGACAGGCGGATGTACTCGCGGGCGTAGTCAAAGTTCCAGTGCGACTGGCCGTTGTCCTTGGCCGCGAACAGGCTGAACTCCTGCTTGATGAGCGGGTGCTGCGACAGCACCACGTCCGACTGGAACTTGAACACCCGCTGCGGCGTCGGCACCTGGTTCAGGGTCTGCTGGTAGTAGAGGATATCCCACACGCCCGGGGTGCTGTCCTGTGGGTCGCCGGCGCGGGACGGGTCGACGAATCGCTGCTGCGAGGTGGTGTGGGCGCCGAGGAGCGCGGTCAGGCCGTGCGGCTCAATGGTCTTGTTGCGGAACATCTCGATCAAAAAGTCGGCGCTGCCGTCGACGGGGGGGAGCAGGCCCTTGGGCGACGGGACGGACGAGTCCTTGCGGCCGATAAAGGTGCGCACGCGCGGGCCGAGCGGGCAGACGACGGTGGCGACGTTGGCGGCGAACTGGACCAGGTCGGCCATGCCCACGCCATACCTGGAATACTGCGCGTACCACTGCTTGGTCTGCGCGACGATCTCCTCGAGACCGCGGTTGTCGGAGCGCAGAATCTCCTCGGGTGCCAGGATCAGCGAGCCGTCGGCGCCTCCGAGCGGGCCCGTGGTCCGGGACCAGCCACCTGCGTCGTGGAAGCCCATGCGGATGGCCGCGCGGGCCAGGTTCGTGCAGCGGCCCGAGTTGCCCCTGAAGATGGGCACCATGTCGTCGGCGACGTACTTCCAGATGCAGCACGTGTCCTTGGCGCAGGCCGCCGTGCCCTTGCGGGCCAGCTCGCCGGGACGGTACGCCTCGCCGCTCTCGGGGGCGCCTCCGGTCGTGGTCAGCAGCTCCTTGATGGCGAAGCCGGTGCTGGAGAGCTTGTTGTTGGGCATGCCGATCAGGTCGCCGATCAGCTCGAGCGAGTCGAGGTGGTGGTTCTCGTCGGGGTCGCGACCGCCATCGGCGCCGTCGACCTCCTCGTCTCCGTCCTCGGCATCGTCGTTGTCAGTGCCCTCGCACCTCTTGCTGCACTGGCGGGGCTGCTTGATGTTGGAGGACGCCTTGGTGATGTCGCGGACAAGCTTGTCGTGGAAGTTTTCGCCCGCGGCCATGGCGGCGCGGACCTGCTTGTTCTGCTCTGGTGTGCCCATGCCCGGGTAGGCGAGGGCTGGAGCCACCGCGAGGGCGGCGGTGAGAAGTGTGGGACGCATGTTGTCGGTGTTTTAAGATAAGAAAAAGGGGGTGTCGTCAAGGTAAGTTATATATACAAAGACGAAGAATTAAATAGAAATTAAGTGAGAAGTGTAAGTGGACTCCTATGAGGCTCGGAGTAGGTAGCGACCGGCAGACTCAAAGAGTCAACAGAGGAATAGGGACAGGCGACTGGGAGGTAGGCGCTGATGATAGAGCAGACAGAATGAGACACGGAGAGGAGGCATCAGGGTGCATTATATCCTTCCACGCCACAAAGGTTCTCCCCCTTAAGGCTAAGCCCCCAGATATTACTTACTCATGGGCTCGGTTCGCGAGTAGCGCGGCTCGAGAACCCCCTGCCGTCTGGAGCATTTTGCAAAGAAAAGACTCAAAGTGAAAAAAATAGTAAAAACTGAAAAAAAAAGAATTAAAAAAAACAAAAAAGCCTAAAACGGCAACGACAGGTGAGCAAGAAAAAAGAAAGTATGCGCTTGGCAGCGGTGTTCTGCAATGCACGGACCAGAACAAGGGGGGCACAGCTGGCTTTGAGTTGGATGGTGTGTGCTCGTGTCCTTCTTTCTTGCTTCTTAAACCATGCCAAGGAGGGCGCAAAATCCGATAGAACGGGCCTCAATATAGAAAAGGTCCGAGCTCGACAGTAAAAAAAAAGGTCCATCACCAGCCCAGCCATGCTTGCCATTGATTTCCCATCACACGCCCCGCCCCCCAATGGGAACGTCGGGATTGCCAAAACCAAACCGTGGAATCCTACATCGAGTTTCTCCCCCCCCCCCCCCCCCCCGCCACTGGGGCTAAAATGGAGGCTCTCCTCTTGCTTAAATGACTAGCTCCAGGTACCCGACAGGTAGGACATACTGCGGTGCGCGCCGGTGCGCAGAGATGGTGGACGGGCACGGCAGGGTGGTGAACGGGGTGGGGTTGGGTCGTAGTAATTGACTGTTTTCGGCGCGCGCTAGAGAACAACTTTGAACAATTGACTTTTTTTTTCCTACTGAGGAATGACTTGTGCGCATAGCTACGGAGGCTGATGATTTGACACCCTTGGTTCGTATAGCAGCCGTAAAATGTTCGGCGATCAAGAACCTTGCTGTGTAATGGTGATGCATTCAGGGTAAAGGAAGATAGCCCGCTAGCTCATTTACACAGCTGGCGAGTACGGAAAGCTCCGTTGCCGGCCAGCGTAATCTCCAAGAGTCAAAGGGCTCAACAGTCATCAAGAGGGGCTGCTAAGAAGGATGCATGCTAATATTGATATTGATTATGCAGAGAACCAGTCTGGAACTCTGTCTACTCACCTAATCTGGGTTCTGACTGTGCCGTAGGACCCTTTGGAAGCCTAGAATGTCAGCAGAAGCATCAAAAGCAATCGCCAATCGCGGACTTTTTTATTGTCATCGTAATATTTGACTTCATATAGCTAGGTACCGACTCGTGTCCTGGTTGGACCCTTGTGGTCCGTCGGGCTGTAATCCGTTTATTTTTGCATCCCTACTTTCTTTCAGCACGACGGATGATTTATACCGGGATTAATTGGACGGACCAGGAGCCGGATTTTTGGAATGACTTTACAGACGTACTTGTACCATACCCTACACCCCCATGGATTGAATGGGCGAAAACAGGCGAGATGGACGAAAAAAAAAAAGGTACAGCGGGAGATCGTCTTCGGAGAACGGTGGTGCCTGGCAAACACAACATGGAGCCCTTGCAGCTGGATCCAGCAATCCAGGTACTGTACAACGTAAAGAATTGGTCCAGGTACAGCAATAACTGCCGAACCGCCATAAGCGCAGCCGATCCTTCCAGGGGTACCCTGCATTCCGCCGTGGGGACACAAAGAAACCCGATGCACCTCTCGCTCGCTAGCGGATGCATGTTGCGAAGCAAAACATTAAATGGGATTCTTTTTTTTGTCAGGATTTGATCTTTGTCCGCGTGATTTTCTTTAAATTTACTCTGTTCTTATCTCCATCTTTCAAATCTAATAGTCGATAGCCAAGAAGTATCAACTCATCTCTACTCAGCATTATATGCAGATTGCCAAGCCCGGTAGTCGCTTACTTTCTTTTTCTTGACCCCCCGAGCAGAAAAAAAAAGTCTTGGAAAGTCTTGTTACGGCGGGCTTGCCTCCCGACTGTGGCCAAGAAAAAAAAGTCCCTGACAAGCCTCCCCGTCGGGGATGTGAGATGTAAGCGTAAAACTACATGGCGCTAAGTCGCTTGACAAGTTTGGCTCGTTTGCAGTCTACTGCACAGAGAAGAAACCAAAAAAATCGTTTCGGGCGCCGCTTTGGTCTGGCACTTTTCCCCCGTAATGGGTTTCCTCTCAGGTCAGATCTTGATACGTCACAAGATCGGTTGGAGCAGGTCGATTTTAACATTTTTTTGTCCATGCACACTTCTGTTGCTTGTTCCACGGCCTGCGCTAGTGAAGAGATCTACAGCCCCCCGTTTAAGGTCGTTCGACTCGTTTTTTTTTGCCCTGACCTGCCAGACTTTAATCGCGGGGCACGGACAACGTGAACCACGCGATTCTTCGTTTCTCTGGCCCTTCTTCCCCAACCTCGTTGCCGTGCGTTTTTCGGAGGTGGTAGTTTTTCAGCCCTTTCAGGCAACGACGTTTAGCTTGTTGCTTTCTTTTTTCTCAGTTATTTTTGGGAATGGGGAATTGCAGTTCAAAACTGTCTGCTTCATTTGGAATTTTCAGCGGCAATTTTTGGGGAAACTTCTCAGCCGCACTGCTAATATTGGTTACTCTCCCAAGCCCCCCCCCCAAAAGAGTACAGGCCGCCGCATCTTTTTGCCAATTCGCCTCGCAGGAATGCAGGGTATGCTGCAGCTGAAAAGTTGATCTGCATGTTCTTTTTTTCGTTTCTTTTCTTTTTCTTTCTTCTTCCTGTCGTCTTTGTTTCAATTGCCGAACAAAAAAAAAAGATCTTCACGACTTGCGCACAGCAGGAGCTTGGAGGTTCTTTGGTACATTGCAGGCTGCAGCTGCAGAAAACACCTGAAATAGCGCCGTGCTGAACGGACGGACCACATTTCTTCACCGGTAGGAGTGCACAGCAACGCATCGGTCGATCATCCCGGGAAACACGAAGACAATCCCATAACCCCCATACTATCTGGTGGTCTGGTGATATGATTCCCGACGGCAAAAGGGGTTGGGATTGAGGCTTGCAACAGGTGCAAAGCCCCCTCGGCGGCGAGTTGCCATCCGAATATTGTTCCTTTACGGTTATTTTCATCTCAGCCACTTTTTTGTGTCGTCTGACAAACACTTCGAGACTCATGTCCAAAAGCAGTCCACAGCCTACTGGGCAAGGTCGCGATTGGATGTGTGTGTGTGTGGGCTGCCTCCCCAGGTGTTTTTGTACGACGCCTCAATCAAGACCGTTATGGAAGAAAAAGAACCTTTGCATGCTCGGCGTTCCCCAACCCTATTCAGCCTCAGACAAACACTGCGAACTCGCGGTTTCTTCTCATGCTTTATGCAGAAATGGCTCAAGGTCAAGGGTCTAGTGCAGAATTTAGCCCATCTAGACTAGACCTAGAACCCCCTTTTTAGACTCTTTTTAAAGTAAAAGAAGAAAACCAAAGGATAAAAATATCCTTCCTCGTGATACGAGCAATCGATATCACTGCGTCGGTCGCCGACTGATATATGGTCCCGATTGAAAGGGGATGACAGCTGCAAGGATGTACACGAGACTTCCTACCAGTTTCGGTATGTATTCTCATCCGAGGTTGCAATTCGAACCGAGGGTTGGTTCTGACGTCATGTTGCACACAACCCAAGAAGGAGCTCATGATTTCAGTCTTCTGTACGGCAGAAGCTGAGATGAAATATCTACCTACCTACCTACTTGTGGTCTTTTTGGGATGCTTTGTGTATTCATGCAAGACTGGCGCAGGACACGTGTAGGACTGCATTTTAGAAAGATCTCATGAGAACCTTTAATTGATTACTCACCTACCCTGTATCTCACTCGACCAAACGTCAACGGTCAGCCCGACTGTCGGTTGTCTGTCAACCTACGACAACTGCCAATGCGACAAATCCATTTTTTTTTCTATATTATCAATATCAACTCCTCCTAGCCGGTCATGTCCGACAAAACCCCTCGACTCATAGAGATTATCCTCCACTCATACGTGGATTCCATCAAATTTCCCATCTCCTTCCTCATTCTACCACGGCGACAAAATGCCAAGCATTCGGCTGCTACCTCGCAAAAAGCAAAAAAAGTCTAGGCCCTAACCCTGCAGCACACCATTCCTCCACCCGTCGCCAATAAAACCTCTCCATCGCGGCACGCCTTGCCTTGTTTTCTTTTCATGCCGCCCTCTGTCCCTCCCGCCCCCCATGTAAAAATTTCCTGCCCCCTCATGCAACCCCTAGAAACAACACTGTAGATGCCACCCCGACACCCAATGGCATTCCGTGTCTGTAGAACATGGGCACGCGACAAAGCGTCTGGCCCTGTCGCGGGAGCCCATCTGCAGTAGCTATCCCCGCACACCGTCGTCTATACCCGGCCTCGAGTATCCCCTCAGGTTCATGCGGGACGACCGCATAAATGGTCGCGCTGCTGCTGCGTTGCCGACGGCCCCTAACAGAGCTGGATGGAGTAGTGGCAGCAGCAGCAGCAGCAGCAGCAGCAGCAGCAGCATCATCGTCTCCATCATGGTCGCTTCCTCCATTGGCGTTCTCCTCGCAGCCGTCCTGCTGGGCGGCACGTCGACCATCGTCACTGCTGCCCCGGTCGAGCTCGAGCTCAACGTTACGGCCCTGACCCCAGGCATCATCGATTCGGACTGGACCGCCGCCTATTACCCAAAATCCGGGGCCGCGCCACTGCTGCTTGCCAACGACGCAGGTACCGCCACGGGTGGGTTCCGCGTTTTTGGTCTTGATGGCGCCCCGACGTTAAGCCAGGCTGGACACGTCATCGCCGGCAGGACCAAGCTAGTCGCCCCTTTGTATAATGCCAGCGGGGCTGGGGACGATTTCCTCGTCACGATAGCGACAACCGACTCTGTCGTTCGCCTGTATTCGCTCCCAGACTTGGCCGTGGTCCCGATTGCTGAGCCTCTAGTCACCCTGGGCGACTGGAACGCGGTTTGCTCGTGGGGTAGTTATTTCTTCCTGTTTGGCAAGGGCGGTCGTGCGTTTCAATACCTCGTCCGCCCGGCGGACGGCGGCAGCTTCGAGGTCCTCGAGGTCCGCGCCCTGCCCGCTCCGGTCGTCTTTGTAGGCTGCGCAGTCTCGCCTCGCGATGCGAAGCTCTACCTGACCGAAGACGTCGATCAGGACGTCTATGTCATGGACGTCGGCGATATGGCCGGCCAGCCTACGCTAAAAAAGGTCAAGGGTGTCAAGGACGCCACTGGTATTGCTTTGTACTCGTCGGGCGACCAGGAATACGTCTTTGTGGCACAAGAGTCTCAACTCTCCGTGTATGGTCCCGATTGGACCCTCCTCGGCACTGTCCAGCTGGCAGGCCTAGACGACATTGAAATCCAAGGCTTGAGCATCTACCAAGCCCAGACGTCCACGTACCCGTCCGGCGCCATCACCTTTGCCATTGAAGCCGACGCCACCGAAGGCTTCGGCACCACATCACTGCAGCCCATCCTCGACGCGCTGTCCATCCCACCAAACACCGCCTACACCCCGCGCAGCGAACCCACTGGCCCGCGCACCTGTGCTCGTTGCTCCGACAACGGCTTCTGCCCGACAGTCGGCTGTCCCAAAACCTGCACATCCTGCCTGCTCGGCTTCTCGGGTCCGACCTGCTCAACCCCACGTTGCGAGGCCGACTGCTCCGGACGCGGGACATGCGTCGGCCCGAACAAGTGCGCGTGCGACGCTGGCTGGGGAGGCCTGCATTGCTCGTTCGTACTGGTCGAGGCTGATCGCGAGACGGATGCAGCTGGCGGCGACGGTGACGATCCGGCGGTTTGGATCTCGCCGGTCAGCAAGGAGCTCTCGCGCGTCATCACGACTGTCAAGTCTGAGGCAGGTGCCGGGTTGAACGTGTTTGACCTAGAGGGTAAACTTGTGCAGCAATTTACAGCCGGGCAGCCCAACAATGTCGACGTCATATATGGGTTCAAGGCTGGCGACAGGGTTGTCGATCTGGCTTTTGCCGGGTGCAGGAGTGATGAGACCTTGTGGTGAGTGTGTTGCTAGCCATACGTTTGATCTATCCCCGGCTCCGAATGACCAGTTCTAACACGCAACAGTCTCTTTGAAATAACCTCCAACGGCACCATAACCACCATTCCAGGCGGCATCCAGCCCCTCCCCAAGGGCTACAAGGTGTACGGGTCTTGCGTCTACCGGTCCCCCAAATCCAACCGGCAGTATCTGTTTGTCAACTCCAAAAAGGCACGGTACCTACAGTACGAACTTACTTCCACCGAGTCCGGCACGCTGCAGACGACGCTGGTACGTGATTTCACCGGCGGCTCGGGCGGACAGGTCGAGGGCTGCGTTGTCGACGATCGTAACAGTTGGTTGTTCCTGGGTGAGGAGCCGCGCGCTCTGTGGCGGTACGGCGCCGAGCCCGACGATGGCACCGAGGGGCTGGAGATTGCTGTCTTCGGTGATGGCAAGCTCAACGCCGAGGTGGAGGGCGTGACGCTGGTCGAGGGCAAAACTCCCCAAGAGGGTTACATCTTGGTGTCAAACCAGGGCGTCAGCTCGTATGCCGTCTACCGCCGAGCCGAGCCGCACGAATACGTGGCTACTTTTTCCATTGTAGCATCAGCAGATGGAAAGATCGATGCCGTTTCAAACACTGATGGCATCACTGCGGTGGCAACTGGACTGGGGCCCAACTTCCCTCATGGTTTAGTCGTCGTGCACGATGATGCCAATCAGCTGCCTGAAGGAGGTACCAGCACTGAAGCCAGTTTCAAGATGATTAGTTTGGAGAAGATCTTTGGAGGGCCTCTGAAGGAGCTCAACTTGCTCGATCATGTCGACGCAAACTGGGATCCCCGCGCGTAAATTAAATACATAGCAGGAGATAAGAAACAAATGCAGCTATAGAGGCAGTCTCTCTATCTGGTTACTGTCCGCTGAAATTTTGCAGTGGACAATGTAGATGAGTGGCCAGGATCAGCGCTCTGCAAGACTGGGTAGCTCATCCATTCCAACTATCTGATTCTGGTGCCCGTCCAAGGCGATCTTGGACATGGCAGCGGCCAGCTTCAGATTCTCGATCCCACTAGTCAGTGCAGTCGCGTTCCGACGAAGAATGTTTGCATCGGGCGGAAAGATATCTCCCGGGCGCACACACCAAGTCTCGAGCTCTTGCGGATGTTCCTTGGCCAGATCTACCAGCCCTTTCTCTACCAGTCCCTGGTTCCAGATGCCATGTTAGAAATGTTCTCCAAAGCCGAGAGATGCAAAATCAAGGGGAGGCAAGCTTACCTTGATGCGTCGAGTGTCGCCCAAAAACAGCAACCATTTGTCCTGATCCCACTCTGCAAACTTTCCACTACAAAAGACAAACCGGAACTTGTTCTGACTGCCAGCGAGTTTGCCATTGACAAAGGCCTTTGCAGCAGCGAGGGTGAAGTCCACATTGACCTTGCGGCAATATTCAGCATCGCCTCCAAGCTGGCGTACCGTTCCTCCAATCGCCCTAAATTTTAGTCAGGAATGATGTCACTCATTGCTTGAGCATGACAAGAGACTGATAGGCAAGAAACATACCACAAACAGGCTTCTGCACCTGCCAGCTTTTGTAAAAGTTCGGGTGGGTATGAGGCAAAGTCTTCATGCTGAATGACCGTGATCTTCTCGTTGTTGGTCACGTCGGTTGGTAGAGCCTTGCGGGTGAGGGCAAATGCGTGAGTGATGCGGGGGTTTCCAATGCACTCGCGCAGCAGAGCACCACCAACCAGCCCAGTGCACCCGGTAACGATGACCTTCATTTTGTTCTTGTTTGAGGTTTCTTGTTCTTGAAATGAGATGATTGTCTGTCATCCGTTGATTTGGGACGATAATGTTGGCGGCTGGTTGTGTTTATTGTTGGATCAATCATTGGAAGCTTAGCAGTTGATCGGGCCGGCCTGATCGGAATGCCCGATGGCTGTGCCACACCACTCCCTTTGTCCGATGCTAAGATGCCCAGACTTGCTAGTGTTGGTCAACTGCCGGACTTTTCACGTAATCTCATGTGGCGTGATGCGAGTTGTAGATTATTGAAATTGTCCTGTCATGACATCCATCCAAACTCGGTACATGATTCGCATATCAATCCCCCATCACTCGGTGTGGAGGTTCTAGTTCTAAATCATCTCGTATCGAAGTCTTGAAGATGTTCGCTCTCTTCGGGCAGCCAGACGGTCACGATATCTTTTACGAGACGTCATTGCTGTAGATGTCGAGTTCTCAAACTTCGGTGTAACGGCCGGGGGCTCGATAGTCACCACGGAGGGCGCATTCTATGCGACGACTCGAGGGACAGGTGGTGCACCGCACAAGATCGACTGCGGGGGAAGTTTGGGCCAGCCTCTGTAGAGCCTTGTCCGCGGCCGCCTCGGCGGGGGTGCCGTGGATCCCATCATCTTCCTCCTCTCCAGCCACCGGCGGCGTCTCTTTTCCTTCTGTGAGACGTAGTGTCAGCTGTGGCTTTGATGTCAGGATGCACGTGGGTGGTCTAGAATGACGTACATGAGCCTGGAGGCCGAAGCGAGACATTGCCAGGTACAGCCTCCATTTGGAATTTTTGCCGATCCCGGCAAAGAATCTCTCGACAACGAGCGCCTTCTGGAGGGCCTCCAACGGCGCGTGACGTCCCCAAAGCATCGTGAGCGCCATGTTGGCGGGGTGGTCCGGGTCCCAGGAACGGACTTGTCTGAGGTCTACCGAGACGACTTTAAGCCAGAGCTGGAGACGTGGACAGAGATGGGTTTCGACAAGGTTTCTGGGCTGCGAGAGGACCTGTGGGTGTACTTGTGGGGTGATGCTCTGGATGACGGTTGGAGGTTCTTCTAGAACGACTTGCTGTTGGAGCCAGCCGACAGCCGTCTTCATGATGTTCTTGAAAAAGCGCATGGAGAAATGTATTTCAGGCTTGCAGGTAGATGAGAAAGTGAAGAAGAAGAAGAGCTGAATGGCGACAACAGAATGCAGCTGTAGCGGTGGAAAGATTGCTGAAATTTGGAAAAGCTTGGGATGGAAGAACGTTGAGCTGTCTTGGAAGTGAAGCTGGGAAGGCACCATGGACACTAAAGCAGAAATGGGTCCATAAAGTTGGTTCTATTCAGAGTAATTGAGTGCATTCTGATGGAAATCTGAATGAAACTGCTTCGACCCGCAATCGGCACAGTACAATGGTACCTACCTGTAGGCACAATAGGCACAATCAAGCAACAAACTGGAAGGCAATTGGCAACCTTTGGTTGGCAATCAAACCAATAGCGACACCGAGACATAACAATAGCCTCTACCATCCACAACAGCACGCACAATAGCAAAATCCATCAGGAAACGAACAATCAAAGTCTATGATCGCATTCGAAATTAACTTTTGATGCATCTACGTTCATTTACAATCATTACTGACTGCCACCTTTTAACTGGCATTTTTTTTCTCCTCTTCCGCCCTTGTAATCCGCCAACGCCAAATTAAGCAGCAGGAGTCGGGGTAGGCAGGCACGAGCAAGCCGAGCTGACCCTGGAGATGACGTTTCCGGCGCAACCCTGCTGGGCAAACTCGGGGACGACGCTGACGTCGGCGACAAAGGTCTTGGTGAACTCGCCGCAGAACTCCTGGCTCTCCTCCAGGCGGCCCGAAACGCTCTCGGCACGCATGGCGCGGAGGCAGTTGTCGGCGTTGCAGGACTTGGGCTTGCAGCTCTCCTGCTTGGTCATCTTGACGAGGTATCTGTTTGCAGGGTGTTGTTAGTATTTTGGCAGATTACAAAACTACACCCAAGGGGCCCCAAAAGACTTACCCGCCACGCTCAATGGTGTTGATAAAGATGAAGCCAGACGGCAGCATGGCGTACGAGGACCACGATCCGCTAAAGGCAATGATGCCACCGCCCTCGAGGTGGTCGTCCTCGGGGTAGATGTCAAAGAAGGCAATCTCGCACACGCCGTTGCC
The DNA here is from genome assembly GCF_000002495.2 of Pyricularia oryzae 70-15. Classification (NCBI taxonomy): domain Eukaryota; kingdom Fungi; phylum Ascomycota; class Sordariomycetes; order Magnaporthales; family Pyriculariaceae; genus Pyricularia; species Pyricularia oryzae. The sequence goes on along the minus strand of NC_017849.1, from coordinate 5,762,140 downwards.
GGTGGGGTCCTCGGGAACGGAGGAGATGTCGTAGACGCGCATGCCGGCACCGTAGTTGCTCTGGAAGATGAGGTCCTTCTTGACGTAGAGGTTGTGGTCGATGCCGCGGTTGGTGGCCTTGAAGAGACCAGTCTGCTTGGGGTTCTCGAGGTCGCGAATGTCCCAGATGTAGGTCACGGGGTACCCGTCGGCAGCGGGTCCGACCAGATCCTCCTCGTCGTACTCGTCATCCATGAACAGCCACTCTTGCCAGTTGACGTCGTTGACCCAACCCTGGTGGGTGTAGCTGGCGCCGGTGTACGAGGTGATGGAGATGATCTTGGAGTTGCGCTTGTCGGTAACGTCGTAGCTGTTTTGTGGCGAATAGCAGTCAGCTAACCATTCTGCAATGAAATTGGCTGAAATTGGCACAGTATGCAACATCAAGGCAACTTACATTGTCAGGGAGTCCTCGTTGTAGCCGTAGCAGATGTCACGGCCCTGGTACCGCTCATCGGGACCGCGGTAGATGAGGCACTGAGCATCGTGAACGTATCCGTCTTGGCCCTGATCGTGTGTCAAATTAGCATCCGCTTGCATCCGCTTTGCCATCTACCCTCCGAAAAGGCGACTTACATCACATCCAAGCTCGACAGGGTTCGAGGGGTCCTCCAGACTGAAAAAGTGGAGACCGCCGTTGCAGTACTCGCCCCTAGGGCGGACGCCGACGGCAACGCCGTACTTGGCCTCCTCGTTGATCACAATGTTGTGTGTGCTTCCAAGGGGAAGGGTGGCGTTGAAGTGGCCAGTCATGTCCTTGGCGTTGGTGAAAAGAACGGGAGCCTCAGCATCGGTGACGGTGAGGAGCTTCTTCATGTCAAAGATTTGGACGCCGTTGCCCTCAAGCTCGCTACCAATGACCATGTAGTGCTGGTACGAGCGGATCTCGGTCCAGTAGGCACGGTCTGCGACAGGGGCAAACTTGGGACTGCAATCTGTTAGTCACGGTGTTACTGCCAATGCAGATAGAGGAAGAACTATACGCACAGGAATCCAACGTGACGCATGCGACCGGTGGGAAGAACCTCGATAAAGCCGACTCCATCGTACATGCCGGTGGCTGTCGAGAATTAGTATACACGAACTCTCCAACTGCAGAATTACCGTTTGCAAACTCACCAATAAACTCCCGACCCGTCTCAACATCCCACCAACCCCACGACGAAGCACCCGACTTGCCGCGGTAGTCAGTGTTGGGCGAACCAAGGGTGGCATGGTTGATAAAATCGTAAAGGTCGATGTTCTTGCACCTGAACTTGTGCAGAGGGCTGTCGGGAATGGCCTGGGCGAAGCCGTCAACGCACTTGGTGTAGTTGAGACGGGGCCACTGGGTCGAGTCCATGAGACCAGCCTGCTCGTCGGCTTGCCATTGAGACTTTTAGGTGGCGGATTGACGTGTTAGACATTAGAACCATCTAGACCATGGGCTATTGAACCGTCTCTGTTGCCCAGCCAACGGCAAACTTACAATCTTCTTCATCATGAGCTGCTCGTGAATCTTGCCCGAGTCGTACAGCTCGGCAGCCCTGGCCTCATCCTTGGCCATCTCGGCGCCAAAGACGGCCGTCGCAGCGGCGAGAACGAATGAGTAACGCATCGCGTTCGTGAGGGTCCGAAATATAAAAAAAGTGTCGACTCTACCAATGAAGGGAGGGCACTGTTTGTCCAAAATCACAAGGCGACTTTTCGTCAATCCTTGTCCTGACAATCTCGGAGGTTGCTTCTGGAAGCTGCACGGCCGCGGCTGATGGATGTCGAGGTGGGACGGGAAGAAAAAGACCGACACGGTGGCACGAAAGGGGAACCGCCCTCTAAAGAACCCTTTTATGGTAGACCAGTGAACCAGGGGTCTGCAGCGAGTGCACAATGGCAAACCGCCATCTTCGTCCTGCAATCATCTCGGCTTTGCCTGCCGAATCAAACCACCTACGCGAACCCTGACGTCTCCGCACAGCTTTTGTTCGTTGGTCTCGGCGTTGGCGAAAATTGCCTGGCGAATTTCCAAAAGAGGCAGGCCCGCGGTTTATTGCGGGTACCGCAAGGTTGGGTAGGAAAAAGACCGATTGGAATTGGTAGATATCTCTAGATATCAGCAAGCCGGGTGGAACCCGGCATCTTGGCACGCCATTGAAGAACAGGAAGGAGGCATTTGGGGAAATCCTTTGCTGCGGGGTTGGAGAAGTTTGGGGGGAAGGTGCCAAGATTTCGAAATGATGCTTTGGCTTGCTCGCTGAGCCAACCTGGGTGCTTGGCGTGCCAAGCATTGTTGTTTGCAGCCGTGAGCCGTGGAGGACTCGTCAGCATCGCCACAATGCAACAATCTTCAGGAACAGGATATCTGCATCAGAGCTCGTTGGTAATTACCTTTCTTGCATACTTCCAGGTCAAATCCATGCTATCACCAAGCACCGTAAAGGCGCGGCTCCGTGGCTAGTTGATAACCCTGTTTGCTGGGAGATAACCTTCAACCCTTGTTCAAGGAAAATTGGTACCATTGTCTACTTGGAATGTCTGCTGGGAAGATCTGCTTGGAAATCCAACAGCCATGAGCTTAAAACCACGTCCGCTCAAAAGGAGCCGGATCCGAGAGAATGTCCCCATCTGTCTGCAGGGTCAAATCCAAGCGGCTGGGACTGCTGTGCAGCGGTGGCAAATCATCGGTGCATGCAGTCTGGTAACTCGATGCGTGGGGACTGATGGCTCTTGGAAGAGCTACCCCGTGTAAACGTGTCATGGCATGTCCCAAAATGGGTAGATGGTTGATAATCTCTGTATAACATTAGCTTTTTTTCGGTAGAGCGGCAGCCTTATTTTTGGCTATGTTAAACTTTTTCTTCGTCGCTCAAAGGTAGTAACAAGTGGTGCTCCTAGCATAGCATGTGTGTTTCTGCTTCTGCTTCCGTATTGTTACCCGCGTTATCACCTAGAACAACTAGTCGAGAGCCATTCGCAATCCGCTGCGTTGTCTTTGGTCGTTCGTCATGAATTGAGGACGAAGTGGGCCGAAAGATCCAAGGATCCCGATAGAAAGTGGAAACGATTGCATCCCCAATGGATCAGCAGCCAGCCTCTGTTGAAAGCTACACGGGTCAGCCCAGCAATTTCCATTAATTGCAGTGACGGCACGGTAGGTCCCTTAACGATGCAGTCACCTATATGTTTGGACCGCTGTTAATTTGTACGTGGCGAGTAAAATCAGGTTTCGGTATGGTTTTGTGCACCAGGGTGTCTGACACTATATGGTCGAGAGGTAGCGAGGACGGCCAGACAGCGGGAGACATCAAGTCGGTATAGCTCAACCAAAATATCGCCACAACCGTGACGAACAAGCATCTGCAAAGACGGTCCCGTGCTATATGGGCTATGATAACAGCACGCCCAAAAGATGGTCTGGTATCAACTCGCCACCCTTGAGGTTATTTTTGTGCTGCGATCCCTTTGAGAACTTCACACCTATACGTAATGAAGTTGACAACCAAAAGATCTCACCAACAGCTGCCGCCGGCATTTTGAGATTGAGAGGGCCGAAACATGCATCGCCTATATCCACAGGTCGCCACTAGGCATCCCAGGCCGACTGTGAAAACAACCCAAGTGAATACATTCAGCTGCCTCCGCGGTGTTACTTTCTCTTGTAAATCATCAGTTTCGGAAAGTGTGGCAAAACTCCGCCGGAGATCGTGCCTTGACTCCAGAGGACGATGCGACGGTGAGCTGGGGGTGTTATGGCCAGGCCTAGACCCAAGAGAGCGGAGATTTGGTGCGGGCTGCAGTTAATTTTCCATTTGCTATTTTTGAATCGGGTTTTCCCTTGAGAAAGATTAAAAAAAACCCGGAGAGCTGGAGTAACTGGTGCTGGTTGCAGGGGTTGATATGGTTCGCAATCTGGATAAATGCAGACGGCAAGGACATGAACTGTGCGTTCGGCGGGCCAAAATCTTTGCCACGAATACTATCCAGTATACCCGGACTGCAGGGAGGCTACCCCAGGTGAAATTGGTTCTTGGCTGAAGACCCTGGATGAGGTCCCAGGGCTAGATCCAAATTGATGAAAAATCCGAGTGCATATTGTAAACCCAAAAGATGGATTGATTTCCTTTCCCGGCGACAGTACTTGCGGAAAAGCGGGAGTAGTTTTCACGCCATGGAGCGACTGGCGATATTAACAACCACACCGACAGAACACCAAATAGACACCAAAAATGGGGTCGTCTATAAAACGACTGTCAACTCCCAGCGTGACTGGCGCATAGAAGTGCAGAGGCCATCGACAAAACACACCATCTTGTCAAACAGCCACTTGGCAACTCAAAGACATCTCTCAATTGACCATCAGTCAACTCACCATGGCACCCCTCACGCACCTCATCACGGTCCTTGCCGGACTCGCAGCACTCGCCACGGCGGCACCGACAGACACGTCCGAGGCAACGCCGGCCATCAAATCCATCACCTTCTCGGGCAACGGCTGTCCGCAAAGCAACTCGCCCCGCGTCACCGAGTCAGACGGCGACGGCCTCTCCTTCACCTTTGGCGACTTCCGGGCGTCCACATACCCGGCCACTTCGCGCACGGCCAACTGCCAGGCCCACATCAACACGGCCGGGGTCGGAGCCGGGTGGCAGGTGGCCGTGTCCGAGGTGCTGGTGACCGGCAGGGGCAGGATCGCCGCTGGCGACTCGCTCGACCACTTCACCACCGTCTTCTTCTCGCAGCAAGCTTCGGACACGGTCTCGGCGCAGGGGACCTTTCGCAACAGCAAAAGCGTCGACAGCAGCGCCCCGGAGGAGATCCGCGCGGCGCCGAGCACCCTGTGGAGCTCGTGCACTACCAGGTCTGACGGGGATGTTCTCAACGTCAACTTTAGGGTCGCTCTGTTGGATCAGGGCGCGAGCAGCTTTGATGTCAAGTCTGAGAAGTTGGTGTTCAAGTGGAGGAGGTGCTGAGCGATGGGTTTCTGGCTTCGAGTTGTAGGGATTGATTGTCTCGACAGCTGTAAAAAGTTTATCAGGCTAAAAAAAAAGATGTTTTCCTGACACAACCATCTCGCCGCCGTGTTTTGAGTATTAAGCTCGGCAAAAGTCATCACAACCAAAGAATCAAAGTGCGCTGATGAGAAATTAAGACTAGGTTCCAGTCTGAACGTGGTGTTTCGGCTAATTTCACATGGAAGGTGGGAAATTGTTAAAGAACAATCATGACAGGATTGACTGGAGTCTGGCGTCGATACAAGCTTGTTCTGAATGTGGGGCACCCCAGCTTTAGCAGCTCGCGGGGTCCTTCTAGGGATCAAACGGCCGCCAAGTGGATGCGATACGTCAGAACTCGCCGCCGTCGGCTCCAAACGGTAAAAATTTAGAGATGCACATCTTGTAGTGATGGAAAAACTGCCCGCAACATACCACTGTCAGCTAGGATACACTTTCGCCGTTGATCGCTTTATTTGTTCTCTCGACTCTACCCCCTCCCCGGCAGATAAAATGCCAAAACCCAAGCGCCCCCCAACACCGACCGAAGACTCTCCCAGCGACGACGAACTCGTCGACACGACAGCCAGACTCGAGCTGCACTCGCGCAGGACGGACCGCAAGCAGAAAAAGAACCAAAAACGCCTCCAGAAGCTCGCCTCCCGCCCCAAGGTCATCATGGACCTGCCACACGAGCTCCTGATCGACATCTTCTCCCTCGTGCGACCGAGCGACATGTTTGCGCTCATGCGAGTCAACAGACCCCTGCACGACTTTATCCGCGCCGAGAGCGCGACCATATCCCGGCGCATCATCAGCCTGCGGTACCCGTGTCTGCAAAAGTGCTTTCGACTGCCGGCCAGGCTGGCCGATCTGGACGAGACGCAGCGCGCCGCCGTCAGGGCCAACGTGGGCGGCGGGCAAACGCAGCCCGCGGCGCGCAAGGAAGAGCAGTGGGGGCGCGGGGACCAGGCGCGGGGCGCGCAGGATGATCAGCAGCAGCAGCAGCAGCAGCAGCAGCGCAGTCGCGGCTGGGGCAGGACGTGGCGGCTGTCCAACCACCCGTCGCACCTGCCGCACGTCGGGCGGCCGGACGCAGACTCGCTCTGCGACTGCGTGACGTGCACCATACGCTGGATCGGGCTCAACGTGATTGTCGACTTTGCGCACTGGCAAGGCCACCTGGACTCCGGGGAGCCCATCCCCATGTTCAAGTCGTGGCAGGCCCCGCGGTGGAACGCGGAGCTCGTGGCGCGACACGCCGCCGTCGTCAACAGGGCGGTGGTGGATCGGGACCCGCTGTGGTATGCCCGCATCCTCGAGCTGCACCTGGCCACCACGGTTCGGTCCATCCGGAGGCACACGGCGAACAAGGGGAACAAGAGAAGGCGCTACCTGCTCACGGACGAGGACGCGCGGTCCGAGACGGATGCATTTCTGGAGAGGAGCGGTCCGCCTACCATCGATTGGCCGTATCATCGCGACACCTACTACATGCTCGAGGTGAGTTTTGAATGATTTTCTGCAGGGTTGTTAATGTTGATCAGGCGCTGATGGTGATTTTTTAGGCGTATTTGCCGAACCGATGCTGGAGTGGCGACGAAAAGAGATATCTTTACGTGCCTGCTGAGCAGCACGAGAGGGAGGTGCAGAATATCGTTGCAAATACAGTTTTGCAGCAATCGAGGGCGCACGGGGAATTGGAAGAAGCGAGCATTCCGCAGGCCCCTGAACGCGTTGCTGTCTGAATTAGCGTTGATTTATGCACAGATGTATGCTCCTGATTCATACTTTGGCCTTGTAGGTGACCAGAACTATCTTTGGCTGGATGGGTCAGCATAGCATCTTTACTCGATTTATTTTCCAAATTTGGGCTGTGCGACGCCTTGCGTCTCCACCAAACGGCTTGTATTGTCTGTGGGAAGCAGCCTGTTGGCAGAGTGGGTTTCTGCCGAAATTGAGTGCTGGATTTCCGCACCGCGATACTCATTTCATCCAGAGTTGTTAGAGCCTAGACTAGAACAAGGCGACTGCGCCGCAACAAGTCGCGGTCGAACCTCTACACAACCCCTCAACACGGATAGAGATCGTTGGTTCTACAAAGTATGACCTCGCAGAGAGACGAGAAGTTGTGGAATCGTATCATTCGTGTGGCATCTAGTGCCTGTCATTAGCTGGGAATCAACATACATAAGGTACTGAAAGTGCAATCGCCCGCCATCCATGATCAAAGCCAGAAAAAGAAAAAGAAAAAAAAAACGCCCAAAACCCTTCCCAAAAACCCGTCACATGGCCCACAAGGGCTCTTCCAACACCTCCCACTCGGAAGAGCTCCGCTCGTGCAACCCTATCGACTCCTCCAGTTCCGGCTCCCTCTTGAACGACACCCTCTTCCTGCTGGGCCTCTGCGACGACGAGAACCTCAGGATTCCCCTGGGCGACATCTCGGGCGGCGTGTGCATGTACGTGACGCCTCTGGCGACGCTCCTCTCGGGCGGCGTGGGCGGCGGCGACTCGTCCAGCATCCTGCTCGCCGCGCGCCTCTCGTAGAAGCTGCCTCGCATCTCGAGCGAATGCGTCCTGGCCAGCGTGTCGCGCAGCGGGTCCGGGTGTTGCCGCACCTGCGCCTGGCGTGGCGGCGGCAGCGAACCGTGCCACTCCGAGTATTCCCGCCTGCCGTCCTGCTGTAGCGGTAGCGAGTTGCGCCACTCCCGCCTCCGCCCCTGTTGCGACGGCAGCGAGTCGATGGAGCTCCCGCTGCGGCTGCTGCCGGCGACGCTCTCGTTGCTGTAGCAGCTGCTGTTGGTCCTGGAGCTGCTGTTGCTGTCGCTCCTGGAGCAGCCGCCGCTGCTGCTGCTGCTGGTTCTGCTCGCGCCGCTGAGGCTATCCGCGCGCTGCACGTCGCTGGCCCCGCTCGTGCTGCCCTCGTCACTGTGCAGGCTGTACAGGGAGTGCAGGTCGGCCGACATTGGCTTCCTCGAAAGCCTCCTGTGCTCGTGGAACGTCTGCGAGGAGTAGCGCATGGGACCGGTGGCCTGCGGTGGCCGCTGTGCTTGTGGTGGCGGGGGGCCCCGCTGTGCTTGTGGTGGCGGGGGGCCCGGCCGTGCGTGCTGCCTCGACCTGGGGTGCGCCGACGGACGGGGCGCCTCCGATGCCGACGTCGATATCAGGATCCATGGCAAATCGTCATCGTGGCTGGTGCTCGAGTCGCTGCCGCCGTGGAGGAGGAACGTCGGGTATGGTATGTAGGCTCTCTTTTGCAGTGGTTGTACGTGCGCGGGGATGACGGTCGCTGGGCGTGGTGCCTGTGTTGTGTTGTGATACTGCACGGTCGACACCATTTTTAACTCTCTAGTTTTTATACTCTCTAGACAAGAAGAAGGAAGCAAAAGGGATCTTGTTTTCGGCAACAACGCACGCATACAGAAGAAGCCAGAGCCAAGGTTGAGCAGACTAGCAAAACGACGCTTGATGGTTGCGCCAGGTTCAAGATATCAAGAGGCACAGGTTTAGAAGTTTAGAAGCAAGCATCCACAAGGCAGAGCGATCCTTCAAAAGCCATGATATTCCCGGATCTGCCGAGATACCCCTCATCGACCACGAATAGACTGGATGAAGGCAGATGAAGCTGCACTTGCAGATTTGCGACTCAGGACAATTGCCAATTACAGAAACCCGAACAGACCTATGACCTCATTCTGAGGGGAAATGTCTCGGTCTGTGGGAACCTTGTTGATGGGATCAGATTGTAGTTTAGTGATCATGAGACTTGACGGAAAAGGGGACAAGGAGAAGATGGGATGACTTGGCACTGTCATTCGGATCCCGTTGAACCATTTCTCCTCGGAACGTTTTTGGCCGTGGGCCTTTTTTTCAGCCCTAGCGATTCGGCGAATGGAATGCCTGTCGAGCAGAGCGCCGATTGTTCTCTTTTTTTGGGGTAAAGGAGTTGTAGAAATGGGCCGAACGGTCTTGTCCGACGTTGATTGCGGCTCTGCTTCTGGTCAGGGGTAGGCATCTGGACTAGTTCTAGTTCTAGTCTAGAACTAGACGGAATCCAAGACAGAGGGATATCGACAACAACATCCACAGGTAGGTTTTCGATTGGCGTCATTTGCTCAAAACCCACATCCCCCCCTGCAGACATCAAGCCCCAGGTCGGGAGTAGTCCAAGCCTTTTACCCTTTTCCAAACCTCCCTAACCACCCTCTCCTGCGCCTGTCTAGCCGTCTCGCCCTCGGAAGGACCTGCAGGTCTGCGCATGGCAGCGAAAAGATGCATGTCAGTGCGTTCGTCATCCCAACAAAATCACAAGGAGGGGGGAGACAGCCAGGGTGAGAGAGAAAAAGAAGGGATGAAGAAAAATAACGTTGCAAAAGAAGCGTGCAAGAAAAGCGTACAAAAGAGTGCTGAGGGCGAGATGAAAAAAGCGAGATGAAATGAATGACGACAATTGACAAATAGAAGAAAAAAAGTACAGGCCTGACTCACCGGATACCCAAATAGAGTCTGCTGCCGAGCCGTGCGTCCTGAATATCGGCCGTTTCTGGATCCGAAGGAGGGGTCGCCGTCGTCACGAGCCCGCCTGCTTCTTTGAGGATTGCTATTCCTGCCGCGACGTCCCTGCACGATGTCAGTTTTCTTTTCTTTTTTCCTTCCTTTTTTTTTCTTGGTCTGTTTCCCTGCAGATGAAATGGGATGTACATGACGACTAGGATGTAGAGTGACAAAAAAGGAAAAAGAGTCGAAATGACAATGACGCTTACCACTCCCAACAACCACCCTCCCACCATATGTCAAACGACCCCATGGCCGTATAGGCCAGATCGAGCGTGGCGCTGCCCAGGCTCCTTATGCCGTGGACCATGCCTCCCCTGCCGCCGCGACCGCCGAGCTCGGTGGCCATGTTGACAAAGGTCTCCACCTTTCTGTGCAGGTTCCCGTCCGGCCGGTCCCGCCTGTCCTTGCCCCACTCGCACGAGAATATGCAGCCCTTGGGGGCCAGCGGCGGCAGCGGCGAGTCCCTGACCAGCGGCAGGGGGACGGTCTCGTTGAGCCAGGCGCCGCGCCCGCGGCAGGCCGAGAAGAACTGGTTGGCGAACGGCGCGTTGATGACGCCCACCACGGGGTCGTGGTCCACCACCAGGCCGATGGACACGCAAAACATCGGGAACAGGTGCGTGAAGTTGACGGTCCCGTCGAGCGGGTCCACGATCCACGTCGGCGACGACGTTACCAGGTAGTCCCGTGACGCGCCGGCCGAGTATGTCTCTTCGCCGATGAAGCTTTGATGCGGGGGCGGACGGGGACATTTGTCAGTCCCTCCCCGTTTGTGTGATTGATGCGGGCAATGAGATCCGGGGGGGGGTACTGGCCCGGGACTGAACCCGGGACTGGACCCGGGACTGGGACGGGGCCCGGGCCCGGAGATACGGGTTGGGACCAAAACTCACCCGTGACTAGGGTATTTCTTGGCAATGGTCGTCCGTATAAATTCCTCGACCTTGAAGTCCGTTTCGGTTACGATATCCACTGCACTAAGCGACCCCGGGGGCCCAGCCGGCGTGTCAACAGCAAGTCCATATCCATGGTATTTGTTTGCTATGCCATGGACAGACAGCCAGCCAATAGGGATGACGGCGCAGATTGGATCGGGCAAGGGCAAGTTGACAAGGACAAGGACAAGGACAAAAAAAAACCACACACACACCTTTCCTTCTCGACCGACTTCTGCGCAGCACTGGTCCCAAACCGGGCCCGCGCTGCGTCCATCAGCATGGCCCCGGCATCCTTGCCGAGCTGCACGGCAAAGTCGTAAGCCTCCTGGAGCTCCTTGTCGTTCAAGGTAGTATCCGCCATTTTTTTTGGTCTTCTGGTCTTGTCGTCTCAAAAAAATTCTGGAATGTCGTTCATTACCGTGGGGGGGAAGATTAAAATGAGTTGATTGATTGGATAAACCTGGGGATAAAAGATGAAAGAACATTCATCCAGAAGGGTTGTCTCGTCTCTATCTCGCTTCCTTGATTTTTCTTTTTCTTCTTGGAGGCTAGAGTGAGGTGGGGGAAAGGGGGTGTGTTGGGATACTGCGTGTTTGGTTTGTTCTTTTGGGCGGAATGCGGAGAACCAAGAGGTGGAATTTTGGTTGTCGATCTGTTGTCCTGGCCCCCGAAGCAAGCCGAGAGCCATGTGTCCGGTGTGTTTTCCGCAGTCTGTTTAGAAACAGGGACCCAGTAAAAACCCCAAACCCCCCTCATGATCCAGGGTGGGAGAGTCATTAGCCAAACGGGCCCCCAAAAAATATGGAGGGGAAAAGCTCTCTCCCAAAAACCCCGCGCTTCTACTCCACACAGACTACCCCGGACATGTGCCGAGAGGATACCGTCCTAGATGCGGTCGCTCCATTTCCGGCCGATAACGCAGTGAAGAACTTGTAGCTTTGCGACAGACGGGTCTATGGCAGAGTGTTTTGATATGCCAATTGATTCAAGATAGTTTCCTTAGTAGCTTTATCTGTACAATTCTAAGTAAAGTGTCACTATTAATGTGCATGCTAACTGCTAATAGATTTAGTTTCGTCCCATGTTTAGAGGTTCCGTAGCTTTGTAGAAAAATATCCCTTGAGGCTACACCAAAAATTTCGGCATCCCCACTCTGACTGCCCAACCGTCGCCCTTGTAGTTTTTTTCTCACCGATATCAGGCCAAACGACTACCAGCTCAAGGGTGACAACTTTCACGAGTTACAAGTATAAAATAATTATATATCAAACCTAAAAAGTAAACAAAAAGAAAAAAAAAGAAGCCCACACTTCAAAAATGCCTTCCCAAAAACCAACAATCCTCCTCCTCAACGGCCCAAACCTCAACCTGCTGGGCACGCGCGAGCCGCAAATCTACGGCTCGACGACGCTCTCCGACGTGCAAGAGCGCTGCCTCGCGCTGGCGTCGTCCCTCGACGTCGAGCTGCGCCACGTGCAGTCGAACCACGAGGGCGCGCTCGTCGACGCCATCCACGCGCTGCGGCGCGACCTGCCGCTGGCCGGCGTGGTCATCAACCCGGGCGCCTTTACGCACACCAGCGTCGCCATCCGCGACGCGCTGCTGGGCGTCGGCGCGCCGTTCGTCGAGCTGCACGTCTCCAACGTCCACGCCCGCGAGGCCTTTCGGCACCACAGCTACCTGAGCGACAAGGCCGTCGCGGTCATTTGCGGCATGGGCGTCGACGGGTACGCGGTCGCGGTCGAGTTTATGGCCAAGAGGTTGAAGGCGCAGGCTGCGGCCAAGTTGTGACGTGTTTTCTTTTTTTTTTTTTTTTTTTGGCGAGGATGGTTGTGCTTGGGGCTGTATCTTGTGCTCAATTTACCAACCGCTTTTGAGAAAAATGTACCTATACGTAGATGGGAACGCAAGCAAAAAGCAGCCCAAAAAGCGCAAAAAGATCAAAAAGATCAAAATAATGCAATGCTATTATTTTATTTGATTCTTGTATGCTTCATGTATGTGACCAACAAGGCAGGCCATTTCTTTGCAGATATCATTATACGCTCAAAAACGAAAAAAAAAGACAATCAACAGAAATAAAGAAATGATGTAAATGCCGCAGATGCCGCTCCCAGACCCCCCAATCAGTTTGTCAAGAACAGTGGCTTCCTTTTGTCATGTCAAAGTGAAAGAAAAAAACAAAAGAAGAGATGAAGTCGCAAGGGTTAACCTAGGCCGACCTACAGCTTTGGTTTCTGCCCAAGTTTAGACGCAATCACCTCGGTCACCTTTTGAACCGGCAGATCATCGACCTCCTTGCCAGTCCAGTACTTGTCCTGCAAGGAGAGATGAACGTGGTTAGCGCGTAATACTTTTTGACGTCTCCCGACGCGCTAGGGGAAAAACCCAAAATAAACAAACTCACCTGCTCCAAACCCTGGTAGATGAGCGCCTCGGTACCCAGAATCACCTGCCAGCCCTGACCCTCGGCCAGCGCCCAGAGCTGCGTGTAGGGCGTGGGGTTGTAGCACATCTCGAGGATGGCGCCCTTGCGCTCCTTTGCGAAGAAGACGGACATGACGTCGCGCGCCACCACCTCCTCGGCCGTCTTTGGCGCAAAGTCGGGCACGCACAGCACCATGGCGCCGGGCGCCTCGAGAGCCGCGGCCTGCTCGACCGACGCCACGTGCACCAGCCCCTGTCCGTAGCCGCGCGCCGTGCAGTCGGCCACGACGTCCGCGACCTCGCGCGCGTCGCGGTTGACCATGTAGATGTCGCGCACGCCCAGCCAGCGGCGCAGCGCATAGACGGCGCTGCGGGCGGCGCCGCCTCCGCCCAGCACCAGCGCGGGCCGGTTGCGGATCACGGCGTCCGGGTCGGCGACGTTGCGGAGGAAGCTCTCGCGCACGCCGATGACGTCGGTGTTGGCGCCGCAGTAGATGCGCCCGCCCGGGACGGAGGGGTCCGGGCGGAGAAAGACGGTGTTGCAGGCGCCCACGTCGCGGCACTCGTCGGTCAGGTGGTCGAGGTGCGGCATGATGGCGACCTTGTTGGGCATGGTGACCGACGCGCCGTAGAAGCGCGGGTCGCGCATCAGCTGCAGGAAGCGCGAGACGTCGGACGAGTCGAGCCGGAACTGCTCCCAGCGCAGGCCGAGCTCCTGGTAGATTGTGGAGTGGAACAGCGGCGAGAGGGAATGCGTGATCTTTTGCCCAAAGAGGTAGCCGTGGCGGTCGACGCTGGCCACGGACGCTGCCAGGTCGGCGTCCAGGAGCGGTTGTTCTGTGGTTGTTGCCGTTGCGGATGCCATCTTTTGAGGTGGGTTGCTGGCGAGGTTTGAGGTAAGAAGGGGGGGATGGGATGAGATGCCAATGGCAGGATGAGACCCGAGTTGACTTGATCTTGAGATCAAAGCAAAAAGAGCTATTGGGTGTCAGTGTGTTTGAGGATTACTTTCGTACGAGGTAAAAAGTATCAAAGAGCGGGGAGTGTGACAAGGCGAGGGTTGTCGTATCGCCAGTCGAGGGAAGGGTATTTAAATGTAAGCTGAAAAAAAAAAGGTGATGTAATGCCTATAGAGTGTCTGGTCTATATGCCGCAGTTTGTATTGTTTTGTACGAATGTGGAAAGTCACCTAAAAGTGCGTGGAGGACTTGCAGATGCAGATCCAGAAGCAAACAATAGTGACAAGTAAGTGAGTGAGTGAGTGAGTGAGTGTGGGTTGAAGGAGTATCCGGGCGTATTCCCCGATACCCTTTGGCTCCTAATTTTCACTCAGTCCTGCTTTAAAAAGTTCGTTTCCAACTTCCCGAATCCCCCGTTCCCCGTGCCAACGAAAGTGGGCCGAGTCTCCAAATCATTCTGCCCCCAAGCTACCCGTTTGTGCACGAAATAAAAAAATGATTGTCAGGCATTGTCTTGTTCGTGGCGAAAAAAAAAAAAGAGAGAGACAGCAAGGGCTGGACAAGGTGGGAGATAGCAAAGGGGGCTTGACTCGACGGGGATGACGCCGCCTGGCTGTGGAATCCACAGCTAAAAATTGCGAAAATAGGTAGTCACTTGACAGGAAGCAAATCAAAAACTCTTCCTTCCCACTACACAATTCATGCCAAGCTTTTTGTGGTACCGAGGAACGGTTAAGCGTTTATCCTCTCCAACCGGCTTTTGCGTTGCGTAGAAATTAGTATCGAGTAGCGCACTCAGACCCACAAAGTCCCAAGCCTTGGCACGAATGTTATAGACCCTGGCCTGCCTGGTTTGCGGCGAATTGATGCAGGTGCTTGCGGGGAAATGCGCTGTAATGATTTCTTTTCTGCAGGATTTGATGGGGTAAATGTCCCGCAGTGAAGCCCTGACACGGAAAATATTGATCCAGCAACTGCAATAACAGCACCTGCTATGGCTAATCACATGAGAAAAAAAAAACTGGGCGTCTTCATTAAGTTTATCCTCATTGGACTATTACTCTTGCTGCAATTCCTTAGTAATGTCCAAAACTGTTTTACAAAGTACGCAGATCCACCCTCTTCTTGCTTGGAGAATCCCAACCAATTACCACTCCCATCTCCTGGTTAATCGCTTAGTTTCGGCTTGGAATCCGATGCGGAATCGGATTCACTTCTCAAACAGAGCCTGCCAGAGTGGGCGTTTCTTCCAATGCTATCAGCATCGATTGATGAACATTCTCCCAGGAATGGGTCTGGTCACCTTCTAAATCAGGTACTTTGCTTAATCGAGTTGATCTTTAGCTGCCCTAGTCAGTTAGTCCAGTCAGGCAACCTGCCAGTCAGTGATGATACTCATTTGATACCTCGTCTTTCTTTTCCTGCCTCCAATTCGTGTGCGATATAGCTCTAGACCTACACTCCAACTCACTTCCCTGTCTTTTTTTGTCTTGTGTTTTGGTGTACGTGCATAGTAGGCATACAACATCACGACATCACAATATCGCAACCACCACACCACCACAACACCTGAAGCCACACGCCACACAACCGCCCACAATGCCCAACCGTCTCGCAATAAGCACAATGTCCCTCGGGCGGTGCTATGCCGGCCACTCCATAGAGCACCGGCTCGACCTGGCGCAAAATTACGGCTACGAGGGCATCGAGATGTTCTTTGAAGACCTCGCGCACGTGGCCGACGAGCTGCGCCAACAACCCAACCCAGCCTCCCCCTCCACGCCACACACGGTCGAGTCCAGCCAGCTCGCCGCCGCCACCCACATCGGCGAGCTCTGCCGCGCCCGCAACCTCGCCATAATCTCCCTGCAGCCCTTTCTAAACTACGACGGCCTGCTCGACCGGGAACAGCACGCGCGCCGCATCCCCGAGCTGCGGCACTGGATCTCCCTCGCCCACGCCCTGGGCACCGACCTGATCCAGATCCCCTCCAGCATGCTCCCCGCGTCGCAGACCACCACCGACATGGACGCCATCGTCGCGGACCTGCGCGAGGCCGCGGACCTCGGCCTGGCCGCGTCGCCGCCCGTGCGCTTCGCCTACGAGAGCATCGCGTGGTCGTCGACCTCGGACCTGTGGGAGCAGTCGTGGGAGGCGGTGCGGCGCGCGGACCGGCCCAACCTGGGCGTGTGCCTCGACACCTTCCACATCGCCGCGCGGCTGTTTGCGGACCCCACGCGCGCCGACGGCACCGTGCCGGGCTGCCAGGCGGCGTTCGACGCGTCGGTGGCGCGCCTGGCCGAGGCCATCCGCCGCGACCCCCAGCGCGTCTTTTGGGTGCAGGTGGCCGACGGCGAGCGCCTGTCCAGCCCGCTCCTCCCGGGCCACGAGTTCTACGCCGAGGGCCAGCCCCCGCGCATGAGCTGGAGCCGCAACTGCAGGCTGTTCTACGGCGAGGAGGCCCGCGGCGCCTACCTGCCCGTCAAGCCCATCGCGCACGCCATCTTCAAGGCCGCCGGCTGGGAGGGCTGGGTCTCGCTGGAGCTGTTCCACAGGAGGATGGCCGACGAGGGGAGTGACGTGGCTGAGGAGCTGGCTGCGAGGGGCGCGGCTTCGTGGCAGAAGCTGGTGACCGATTTGCAGATGAGCGTCGAGAGGGTTCCGGACAGGGCGGCTACTGCGTCTTTGTAGGTGGGGTGGGTGGGTGATATGCTTTTGGGGGGAGTAATAGCAGTAGCGATGACGAGAATAATAAAAAAAGATACCTTACTTCTTGAGTCGTGTGTTGGCTGTTTTGGTGTTGAGAATTGCAGTTGATGATTGCAGTTGATAATTCAAGCATCTACAATTAGGACAATACCAACATATCAACTGTAAGCACATTCGCATACTGTTGCTTGCACCCGCTCAAGTACCTGGCACCATTATTGTTATTTCAGTATTTCAGGGTATAAAATGACTAGCGCTTCCAGCCCAGCTACTCCACCGTAGGGAATATTCTTTTCACGCTATAGCAACGCAACAACTTGCGATGATTACAGTGACGAAACCAAAAGAAGAAGAAAAAAAAATACACATGCCACCCTCGCATTCGCCACTCAAAGCAAACACTCTTGCACTCCCCACCTTACGCAACACCATCCTTGCGGGCGTACGTAGGCGGCGGCGTGACCTGGCCGTCCTCCACGATGCCCGCCTCGCCCTTCTCGGGCTCGCCTCCGAGCACGGGCGCGCTTCCGTCCGAGTGGTGGCCCAGCTCCGACATGACGGTGGCGTTTGCGCGGTGGACGGGCCGGATCTCGAACAGGCGGTCCATCTTCTCGAGCGGGATCGACTTGGTCTCGGGCACCAGGAAGAAGATGAAGACGACCGAGACGAACATGAGCGACGCGAAGAAGAAGTAGACGCCGTAGCCCCACTCCTCAAACATGGTGGGGGTGAAGCGCGAGATGATAAAGTTCCAGAACCAGTTGTTGGCGGCGGCGTTGGCCTGGCCGAGGGAGCTGGGGGTGGGAAGTCATGTGTCAGTTTTTTTACTTTTTATGTTTTTTTTTTATCTTGGACAGTGACTGAAGCGGGTTGGGGAGGCAGGAATAAAATCTTACCGAGTGTTCTGGTCAAACATCTCCGAGTTGATGACCCAGGGAGTGCCGTTCCACGAAGGAGTGTAAAAGGCAGTCCACAGGTAAAAGAAAAAGATGGCGGCGATACCACCTGGCGGCAGACCACCCGAGTTGGGGTTCTTTTCCGGCTGGGCGATCTTGATGTAGGCACCAATGAACCTTAGACGCAGAGAGTCAGTCGAGGAACATTCACACCCAAAAACTCAGATATACCAGGGCATCAACTTACCACATGCAAGCACCACCACCGATACCACCCATGATCAAAAGCGGGCGACGACCCCAGTGGTCAATCATCCACATGAGCCAGATGACAGTCAGGACCGTCTTGACCACACCAAAGAGACCCGTGGTCAGGAAGCCAGTGTTGGTACCGGTGATGCCCAGGCTCTGGAACACGGTCGGGCTGTAGTAGTTGATGGCGTTGATGCCGGACCCGTTCTGCCACATGAAGAGCAGGCCGCCGAGGATGAAGCGCCACTGCACGCGCCTGGCCTTGAGGGCGGCAAAGGGCTTCCAGAAACCGGCGCCGATCTCGCGGCGCTGCTGCTCGAGGCCCTCGTCAATGTACGAGATCTCCTCGACGATGTACTGGTGGTCCGGCTCCAGGTTGCGCATCCAGGACAGGACCTTGATGGCCTTTTCGCGCTGGCCCTTTTCAAACAGCCACCGCGGCGACTCGGGGATGTAGATGGCGCCGAGGAGGAGCATGCCGCCGGGGATGAGCTGCACCGCAAAGGGGATCAGCCACTGCGAGTGCGACGGCGGGAGGGTGCTGTTGACGCCGTAGTTGATCCAGAACCCGACCAGGCCGCCGATCTGCCAGCCGAGCTCGTATATTCCGACGAGACGACCGCGGACGGCCGGAGGTGAGAGCTCTGAGATGTAGATCTAGATGCGTGTCAGCTCTTGTTCTTTTTTTTCTTTTTCTTTTGCTTGATAACGGTCTTGATCGTCGTGACTCACAGGTGTCATGTTACTCATGCCGCCGATACCCTGTTTGACAAAATGTTAAGTTAGCAACCAGCCCTCCAAAGAATGCCTAAAGCTCCCAACAAGTTCTCTCTAAAAAAAAAAACTCACAAGACCAGCCAAGACTCTTCCCCCCAAAATCAGCCCCAGACCCCTCTCCCTGGTCGCGCCAAGCATGAGACTGGCACCGACCATGAAGATGAGAGAAAACATCATCAAGCTCTTCTTCCTGCCGAGAAAATAACTCGAGACGTAGGCGAACAAGCTGCCAAAGAACGCGCCGGCCTGGTACAGCGACACGATGTTGGCCTTGAGCAGCGCCAGGTCCGACGCCGAGTACGAGGCGAACTGGAACTCATCGGTAAAGGACGGCAGCGCCAACGTCGTGCCGATAAAGGCAGAGTCGTAGCCGATGGTGCACGACGCAAAGGACGCGATGGACGCGCAGAGGTACACGCGCCAGTTGTAGACGGCCTTGGGCGTCGGCCGGTCCTCCTTGAGTGCGAGGAGCGTCATGATGATGCCGCCCTCTCTGGGGTTTGTCTTGACTTTTTTGTGGTGTGTTTGCCTGTCTTTCTTTTGTTTTATTGATAGGACGACTTTTTGGGGCCACGCCTTGGGCAACAAAGGATGGGTATAAAAAGACTGGGATGCGTCCAGATGAGCAAACGTCTGAACGGCGAGGAAAGAAATGATTAAGAAACCCAAAGAAGAGATGAAAGAGAGCCAAAAAACCACGAGGTGTGGCTGGGTTGCGTCCTTGATATAAAAGGGTAAACCTGATCGCGGACCGTTGTTTCGCTGCAAATGGACCCTAGATTCTGGAGACCTGGGGCAGAGAGCCGAAGCCGGGGAAAGACCAAACAAGGGGGTGGGTAGGCACCTTTACCCTTTTCCCTTTGCAGCTTGCGGTCAGGGAAAATATTGAGGCGTTGGTCGCTCGCTCGCTCTCTTTGTTTTCAACGGGCCTGTGAGGAGTCACCAGAAAAAAATAAAAGCCTTGCAACCCTCCGACACACAAATTTCGCATCTCATTCCCCAGATTCCACTTGGGCGGTGGGCCATGAGATGAAAGCGGCCAGTTTTTCCCCACACCAACCTGCAGGTCGACCGCCAGTGAGGTCCCCCTGGTTCGATGCAGTCCCCTGCCCTTGACTCGCCCACACTAGTTGACTAGGTAGACGTAGCGTCCCCTCCCATGCCGGCTTCGCGGCCGCCCACTTGCTAGGAAAAGACTACATACGTAATTGCTAACTGGTACGCAGACACCTGAGCTTGGCCTTGGGAGGGTATACGTGATTGAAAATAATGTGGGTTGTTGCAAGTCTGATCTTGCGGGGAAAAAAAGGAGGGGAGGATAAACACCAACCCGGGAGGTTGTAATTGCCTGCATAGTTATTGGCTTTCCCGAGGCAGCTCTGCCAAGGTTGCATTCAAGTTATCCCTCAGCTTCTAGCTGGCATCCCGGCGGAAGTATGTTTAGCAGCGTTCTTTCCCCACATGGGCGCGGGCTAGCGTCCGACGTGGCAAGGATTGCTGCGCAAATCTGTCTCATTCCGCGGAGAGGGCAAGCCCTTGGCGCATTTGCTCCAAGTCTGGGGCAGGTGTGGGAGCAAGGAGCAAGGGATTTTCAAAAACCCCGTGTGGACTTGCTTCTTCAACATTTGTATTACGGAGTACAGCTGGAAGAATGCTTTCGCGAACAGCAAGGAGTGTTAGCGTGCCCAGGTGAAATAATAATAATGAAAATGATAATACGGAGTACGGCAATAAAAATAAAAAAAGAGATAAAAAGAAAAGTGGACTGCGGAGCAATAGTGAATAATGATGTGATGGCAGAAATAGAATGCCGAGTGGGTGGCAATGCACCTGACCTACAATGTGTGATGCATTTGTCAGTCAATAAACTTAATGTAGGCTGTTGAATCGGTACCTACAGCGTTTGCGCACAGTTGCATGGCATTACACTCAATTCATTGAGTCAATCGAAGCTTAGTCGTGCTGAAATTCTCCGTAAACCTAAGCCTAAAAACAAACAAATCCTCAAACACTCGTAAATGGGTATACTATCGCTATGAGCCCTAATGACAAGAGCAGACCGTCAAGGCTCCTGCTCTACAATGTTCCTCAGCCTGGGCTCCAGCTGTAGAGGCCCCGATCTCCCGAGCTCGTCGCTCCATGCCCGCAGCGCAACCCTCCTCATTAATCTTCTCGGGGCCCTCCGACCTGTAAATAGCTCAAACTGTGCAAAGCCCTGCTCTGGAAGTAAATCCAATCCATCCATGACTACCCATCCCCTGTGTGCTTCGCGTCGGAACTGCGCATGAAGCGGCGAGTCGAGCGTCTTGTACTCGAGCTCAAAGAAAACCCCTCCCGTAGGGCTGGCTAGCCACGCCGGTGGGAGAGTGTAGTTGGGAGGAGGTGTATTGTTTACCTCGTGCGTTGGGATACATGATACAATCATGGTGGGTAAGGTGAAGCCTGGTGGCCATTCTTGGCTAGCTGCATCATCTAGCGAACGAACAATGTGAAATCTTGCATCTGAACATCGCGGGGTGCTCGCCGGTGATGATGTGCCGCTTGATCGACTAGAGTGTGAAATGTTCACCGTGCTGTTGTTATCGAGCTGGGGCAGGTCGCCCTTGGATAGCAGGTGGCGGAAATGGCGGGCAAGTTTCTCGGCATTGGCGACTGTGCGATTATATATGACGATGTTCTTGACTCCAAGCTGAAGCATGGCATAAACTGCTGCCCGAGCCATGCCACCGGCTCCGATGACGAGACCGCAGCTTGCAGGACGGACTGCATTGGCGGGAGATAGGCCTCGACGAATACAGGCCCTGATCCCGATCCAGTCTGTATTCTCGCCGTAAAGGGCTTTTATGGGCCCGGCTCTGTTCCGACTGTTGAACAAAAGAGTTGAATCATCTGGCACGCTGCCGTCAGAGTTCAAGTGTCGAATAGGGATGAGGGTGTTGCATGCCCCTATTGCGCGAGCGTGTCTGCTCAGGCTGTCGGTGATGGTGATTATTTCAACCTTGAACGGCAGACCAACGGAAGCTCCCGCAAAGAAAGGGTCATCCACAAGACCTTTGAGACCGCCGAGGGTTGGAGTCGAATATGGTCTGTACACATGCTGGATTCCATAGGCTGCTAGAGCGGCATTGTGCATTGTTGGCGATAAACTGTACGATACGTTTGCGCCAAAAACATAAAGCTTCATGGGATCGTAGACAAAAGATGAATACAAGGCCTTGATCCCGTCAATGGCTGTCAGCTGAGGATGATAAGAAGACTCCAACCTCGTAAAATCCCCGGAGCCGGCCGCAGTGGTGATTGGAGACAAGATAGGATTGAAGCATGCCGAGTGTCGGCCCAGGCGGCCCGTGTTGTAAGCAATAATCGGTATACGTGGCTCTCCAAGGAGATCAGCAGATGCTCTGCAGCGCTGCACGTCAAAGTTGTCCTGCATATCATACGCAGGCTTGACGAGTCGAACCATGTCGCAGTCGAATTTCCTAGCTTTCTCATAATACCGGAGCCAGTCCGGACTGTCCCATGGGAAAGCCGGCATAGGGGCGCAATGAGCAATGACCCTGGAATTCCGCCTCAAGGATGCCACCTGCTTAAAGACGCTTTCGTTGAGCTGCAAGTCGACCGTGACAAACTCGGGAGCAAGTCTCAAACCGTGTAGAACATAGTCCACGTATATGGTCTGTGGATTGCTCGAAAATGGCCGTGATGGACCATTCTCCGGCCTCAACACGTGATAAATCAATGGTATGACGGTGTTACGCCGGATAGATCCAAGGACGTTGGTGATGAGTGCTGCTCTCTCCGGAGTCAATGAACCCACTTCGCCTGGGCCGCAGACCAGGTCGTCGACGACAATCTCGATGGCATCTGCTCCTATTTCCATCTCCTCGGTATCTATCTCACGAGCCAAGAGGCTTGACAGTGTGACAGACAACGCATATGTAAACTTTCTTTCATGCGTAGGAACGGAAGCCAGAGGAAAGGCAGATTCGATAAATGGTATGCTTCCAGCAGGCATTATCAGAGTCAAGAACTTGAGAAAGTGCCTTTCTGCTCTCTTCAGCGCGAGGTATGGCGCAGGACTTCGTGGTTTGCTGATGGTGGTGTCCGTCTGGGTATCAACATGTCGAGAGAGGTTCTCGGACAAATTGAAGAACTCAAAGTTGCTGGACCCACGAAACAAAGAAGTGCTCAAGGCTATGAGGTTGCTGGCCTTGGCTTCGTCCTCGATTTTCAGATGTCTCTGGACGACATCGCTCTCACGGAGGATGTGCACCACGGGATTTGTGCGGCAGAAATCCTGGAGTAGACGACGGATATTCTTCTCCATCCACGAGCACACAATGATGCATCCCTTGCAGCTGTTCGCTAGTGTGTCGCGCAACACATCTGTTTGTCGCCTCCGACACTCAAGTGGCCCATACAGTCTTTTGAAGACGGAACTGGAAAAGTTCGTCGCTTGTTGAAATGCCTTTTCGCAATCGACAACACGTCGGTTCATGGCGGTGGAGGCGATAATTGCAAGAGTTGACTTGCCGGCGCCTCGGATACCGACTAGCACAATCGAGGCATCAGCCTCAAAGGCTTGCGGCGGCGTCTCGTCGACCTGCCATGGCGATAGAGTGTCTGGGAAGTCGTCCGAATCGGCGGACCACCGGCCCCGGCGATCGGGAGATGGCTGAGGCGGGGTTGGGCGCTGCCGTAAAGTCTCCTGCCGGTGATCCCCATTGTCGTCCACCTCGGCAAAGGGCCGCTTGGCCAGCGACATTTCTCCTACCGGGCAGAGATCGATCTTCACAGGGACGACCAATTGGGTATGTTGTTAGCCATGGGCAATTTGATCAGCTCATATCCATTTGGCCGCATTGGGTTTGATTAGAGTGCTACAGCTCGGCAGGAAGGCTGGGGGGGCGTCGATTATTGCTTGGTGGCATTCGAAAACTTCAATTGCGACGGTGTCGCTTGCCAGCCTGAACCCGGAAGTGCATCACGCACGCACTCGCAGTTCTGGCTTACTGTACGCGGGGCTTCCGGGCAAGTCTTCATCCGCTGCTGAGGTGGCTTCAAAAACATGTGGATCCGCAGTCACTGGTTTCTGCTGGTTGAAATGGGTCCACCTGGCTGCTGTTGCTTTTTTTAGTGGATACTTGGGGGCTGTTCGTTGTGGGCCCCCTCAAAGAGGGGGTTACAAAACCTTGATTTTCGAAAAAACCGTGGGCCAGCAAATTTGTTAGCAGATCGCTAACAAAGTAGCTCATGAAAGTTCGATTCACGTTCGTAAACACTACACCCACGAAAAAGGTTAGAATTTGCAGATAAATTGAAGCCGTGAATTGCGCTGTAGATATCTATTTCTGGAGTTTTGGCTCAATCGCCCTTTTCCGGTCGCTCAAGCGGTCACAAGGCGACCCGGGTACTTCCAACTCATCCTTTCTACCACCCGGTATTGGCGGCGAGGAACGGTCTTCAAGCGGTCTCGTATCCTGAAGTTGACGGGGAGAGGGTGTAGCCAATGGTATATACCGTGGGAACGGTTTGGAAGGCCTGTTTGGGGCGGGAGGTGAGGCTGATTGCGAGGATCGTGATACGCATATGCTGATAGAACAGGCAAAGTCGGTATCCACGGTAATATTGATCTGGGTACTTGTATTTCCAGCTGAAATTGGCCCTTTATCGACGAACCATGACTGTGAGGGCTGTGAATCGGTCTTCTTCCTTTTTCCAGGGCGTTCCCTGACCGCCGGAACGTTCTCCGGCGTGAAGCCGAGGTCCTCCAGATATCTCTTCTGTTGTATCTTAATCCCGTTGGGCATGCCCTCTGTTTCTCGCCAGCGTTGAATAGCCTGATTCTTATCCCTATACCACGCATCTCTGACGAACTTTTCTTGTTGGTATAGGGCTGTTTCCTCGATCAACGCCTGTTTGGCTTCGTGAGCGACCCGCATATCTTCTAACGTATTAGCGGTCTGGAACTGCTTGTCTTTTGACTTCAACGTCATTTTGACTTTGTAACGTGAAGCGCGTTGAAGGCGTTTTTGCTTATTCGTCTGCTCTTGGGCAACGCGTTGCTGTAGGATGATCGCCTCGTTGGCAACGGCTTGTAAATCCGAGATAGCATCAACGGTATCTGAACTAAAGTGGTGCGCCTTGGCCGCCATACGGCTTGCCGCATATTTGGCCCGTGAAAATCGTTCAGCGGTAGGAAGGGAGTCCGGATATCGCGGTGTATTCGCTGCCGTGGCGTGGCCACGCAGTTTGGCGAGCACTTTGGTGCCGTCGACAGGAAACAAGCCTGTATCTTGGAAACCGCTTATTACGTGGCCAGTTGTGAAAGCCGTTTGCCAGCAGCGCTAAGTTAAGGGAAGATATATCAGTTTACCGCTAAATTAACCTGTAGATCGAAAACGACTTACTCGAATCGCAGCAACGAAATCTGAGCGGGTGAACACCGGAATACCGGTGTTCATATGCTCATGCAGGACCGCCTGCAACTCGTTTTTCAGGTGAGTGAACACGGATACGTCCATGGGCTGCATATAATGCGTTGAATGAGGCGGTAAAATAACGATCTCGATATCAAATCTGAGGCAATAATCAAGTATCTCCATGCCAAAGTGGCCGGTAAAGCCGTCGAGAAAAAGCCACCTCCAAATACGTGTTTTGGCCCGCTGTGAATTTGGATCGATTTTGGCCGCAGTGCGGTTCACAAAGTCGAATCTGACGTCAAAGTCATGACCAAACCACTCTTTCAACGTGGGAGATCCGATCGATTGCACGGCAGCAACTTCTGGCCACGAATACCGGTTGAAATGCTGTATCCAGGTGAGCTGGATATCTCCGTTGGAAAACCCCGTTTCTGACCGCGTAAAAACGATACCCTCAGGCAGATCCAGATCAAGCCAATCGCTCGTTGGCCACTTTGTGAAGATACAGAAGGGCGGTAGCGACTGCCCAACAGCGTTGCCACCGCCTATCAACGTACAACTCTCACGGTTAGCCGGATCCGCGGTGCGTGGCTTTTCATGCCTCTTTTTCGTCACGACCAATACCGGTATCCGGCCATCTCTCACACCGATTCTAGTACCACATTCGTCAGCGTTCCAGGCCGCTGAAGCCGTGATCCCAAGCTCTACCGCATGAGCCGCCGTGCGGCGATACCAGGCCTCCACAAGATCGATCTGTTGCTCCCAACTAAGGCGAGTAATCTCGACGGGTTGTTGTTTGGTAAGTCGCAGTTCCGGGTGTTTTTTACGCCAACGGCCGTACCAGTTCATTTGAATTGGACCACAGGGCGGTATACGTGACTGACGCATCAGATTGGCCGCAGATATTACGTGTTGTGAGTCGGGATATGCACCAAGTTTATCAAGCTGCATGATATACGCAACGAGAGCTTGATCTTCAGCATCAGTCAACAATGAAGGCCGCCCGCTGCGCTTTATCGATATCTTAGGACTGCCATTGATCAGGAGATTACGAGCATGCCGCTGAGTACTCGAATACGGGTAACCGTTCCTTTTACAGAACGATCGTAGCGATTCTGGCTTGGATCTGCCCTCCCGCGCGGTATCCGCCCTACTGCGGTGAGTTTCGACATATTGGGCATACATGCGGGCTCCTAAGATAGCTTGAGATTCTGGGGACGTCATGATATAGGTATATTTGCGGTAAGTGCAATTGTGTTGTTATGGAACGGGATTACACTCGGCATAAGTTAAATTGTTAACGATTTTCTAGGTAAAAAACTGATGCGGGGTGGCCCACGGTTTTTTCGAAAATCAAGGTTTTGTAACCCCCTCTTTGAGGGGGCCCACAACGAACAGCCCCCAAGTAGTACCACGATTCCAAGTCGTTCTTTTGACAGGTGTGCCTGCATCCAATCAACGACCTGTGACTCCAAGATTTTTCAACGATTTTGTGGGGGCCCTTCCCCAAATGCCGAGCATCCCACCCCCGCAACTGAAAAGCAATAGCTGAACATTTACCACAAGGATCCGGCGCGCGTAGGAAGCCAAGATTACCCTAATCTGCCACCTTGGATATCTGGCTCAATCTTCTGCCGCGATTGCTCCATCGTTGATGATAACTGGAAAAACGTTCAATCACTCCCGCATGTCCGCACCCATCGCCAAAAAGCTTGGCGGCGAGCTCCGTCTGGACTCAGCATGTCTCCAAGTCTAAAGCGGAGGCGAAGTGAACTGTCTACCGGAAACGCGCCACCGCCAGCCGCAACGGCCCCCGTCGAACCCAGTCCAACCCAAACGCCCGCTCCTCCGAAACGACAGCGCGTATCGAGGGCATGCGATCAATGCCGGGCCGCACGAGAGAAGTGCGACGGCGTTCAGCCCCAGTGCTACTCTTGCACGTCGCTATCTAGACCGTGTACCTACACGATAGCGCCCAAGAAGCGAGGCGTCCAAACCGGCCTGATACGAACCTTGGAGCTCACACTCGCCTGGGTCTTTGAGAATGTCGCAGGCAGCGAGGATGCGCTCGCCGCGCTGTTGTCCAACGAGTCGAGGCGCGCCTCTGGGTTGTTGCTCGACAAGGGGAACGAGGAAGGGATCAGGCTACACAAGAGATGGAGAAAAAGCAGGATACACAGAGGAATTGATAGGTTACTGTCAGAGAAAGATGGCGCTCCGCCTAGGGTGACGGAGTCTCCAGCTGATTCCGACGGCGACATGCAAACTTCTGTGCCCGACCGTAACACGGAAGATCGGGACATACACCCGGCGGGGCCGGCGGGGCCGCCGAGAGCAGCTGGTTCGATCACGCCGGCAGCAGTGGTCAATCTACCGGGTCCGACGACATTGGCTTCAAATGGCAAATCGGTATGTCTTTTTCTGACTCCTTCGCCTTGACTTGGATTTTTGCAACTGTACACCTGTCCTTGCCGCTGACATTTATGCACAGTGTCTACCGCGAGTAAGCTTACCAAAGAACTACCAACGCCTTCTCGATGTGTACAATTCGTACACAACTTGCTGGTTACCTATACTTGATCAAGCAATATTACTTAAAACTGCCTCTATATATCCATCAGACGGGCTGATATTGGAGTCTCAGCTGCCATCAATTGGCGCCCATGCCGAACTGTGGGCAGCCCTTGCGCTGGCTTCGTTTCAAAACGCACACTCATCTATCGAGCACCCTGAGGAAATACCAGCGTCAGATGTCTATGCAGTGGCTCGTGCTTTGATACCTTCATCAGAGCATACTAATTTAACAAAGTCCCATCTCAAGGCCCTGTTGCTACTCTCATTGGTGCAATTCGGAAAGCAGAACACACATGCCGCCTCGCATCTTGTGGGCATGGCCGTTAGGCTTGCGCTTCAGATGAGACTTGGCGCTCATACGGAGCAAGTCAATTCACAGACATCTCAAGACCAGCTGCTGCTAGCAGTATGCTTCTCTCTGGATACGCTTCTTGGTCAACTCTCGGTCCAGCCATCACATCTCACGAGGCACACCGTCATGCCTCACATTGCCGCAAGCCAGGATAATTCTGCCGAGTGGGCACATTGGCTGCCTTGTACCGGGTTTGGATTTTCAGAGCCTGGTAATTCCAACTTGTGTCCCAAGCAGTCTGTTCAACCCACCAAATGCTTTGATCAGCTCTTTCAGTTCTTCCGTGTTCTTAGCCAGCAATCCGATCTACACTCACGTCTTCCAAAAGATGGTTCCGAAGGCGGAACGGGTGACCTTGTCCGCTGCCTAGCCCCGGAATATTCATTCTGTAACTCATTGGTAGGGAGCCAGGTGACGGCCTCGATCCCCTCTGCGTACTTTGTGCAAGCAGCGTTTCTCTCAGCGTCTCTCGTACTCTCCCCCAATGGTGCGAGCTCCAGGGTTTCACTACTTTGGGGTCTCATGGAAGTCATTGAAACGTTCATATCTCGATTTGGTGCCTGCGGAACCCCTCCGCTATTGGTTTCTTTTATGAGGCTGGCTGCCAATGAAGGTCGCCTAGACTGTCTACAGGAAAATGACAAGAGACGTTGGGGGTCCCTATCACGAGTTCTAGGATCTATCTGGAGCTCTGCGGGCGGAGGAGATCGTCCCAGCACACAACCCCAACCGCAATCACAGCCACAACCCGCACAGCAAGAACACATACAAGAGCGCAATCATCAAACTAGACCAACCCCTGCTCAGGGGCAAGCAATTGTACAGCAACCTCTGCCACCTCTGATCGATGACCGGACACGAATTCCCTTTTTAAACACACATCACCCTGGCCCTATACCGCCGACGAATCCTCGGTTTGGGCCATACCCCATGCCACAGACTTCAAATATTGGGCATGAATCTCAGCCATCATCAATGCTTCCATACCATGGCCCCATGCATCTCGGCAATCCGGGTAATATACCCAGAAAGTAAGTCATTACAGATGCCAATGTCTCAATTTGTCGTCACACTCTGCGTCTCTCATCAGTGGAACTTTACTCTCCCACCTTCCAATCTTGACCTTGACGCTCTTCCCTTCAGTCGCCCTATTACGTACATTAGAAACTAACACGTCTCAGTATGGTGCCTGGTACCAACGGCCAGAGGATGATGGATCACGGAATGCACAACGCGACGACGCTTGGCATGCAAAACCGCCAGCACGACTCGAACAAGGGGCTTGATTACGATGCCATGTTGGACGAGCTCGCAGCTGCCGATTGTAACGATACTTTGGAAACTGATCCTGCGTTTATGACGAACCTGGGCTTTGCCCCGGGATATGACTTGGACGAATTTCTTCGAAAGGGTTTTGGCTCATTTTGATAAAATAGAGCCGTCATTATAAATACAATTTTTATTGTTGGCGCAGTTGTTTACGTGAAGGTTTGCTTTGACCAAAGTCCCAGCGGGTGCCAAGTGATGTTGACCCAAGATGGTAGACTGGGAAAAGAGCAGAGGGTAAGTTCTACCTATGATTGGAAGCCTTCCTGCATTTATGCAGCACTGCTTTTCCAGCTCTTCAGACACGTCATTGCCCAGATATGGTCCATCCGACCAGTAAGCTCGAGTTCCTTGCACGCATGAGATTGGGGAAAATGCACAAACACAAAAATGCGCTGCTGCGTTTTTTGTGATGATGCCCTCTCTAGACTTTAAAGTGATAAAAGGCCTTGAGAAATTCAGAACTAAAATCGTAGGCAAGTGCACTCACTGCACAGGAATATCAACATGCCCTTGAGATTACATTCCGACTTCCACGAGGAGGGCTTTGGGACAGTTTCGCTTGCCGAATCATGCCCAAACTGTCACTTGAATATGTCAATCGAGCTATACATCTGCGTTTTATGTAGACCTGGCAGGGTGAGATGCTTTCTACCAACTTAGCTGGCCTCTTTGTAATCTTACTAACGCGACGAAATTGGTGCGAACAGGTTTTTTACAAGAAAGAGGAGTTGGTGTTAGTGCTCTATGGTGTTTCTGATGCATTCAGTGCAGACTACTCTTTGCCGCGCCTTGTCAGGGTTTTCTAATCGTGACCCCTTCCAGGCGCCATACGCTAGGACATGGATTTCCACAATATGCTTGTGAAAACCCAGGATGCGACAGAGGCTTCTATCGGGCTGATCTGCTCGCCAGGCATCGACAGTAAGTAAACATCCGACGGGCTTGTTGTAGGATTTTCACTGATGGCAAAATATGCCTGTGTAAGACACGATCATTCGCTCGAACTTGTATCTCAACCTCGGGGAACATCCGATTTCATGAGCGGCGAAGCCAGCACTACAGTTCCAGGAACTCTGCAGGATTGGTCAAGGATGGTAGGCGACATGCTTTTCGCAACTTCGAACTCCCGTCCTCAGAATATCTGGAAAGTAGCTTTGCTCGATACTGGAATGTCGGTCTGTTCCAAGTCATTCGACTCATTTTACGCACCATGGAGTGTGGACCAGGTAAGTCCAGAACATCCAGTAGAACTAGTTGAGCTGCATTCCAGCTCTGACCGTCGGCCCTGTTCTTTGTGTTCCAAAGGACTTCGACTCTGGCAACACACCGGGACACCTAGAAAGTGCAGCCAATCTCGATCAGCATTTTGAGCAGTTTTTGGGAACGAGCGGAACAAGTTCCACTAATGCAGTGTTTCCATTGGCATCACCTTGGAATGACTGGGACTATGAGATGTTTACTTGCCCGACTCAAACATATGACAATAGCACAAACAGGCTGCTTTCAACCTATCCAATCGTCCAATCGAGCGACGCGAGCGGTATTGACAACCGTCTGCTCACAACGCCTACCTACATTCCCCAGCCACATAAGTTACCATCACCTCAATTTCACCGACCTGCGAAACATGGCTTCGTGGAGGACGCCTCAGGCCCTGCGAAGCGTACCAAGATGGGAAAGCAGTCATCCGGAGGAAGAATATCTTGTCCGTATTTCAAGAGGTTTCCTGAGGTATTTTGCTCACGGAGAACCTGCCTGGGTCCAGGATTTGATGGCATGAACCGGTTAAAGTATGCGATTTTGCTTGCGATAATACCCCACCTCCAAAGCGATACGCACAGATTCTAATGACTTGAGATTCACAGAGAACACTTGTACCGCACACATTTTAAACAGTTTGCGTGCAGCAGATGCGGAATGGACTTTGGAGATAGCAAGCGCCTTGATGAGCACATGCGAGCGCTGGAGCCTTGCTTCGCCGTGGACCTTCGGCCGGACCAAGGCTTCATTTCGCACCCGCAGTGGAACGAGATCCAGACCAACAGGAAGCACGGTGTCGAGGTTGAAGACAAGTGGAGGCAGATCTACCTTGTTTTGTTTCCAGATGCTGATCCGTCGGCAATACCAGGACCTTGTGAGTCTGCGTGTTCTAGGCAGACTCTGCAGTAGCCCGTTCTTCAGCTAATATTTATGACATGACTTTTCACAGATTTTAACGGATTTGCAACCTCCTCGGATGGGAGGATCCATGCCACAAATAAATGCTGATCATTAAGGCTAGTTTCTGATATATCAACAGACTGAAAGACCCCCTTTGTGAGCCCTTTTGCTGTAGCTGAACCAGTCGGTAACAGTCTTTGACGTCACTGGACTCTCAATAAAACAAGTCAGACTTGCTGGGTTCAAAACACAACCGTATATGCAGCCAGAACGCCATCGCTTCTCAACAATAATCATCATATTTACATCCAGCCCATGACACTGCCAAATGCAACAGCAACCACCACAGACACGGTTGCAACAGGAGTGCCTCGAGCAGCAGCCCCACCTGCAGGCGCGGACGTCGCAGCAGTCTGACCGGCGTTGGTAGTGCTGCCTCCCGTGGCCGCAGCACTTGCCGTGCCGCTGGTCTGCGTCTGCGTCGCGGTGGCGGATGCGGTCGCCGGCGAGCTCGTCCACCACGAGCTCAGCTTGCCATTCTCCCTGCACGACTCATACACCGACCGGCGCGACTCCGACGACGCGATCTGCGACGCATCAGTCAGCGATATGGGCTCATTGAGCCACACCGAGCAGAGCCTGTAGGCGCTCGACGCCGTGGGGTCCTTGGAGAGGTAGTCGGAGAAGGCGTCCTGGTAGCTGGCGAGCGCGGTCATGGCCGAGTCTGGCATGTCCGGGTCGCCAAAGCGCATGCACGCCTCGGTGGCGCGGGCCGACAGCGAGCTGCGCCACGCTAGCACGGCGGTCGGGGACGGCGGTCCCGCGGTGACCACTGCGGACCACAGCGAGGGGCATGCGGTCGTGGCCTGGCCCGTCTGGCGAGGTTGGAGGTTGGCTCCTGCTGCGAGGAGCGGGAGGGTGGTGGTGGCGATGGAGGTCTTCATTGTGGGATAGTTTGTGGTTCTTTGCCGTATTTTCTTGTGATACGTCAAACGAGCGACTAACGGGCTAAAAGAGAGGTCCCGCTTCAAATGGCATCGATAGGGCTGAGAGCAAGAGGGTCATCTTCACTTTGGGGACTGGCCTTGGTCCAAGTTAAGTAGAATCGACGTGCCTAGAAAATGCTTGTCTGGTCTAGGCTATAATTACGGGGCTACAGTCAAGGCTTCAATTTCAATATGCGGGCCGGGAGGATTCAAAGGGTATCATTTTAGCATTAACCGTAAGCGCCGAAATTGCAGCTGCAGCCTGCCCGGGGGTCGACCCCTTGTTAAAGCCGGGGAACGGTCGAGAGGCATTTTTTACAGAGAATCCATTGGGTATTGTGATCCTTTGTCTTTTCTGAGAAAACTACAAAGCAAAGGGATGGATGTTGGTCCCTTTCCAAGCAAAGAATCTCCGACCAGACTGGGAGCCCGGAGAACAGAGGTCGACAAACCTCTGCAGGCCCAATCATTGACCTGGTCCGCTTCGTATGTTTTCGCGTGGGTATCGTGATTCGACCCCAGGCAACTCTGCAATACACCGACTTTCCATGATTGGAATAAGATCGATTTGGTATGGCGCATTACCCTGAATGACATTCACATGATTCCTTTCACTTTGCATATCATTGTGGACGGAGACTGGATATTTGCACGTAGCCATAGTTGGGCAGAAGCAAGACTATAGACCTTGTAGTAATTAGAGTTCACAACAATTCAAATCGGATATGGTGTAGTGGCTAACATACGACGCTCTCAATGACGAGTTACCGTCGTGCCCGGGGTTCGATTCCCCGTATCCGAGATCAAAACAATTCATTTTGCATTTTTTTGTCGCCTCATCCATCATGCCCTCGTCCCGCTCGGACTTGTCGTTTTTTTATCATTACTTGTTATCGAGGTCTTCCCTGGACTGCGTGAGGCCCCTTTACTAATGAAATAAATGACTGATTTGATCTGGTCCTGGTCTGGTCCTGACCTAGTCATTCCAGACGTTTGACATCGCCGATGCTCAAAGAATTGCAACGGTCACGTGATTCAGCTCGTTCCTATGGTGACATCACAAACCAATGGAAGGCTCGAGCGTGTGCCGTTGGCGGATGGAATTCCGAGTGGAAGCTGGAACAAATTTTGCGGCGCATCAACAAATCCATTAAAAAGTCCCATCCATCATCGCTCCAACAGACAAGACAAACTCATCATCATCAATTATTCCCACTCTGACTCGGTCACACATTTCCTCACAATGATTTTCGCCACCCGATCCGCAATTCAGCTCCGGTCCGCCACATGGCGCGCCGCACCGCGTTTTACGTCAACCCGTCTGCTCTCCGTCGGCAGCAAGAGCGGAACCACTCCGGCCCCAATTGAGCCGTCAGAGTCGCAGGCCATCCCGCTGGGCAAGTTCTACGAGTACATCCTGAACGAGCCCCAGCCCATCCCGGATGTCAAGCCCGAAGAGCCGCCCGTCACCGCCGCAAAGTCGGCAAAGGCCAAGTCTAGCAAGGCGGCCGAGTCGGGCAACGGCAAGAAGGCGTCTGCCTAAGTTTTGCCTCTGTTAATGATGGATTTTTCTCGAGGTGTTGGATGGGTACTGGGTCTATCAAAGGTTTGCCCCGTGTGCAGCCTGGGATTGGAAGTGAATGGCTTTTTTTTGAGCTCATCAACTAGGTAAAAAGGCAGGCATACGCATCGCCACCTTTCTACGTTATCGGCGAGATCTGGGGGCTTCTGAAAAATAGCGGGCGGACCCGCAAATTGTTTCGATTCAACCTTTCGAAAAGTGTCTATGACATAGGATGGGGGAAAACGTACCCCCTCGCAACCCCACTGGCATATCTGGTTCTTACAAATCTAGCATTGGTTCTATCTCTCGAAGCTTGAATTGTTTCGCAACGCTCATACCCTGTATACTTACTTATACTCTTTTATACAAGCTCATTCTGACCCTGCCTGTCCTCGTTGTTTATTTGCTGCCAAGTGATTACAGCCAATCAATTGACCTACCTACCTTATCTTTATCTTATATTTTGCCCAGAATTTAGTCTCAGACAAGGCAATCATGGCTCCCGAAGAGAAACAAGTTCAGAGGTGGCAGACCGTGCAGGATGGTGTCGACAAGCTCTGGTTGGAGCAGGCACCTGTGACCACTCCTGGCAAGGACGAGGTTCTCGTCGAGATCCGTGCCGTCTCACTCAACTACCGTGACACCGAAGGTATGGCCCCTCGCCAAACCTGGTCTCGATACAAGCTTGACTGCCCATCCAATAACTGACATCTAATCACAGTGGTCAACGGTCTGTACAAGCACCACAAGAGCCTCCAGGACAAGAAACCAGACCCCCTAACCCCCTGCTCCGACATGTGCGGCGTCGTGACGGCCGTCGGCCCCGACCTGACCGTCCCCTGGAAGGTGGGCGACCGGGTCCTGTCCACCTTTACCCAGTCCCACCTGTCTGGCCAGATCAAGGAGGAGCACATGGCCACGGGCATGGGCTTCCCGCTCGACGGCGTGCTGCAGACCCAGCGCGTCTTTCCCAGCACTGGCCTCGTCAAGGCGCCGGATTCTCTGAGCGACGAGGAGGCGTCCTGCCTACCCA
Source organism: Pyricularia oryzae 70-15 (assembly GCF_000002495.2). Taxonomy (NCBI): domain Eukaryota; kingdom Fungi; phylum Ascomycota; class Sordariomycetes; order Magnaporthales; family Pyriculariaceae; genus Pyricularia; species Pyricularia oryzae. Next base: position 5,727,196 of record NC_017849.1, on the reverse strand, counting down.
TCGCTGCCGTCACGGCCTGGATGGCGCTGTTTTGGCAGGAGCCGCTGCGTGAGTTTCCGGATCTGTCGGGCAAGGTCGTGGTCGTGCAGGGGACGGGCGGGGTTAGCATCTCCGGCATGCAGATTGCAAAGGCTGCTGGCGCTACTAGTAAGTGATATCCCCTTCAAAAAGAATTTGACAAAACACCACACCGCTCTAACACAACTCGACCACGCAGCAATCGTGACATCCTCTTCCGACGACAAACTCCAAAAGGCCAAAGCCCTCGGCGCAGACCACCTGATCAACTACCGCACGACCCCAGAGTGGCAGGACGAAGTCATGAAGCTGACGGCCGGCCGCGGCGCCGACGTCATCTTTGAGTGCGGCGGCGCCGACACCCTGCACCGGTCGCTGCAGTGCGTGGCCTTTGGCGGCCTCGTCAGCTGCATCGGCTACCTCTCGGGCAAGCAGGACAAGTCGGTCGAGGGCAGGCCGCACTTTAACCTGCTGGCGCTGTCGCGGAACGTCACGGTCAAGGGTCTCATCAACGGGCCGAGGGATAGGTTCGAGGACGTTGTGGCGTTCTACGACAAGCATGGCATCAAGCCAGTCGTGGATCGGGTGTTTGGGTTCGAGGAGGGGAGGGCTGCGTTGGAGTATTTGATGAGTGGAGGGCATTTTGGAAAGGTTGTTGTCAAGATTTCTGGTTGAGTGGTGTGCTGTTATAATTTTAGTAGTCCGCAAATACTAACCGGTCTCTATATGAGCCTGCGCAGCTGTTCGACCAAGTTATAAGTTGGAAACCGCCATGCAGATCGCATTCACAAAAAGGTTTTGGTTTTTTTTTCAGGTGCTGGCTCATGCTCTACCGTTCCTATCTGGATTACAGCTTAAAGAAGCTCGAGAACAACTGAGATCAAAGTGAGCTGTTCTGGAATTTGCAAAATTTCCAATGCAAAGGCCAGCTACAAGTCCAGACGACCTCCACATTTCCTAGCTGCAAAACCAACAAGCAACCACCCGGATTGAGCATTGCATGTTCCGGTCACTTTTTCTCAACGTATCTCAACCCTATCATATATTCCTCAGCCAGCCTCATCTATCACATTGACAACCCAACTTCATCACCAACTTGCCGAGAGAGCCAGCCTCTGCATCCACCATGGATCCCTCAGACCCGGATATTCGGGCCATCGGCCCCAATGCCATGGCAATTGCAGGCCTCGGTACGCTGCCAGCTGAGGTTATACTGATGATCGCGCGCCTCGCCGGCAACTCGAGGGACATGCTCCGCCTGGCCAAAGTCAACAGACACTGCTACCGCACCATAGTCCACAAAGCTTGGGAGCACGACGTCAAGGTCACGGGCGAATGCCGGTGCTTGCTAGGGAACGTCGAGCTCAATAACATCGAAGGGGTGGTGCGGGCAGTCCGGAATTACGGCGCCGGTCCCAGTGTGCTACACACAGTCCCTGATCTTCCAGAATTTGAACTACACAAACTTTCTGCATTGGGCGTGGCCATTGAGCATTTTAATCCCTTGATGGTCCGGACGCTGCTCGACTTGGGCTGCGGCGTTGACAAACCATCACAAGGGTTCTACCGCATTGACGGTCCATCCGAGGAGCTACCGCCACTGTTGCAGCTTCTCTTGTTCAATCATGGAACATGGAGATTGAAGACGCACCCACTAGCAGGGATCCTAGGATCACCTCGCCGAAATTATGACATCTCGGCTCGCGGTATTGGCCGGGTGGATAAATGGTGCCGTGAAGCACGTCAGCTGGCCAGTGTTTTGTGCGAAATTCTGCAGATCCTGGTCGATCACGGAGCTGATATAAACGCAGCGACAACCGGTCTGCCGGCGGCTTTATGTTCTTGCTCTCCGATGAGCGTAGCAATAATGAGCGGCATGCCCGCAGAGGTTATTTCACTGCTCCTCAGCCTAAGTGCCAGTCCCATTCCACATCCTCCCCCACGACGCATATTTGATACAAACGTGCTTCTCTTCTACGCCTGCATCTGGGATAGCATCGATCATAACCAAAGACTCACGGAGCCAGTGACGACAACTTTGCTCAAACTTGAGGACCCTCGTCCGAGGGCTCATGGACCAAAGTGGGTTTATTTCAATCGATTGATCGGATGGATAAAACAGAGCCCTCAAACCGGACTGGTGCGTCGGTCAGTCTACCGGTTTGGCACAACCGATCATGAGCAACGAACACTCTTCACCAGGATTATCGACCGTGAAGTTGCAAAAATGGCCAATGTCCAACGTGAGAACCAGCTGAGTCTATTGCCGGCGACACAACAGCGTACCCACCACAGATCGTTGACACTGCTAGGGGCTTGGGTGGAAGCCGTCCGTATGAGACCGACGATGGTCAATGAGGCCAAGGCTTACATTTCGATTCTGGTTGATCAAAAGGGTGTGGACCCTAATGGGCCTTGCTTGAGCCTCAGCAGTTTTTCACCACTGCATTGGATCTGTGGATGGAATCTTTGTCGCAGCTTCACATCTCAGAGGTCGTCGCTCTTGAAGTTCTTCATCGGGCTCCCCGGTATTGATCTGGAACGTACCAACTATTTCAAACGGACACCACTGCATGTTGCTTGCGAAGGAGAGATTGTCTACGAGGAAACTGTTGACATGTTGCTCGAGGCAGGGGCAAACCCGATGGCAGAAGATGCGCAGGGCCAGACGCCACTTAACTTCCTCCAGGAAAATGCATGGCTTTTAAGCCAGGAGTTTATGGAGTATATCCAAAATGAGGATTTCGACACATTCGACGACATGTTGGAGTATGGGTGGACATCGGAACTATTTGGGTTACTCACCTTGGAAGCCACGGTGAGAGAGAGATTGCAACAGCAGGGGGGCCTCAACTCGAGGCAAGATGGCATGCGAGAAGACCAAACTAAATGATGCGAGTCTTCGGTACTCAATCTAGACCAAACATGCGGCTGATCTGATATGGGATTGAGGAATTGACAGAAACTTAGTCTCGACGTTATGGGAGGAAAGGCCAGCAAAATTTCTTATTTTCGGCAGATGGGCATCTGTTTTCAGTCAGCGTCTACAAAGTTTACTTGACCACGAATTCCCTTGTTTCATGTGATTTGTGAATACATGCTGTAGGCGCACTGACTTTTTCCCATTGACATTTGGAGATAGCCATTCAGCTTGATCCCAACAGCAGAGATTTAAAAAGGAACAGATAATTATTGCTGGAATGATTGCAAGACCGCACGACGTTGGGATGTTACACGGCATTCCCGAGATCTTCACTGGTGGAAGCCCTAGATCGGATCAGGCCACATCTTGGCAGTTTAAATAATCCAAAACCCGCATACAGGCATATCAGCACACTTTTGCTTGCAGGTGTCGGGGCGAGCGACGCTTATCGAATCGCAGTTTGTGGGCCCAACACTGCAAGCAATTGCCTGCGAGGGGTAAAAGTGGGGTTCTGGTGTTTAAAATTGGATCAAACCACATTGAGCAAAACGGCTCGATCTTCGGTCGCCACAGGCGCATTCGTTGCAAAACTGCTGCACTGAACTGCACGCTCTGTCGACACAAACCAAAGGCAAACTGAGGCAGACGTTTCAGTGTCTGACCTGACAGACTGCAACCTAAATTGACGTGTTCTACCCGGTGACACGGTTCTTTGTCTCACCCTTTTTTTTTTCTTTCTAATTGCAACATGCCCTGATTGATCATTTTCATTTAGCGCTTGCTTCTTTTTTTGCACTAACCGTAGCGTGTCGCGACAATTGCCACGTTTCTAGTTGATTGGTCGTTTTGAGACAAAATAGAACAAAAAAAAAGAATATAAACAAAACACACGCACCCACCTGAAACGATGGATCCGGAATCGCGCGCTCGAGACGAGCGCGAGGAGCTGCTGGCGGCCGACGATCCGGACCACGATGTGCCGTCCAAGGAGGACGAAGAGGGCCTGCTCCCGCGCCGGCCCGCCCCGCCCGGGCGCCGGCTGGGGTCCTCGATAGCGATGCTCTTGCTGGTCGCTTTTTCGCTCGTCCTGCTCGGCGGCGCCGCCTTGTCGGGCATGGTGGTGATGCAGACGGAGCCCGCTGCGCCGCCGTCCCCGCCGGCTGCCGACGATCCCGCCAAGGCCAAGACGCCAGAGGAGAGCGGCAAGTCTGGGATCCTACCCGCGGCCGACGCTTTTGATCTGAGAAAGACGAACTTCTTCGTCACGGACCAGGATGCCCAGATGCGCGAGTACGAGTTCAACATCACGCGCGTCGAGGTAGAGGGTCCGGATGGGGTTAAAAAGTCCATGGTGCTGGTCAACGGGCAGAGTCCGGGTCCGTTGATTGAGGCCAACTCGGGGGATCTGGTCAAGGTGGTGGTGCACAACTCCATGCCTGGCGACGAGAGGACTACCATCCATTGGCATGGAATCGACCAGCGGGACAGCGTTCAAATGGATGGCGTTTGGGGTGTCACCCAGTGTGGAATTCCACCAGGCGAGAGCTACACCTACGTTTTTGGCGTCCCACAACAAAGGGGCACGTTCTGGTACCACGCGCATGTCTCGGTGCAATATACCGATGGGTTGTACGGCCCTATGATCATCCACGACCCTACCGAAAAGGTTCCCCGGGTTGAGGAGGACAGGATTATTATGATTGGTGATATGCACCACATGGATGGTAGACAGGCAGTCAAGGAATACCTGAGCCCGTCGTCGAGCTGGAGCCCTGGAATGTCGGGCATGGAACCCTACCCCGACAACATCATCATCAACGGCCGCAACGTCTTCAACTGCAGCCAGCCCGAAGAAGGCGAAGAGATCGTCGGTAAGCGGCACGAAGGGGAGGAGATGAAATGTGCCAGTGGCACCCGCTTCAACTCGCGCATCAAGAGCAACACCGCAGCCCGCCTCCGTATCATCAGCCACAGCTCCAACACCCCGATGTGGTTCACCGTCGACAACCACACGCTCGAGATAGTGGAGATGGACGGCGTCGAGGTCGAGCCGGTGGCCACCACCAAAATCTTCATCAACCCAGGCCAGCGATACTCGGCGATCCTGCGCGCCAACCAGACGGCCGGTAACTACCTGATGCGCGCCATCGCGACGTGCGCCATGCTGGACCCGAACCCGCACTCCAACTTTGCCAGCGTGAACTCTCAGGGAACGGCCATCCTCTCGTACGACGACGTCGACGCCGCTGCTGCCCTTATCGGCAAGCCGTGGGATCTCGGGGCGTTCGTCGCTAGCAAGGATGTCGGGACAGAGCCTTGGCATAATCGATGCTCAGACTTGCCGTTCGATTTGACCAAGCCCATGAGGCCTATCGATGCGTACGAGGTTGGAGACAAGAACAGGCATTATTTTATGTTTAGGTTTGTGGATGATGGCAAGGGTGTCCAGCACACCTCTATCAACGAAGTAAGCTTCCTTAACCTCCATTCCTTTGCTATCCCCTCTTCGACACTCTCCAATGCTAACACTCAACAAGACCATCTTCACCCGCCTCGACAACGAAGCAACAATCTGGCAAGTCCCCGACTTTGACGAGACCTCGGCGGCGGCATCCTCGGCAAACTCGACGATACCGCTGGGCGGCGTCTTCCAGCCGAGCCAGCACGTCCTCTACTCGGCCGACGAGACCAAGGGCGCCGAGATCGCCATCAGCGCCGGCAACATGATGAGCCACCCGTGGCACCTGCACGGGCAGCAGTTCCAGATCGTCGGCTGGGGCAGGGGCGAGTTTGGCCGGTCAAAGACGACGTGGAACCTCGCGAACCCGACCAGGCGAGACACGGTCACGGTCCCGGGCCACTCGCACGTCGTCATCCGCTACAAAGCCGACAACCCGGGCGTGTGGGCGCTTCATTGCCATATCCAGTGGCATGCCGAGGGTATGTTCTCTTTGTCTTGCATGTTTTGAGGCTAGAGCTTTGTGGTGATGTTGATTGCTGACTATATCTCTCTTGTATAGGTGGCATGTTTATGCAGACGGCCCAGCGTGTCAGCGCTCTAAAGAAACTAATTGATGGGATGGGGGCGCAGGGGACCGACGATGTTCGGCATAAATTCTGCAAGCAGCCGGGTAAATCGTAAACAATGTGTAATTCTCTAGACAAAGGACGGCTCCATGTTTGTTTGTTTCTTTACTTCTATATTTCTTTTCCCGTTTCTTTTGCTCTGAATTTGAAGATACCCGGAGATGCTGTTGTGTTCCATTCATTGGTGCTGGGCACCCCTTTGTACATATCCTGCCACTCGAATGATTTGAGAAACACGCGTCTTACGTTTGGAGTTTCTAACCACGTCAACATTTTTTGGATGCTCTTGCATATTACCGTGCCTTTATATGCAAATGCCACCTGTCGTGCTATCTTTCTGATCGTCAAGCTTATTTCAAGAACTCGGTTGATCCCGAGACATAGCCGTACCTAGTATTTCCAGTTGTTCAGGATCCGGGTCAGGGGATCTATAGCGCATGATGAAGCTTTCAAGGCCCTGGTTTTTCTCGACTCAAGCCAGTGGTCTTGAATAAGTCCCCTTGCCCTTTTTACACTTTTTTTTTTGTTTTCCCGCCGACGAAAATGCCTCCAGCTTGTGTCCCTATCCCTGCGACTTTTATTTGCAGCCACTAGATGAGTAGCTAGAGCCTGCAGCGTAGTCACATATTAGCTCGGTGTGCATAAACAGACTCGACAGGACCAGCACAGGCCTCGTGAGAGGATTGATAAAAAAAACAAACTTGCGCACTTTACCTACTCGGAACTTGGACCGAGGTCTTGCTTGCGATGGTTCCGACGTGGGCGGCGCTTGCGGGGACAAGCGCCCTGGCTGCTGGGTGGGTGGACTAGCGACTGGGTGGTGGGGGCAGCCCAAGAAAACCTGCGCGGTCTGTGGTTTTGCGGCAGCCCGGTGGCTATCGGAGGCGTGATGGGATACATGAAGCCCGGTGGGAGCTTGTCGGACTCTGCCGGCGTGAAGAGCACCTGTCGTGGCGAAGGGTTCTGCTGGTCTGGTGAAGCTGGCCTTTTGGGCGCCAGACGAATAGGTAAAGTCAAGTTGGTCAATGGAGGCATGTTGGCGTTGCAATTGGTGATATTTTGCTGGTCTTTGTTGTAACGGTTTTGAGGGTCGGCACAGCGGGGAGGGTTGGGGGATGGTGGCTGATCTAGGCTTGTGGTGGAAGGCGCCTCGAGGGACAGTAGTGCCAGGTCTTTGCAGACTGCTTCTTGTCTGGAAGCTGATTCATCCATTCTTCGAGGATCAGCTGTGCTGGCTGTAAAAGTATGAAATGTCTAGAGATGCTAGTCCTCAGGAAACGGATCGGAGCAAGAAGAAGGTTTTCGATAGCAGTGTATCAGGATTGGGTGCGAGATGGGCGTGTTGTTGCGTAGTACATGCCGCTTTCTCAGTCTCGCCTCAGTTGAAGGCGCACCCGCACGGCGACTGGTTTTCAGCCTGGCCCGGAGACTTGGTGCTTCAGCATAAAGATTTGGGCACTGTAATCCACTATGGCCAGTGGGCAGAACCAACGTTGCACACCTCGGTACCTGGGTGGACCGTGTGGTCAGACAAATAAATGCGTGTAAATTGGTTATTCAGCCGCCAATATCTTTGAGTTTTGATTGCGAAATACACGCTGAGAAGCAAGCAGATACCCAAAATAACTGTTCTTCCGATATGTAGTCTTGACCACAAACACCCACTAGACACGGCATCGCTATGTGCAACATTACCACCTCGCTACACCAAGGTCTGCCTCCGCAGTCCTAGTCTCCTAGATGACAAACTTATATTTTGTGCCATGGAGTAAATACAAGTATACTACATTGCAGCCGTCCGTCATATATTCTACTCCAACGTTTCAAAGTCGTCTTTTTAGACTTGTCTTGCCTAAGCTGTACAGTAGGGAAGACAGGAAACATGATTCCATCCCCCCTCAAACTAATCCTTTCATGGAACAACGCGGATTTATGCATACATAAGTGGAGTCTGTAAGCTCCAAGCCAATGACAGTTCAAGTATCCATGAGCAGACAGTGTAGAAGAGTAATAGTCCCATCTCCACGTGGAAACATTGATGCATACCTAAGCATCGGATCAGGCCAGGGACCGTAACAGCATCTAGCAAATCATGACACGACATAATTCATTTGGCAACTTTGTCCGACACGTAGCGGTTAGATCAGTTATCAGTTTGGTTAAATTGCATCGGACGAAATCCACGCAATCCAATACAAGCCAAGGCTACCGGTCAGCCGGTAGCAAGTGCGCGCGGGTAAACTCCACCCCTCCCTTCCAAGCCCCTCCCCCTGCCGCCCGTAAACCAGAAAAATACTTACTATGCAGCACTGGTAATGGATTCACGTCACGTGGCACTACACACCTACTCAACTTCAACGACATTCCAGTCTTAAGGTTGGCCAAAAACTATAGTCCCCCGCCTTGCGTCACGTTTACAACCTTACAGGACTACCAAGGCAATGCTCGACACCGTGTTTCTCAAGTCATGCCAGGTAGCCTCGGGTTGTTGACACCGTTTCTACAATGAATGCTTACTTTTTGCAGGTTTTTTTGTTTTATATATGTTCGCTCAACGGCCAGGACTCGGGTCGAAACCCAGCCTGGCACGCGACATCGCGGTAAAGATGTCGACGGCGGTTGTGCTGCCCGTGGTGGGCATGTCCAACACCGAGCTCGAGAGCCAGAATGAGGGTTGCTGTCGCTTGACGGTCGTGCTGCCGGAAGATGTAAAGCTTTTCCGTATAATATATTGGAGTCTTCGTAGCCGCCGCGGAGCACAATGCCACTCTGGAGATTTGGAACTTTAGCCGTTCAGGCTGCCAGAGTAGGTCCACGTTGGGCCGTTCTGCTCGTCTGTGTCGGGGGCCGTCTTGTAGTAATTGTTCTGATAGTCAACCATGTATGCTGGCGGCGGCTAAGATGAAAGCAGGTTAGTGTTGCTTTCGGGCATTCGAGGTGGATGTATGACGTACCCTTGGGATGATCTCAATCTTGGTCGTGTTTGTTGGAGAAACGGTGATATTAATGCCGAAAGGCGGATGGATATGGCGCCCAGTGCGAGGTCTGCTGGCCGAACACACAAGGTTCCATTTTGCGGCTCGCAAAGCTAAGAAAAGAGTGAGAAATGGCCCGGCCATGGTGCTTTTACCACTCTCCCGGCATCGATATGTCGACGAGACAAGTTGGTGCTGGTTTAGTGAGGAAAATAAAAAGCATGGCTTTGGGACAGGGCATCCTGCATCATTATCCACTAGCAACGCCAGCTCAAAAAGTATCTCGGCTGCCTCACTCCTCACCGGCGGGTATACGGCCGCAAAAAGGCGGCCAAAGTTAGGCGACCAACCACTGTCGTTGTCGTGATGGGTGTGGCGTGTTTGAAGTCAGGAAGCGGGAGTAGATTGGAACCTCTTTAGGTGGTCCGTTGTTTTCCAGTCTGGGAAAAGTAGGTGGGTAGGTAGGCAGTTTTCCCGCCAGGTCAGATAATTGTACTCTAGAGGCTCTTCTTTCTAGTGCAATACCAGAGCGGTATATTCCTCAGGTTCGCTTTCTGAGCACTGCGCTCACCAATGATATGGACAGCTTGCTCAGGATTGTCGACCATTCTTCCGATTCTCACGTCCCTAAACCAGGGCCTTCCAGTCTGCGTCGATACCTCCGTGGTAGGTAAAAGCATGTCCAAGTTGTGAAGGGCTTCGGCCTACTTTGCCTGGGGTTCTTTCTTCTTCTTGACCATGATGCCACGAAATGTAAAGTTTGTGGCCAAGTTTCTAGTTTCCTGTTGACCGGATTACGGAGAGCACCAGCAACCTAGGAAGGTGGCTCAAGAAGTAGTGGTGAGAAAAGGAGGGCGGGAGACCATCAATGACTGCCTGGACCAAGTTTGGCTACCTATCCAGGTAGGTAAGTACCTACCTAATTAGAATTTAGTGATAGAACTCGTTCGATTGTGACGTACGAAAAGTGGGACCAACAGAGCAATCACAGCAACAATTCTACAGCAGAGGATGCTGAATGGCCACTTTCCCAAACTTGCCCCAATCAGCAACCAGCCGTATCTGTTGGAGCGCATTCTCGCTCTTCCCACTCCACGCGTCCACACAAGGGAGGACAAACCCATCCCCGTAGTTCCGCACCGCCCAGCCCAGAGCCTCTTTCACCCTTGCCGCCTTGGCCTCGTCGCGAGGGATGGTGATTGGGTGCGGCGCCCCCTCCACCCTGAGCGAGACGTCGCGGCTGCGGTCCGCAAACGCCATGGCGACGCGCGGGTCCCCAAACACCACCGAGACCCGCACGGCGTCGGGGGCCGCGCACCGGCTCATCCTCTCGGCCGAGGACGGCCCGCCGCCGCTCTCGCCCGGACTCCCCGCCGCGTCCAGCGCGTACCGGATCGGGTCCAGCCCTCGCTCCCGCACCAGCGTCGCGATCTGCGCCTCGACGTCGCCGTCGCGGTAATCGAAGCAGTGCGTGGCGCCCAGGCCGCGCAGCATCTCGTGCCGCGACGCGGACGCCGTGGCGATGATGGTCCGCACGCCGCTCGCCCGCGCGTACTGCACCACGCTGCTGCCGACCGCGGTCGAGCCTCCCCAGACCAGCAGCGTGCCGTCGGGTGGGGGTGCGGCGGCGGGGAGGGCCGGCAGGCCGAACAGGTTGAAGATGACGTCGGCGGCGGTGCTGGCCACGACGGCGAGGCAGGCTGCGTCGGGCATGGGTAGGTTCTGCGGGACGTGAAAGACCCGGTCCGCGGGGCAGGCTACGTAGTCCTGGTGGGTGCCGAAGCGGGCGGGGCGGCCGAGTCCGGTGGGAGTCGTGCCGGCTACGGCGTCTCCGGCCTTGAAGGTGGAGCCCGGAGGGGCGGAGACGATGTGCCCGCTAAAGTCGTAGCCTAGAACGACGGGGCGGATGCCGAGCTGCTGGCCGTGCTTGACGTCGGCTGGGTTGACGCCCGAGAAGAGGACTTTGACCAAGACCTCGTCATTTTCTGGGGTAAGGATAGGGAATTCTCGTTTTACGGATAGACGGCAGTCATCGTCCATGTAGAGGGCTGTGTTGGTTGGTTGGGACATTGTTGAGGTGGGAAAGGCGAGCACGGCGTTTTCGAAAGGTCGTCAATATAACGTAATGAGGAGGAATGGCATATCCGGGGAGTTGTAAATTATATAGTCCCGAAATGCCCACTATCCGAACTATCCGCTAACCTAAACCTTAATTGAGGTAAACTAGCAGAAAGTCTATCTATATTATTAAGTGCCGGTGGGATTTTCTGTAAGCGTCGACGCTCTTTGTGTAGAGTTTCAAACTAACTAATTCTGTTGATTCATGGGCAGACATGCGTGTAAGGAGATCTCGTGTTTAACCACGTGATCTCATGACACGTAAAAGAATCTTCAACCGATTCTGACGAGCATGTAGATAGCTAGAAGATAGAGACTAGATTACGTTCAATTTGTTATATTGTTTTTACCGATCGCAGCGATCATACGATTCCTATCAACAAATTCCACATTAGTCCCAATTGAGAAATGCAGCCGCCAAGGCGTTTTCATATACCAGCAATTGATCAAGAATGCGCGCCTCGATAATCCCAAATCGGGGACCGTTTATTTCCCGAAGGACTGCCATTGCACCGAAGCGCGCAATCTCTACGCCAGCGAATCTCTCCGCACTTGGCGGCTTGGTATTGTGTTGGAGGGAAACCTCAGCTGTCGATCGCGGTCGCTCTGGGAAATGGCCTGCATAGCCATCTGATCAGTGATGAGGCTGCGGGAGATTCAAAGGAAGTTGAAATATAGTATGCCAAGAAGACTTGGCATGCTAGCTTGGCCTATTCCTATCGGAAAAGAAAAAGTGAAATGAATGAATGGATCTGGGACAGAAGCTTTGATTATATAATCCGAAACAAGATACTCATTACCGATATCCGTTCGCTTATATGTCGCATATTAACCTCAAGGGCTTGGTTTGGTGATGGATGCGACTCGTGTCATTATTGTCAGATTTCTTCTTTCAGGCTCTCAGCCTCTATTCCCTCGACAAAAGAATTTCAATCCTGCGCCGAATGGGAAAAGAAGCGGAACAAATAGAAGGATTAGCATAGCCTTTTGATGAACAGGCAGGGCCAGTACCGTAGTGCATAAAGACTGCCCGAAATGGACCACAAGTCTCCGTTATTGCAGCTGGCGGAATACAGCATCAACACATGCTTAATGCGTATGAAGAGCGAGCAAAAGACCAAACTACCACTCGGGCTTTTTACTTTTCTCATCGCAAAACTCACAGTAATTCATTCTTCGTGATACATCAGGTGCGCGCTCAGTCCTTTTGATTTACTAACATCCCCAGCTACACTTCTTAATGAGGGGTTCATTCTACATACCAAGTAAACACTACGTGTCAATATTTACAGTGAAGCCGAAATAGAATCGACGTAGTTTCTATCAGCATAATGGCGTGCGGTCTGAGGTGGAGTCTAAGATTCATTGCTACCAAAAGAAAAGAAGAAAAAGAAAGAATAAAATGAAAACCAAGTCCATTTTCCGTCACAACCTGCACGGAGAGTGCTTGGCCGTGTTGGGGCCAATTACACTCGATTGCGCGGATGCTGTTCTACCCAGGGTGCATACATTGCCGCAATGCCAAAGATTGATTGGGGACTCAAAGAGCGCGAAATGTGATTGGAGACGGTGCAAACCCATAGACATGCACATGCTGCACACAGCCTCCATTTTCCCTGCTGTGCTCCCCCTTTTATGGAGGAAAGGCTTTGTAATCGCTTTTATAAAGCTGTTTGCTTATGCAGAACATACGAGACAAGCTTTCAATCAAATAACGGCCACGTCACGGTTACTTTTACATCTAATTCGGCCACCGCCGTTACTACGACTTCCTTGACGACCAACGGGGGCAATCAAAAACAAATCAACAATGGGCCATCCCCCTGGTTGCTCTTTTCACGCCTGCCATTCTGTCCGTCCGGTCGGGTTCTGCCAGCATCGTCGCCAGAGACAAGGTGCCGGCTCCGTCCTTCAACCACTCGATGTTTCTGATGAAGCATGACAATCTAGAAAATATGGCAAGACGGGACCATGTCGAGGTATGAGTTTTGGAGGGGTCGGATCAGGGTGGGATGGTTGGTTGCTCATGCGGCTTTTTGGGTTGGAGAAGAGTGTCAGCCGTTGAGGAGGGGAGAGGTGTGTTTTTGAGTTTAGTTTTGAGTTTAGTTTTGAGTTTAGTTTTGAGTTTTTGATCATCTTTTAATATTCCTATTTGTCAATTCAGTCTTGGCAAATGGCCACTTTATCGAGATAGTGACAGTCAAGAAAGCGTCAAATTCACCTTGCTCCTGGCCATGGCAAATCCCTCATAGAGAGCTCCCTAAAAACAGCCAAACTCTATACAGTATCTTTGTGCTACTGGCATCTTTACAACCAGGCCAAAAGCATCGCATTGAACGGTGCAGATTCAAAGGCCTAATTTTAGACTAGGCGTATTCCAAGTCGAGATGGATTGTCGGCAGGGTACCCGAGTCTATCTTGTGGGTCGAGACTCTAGAGCGCATAGTAAAAGAGTCAAAATACCTACCCTTGATAACAACAGACCATGTCCTGTCTATATCCCATTGAATCGGCAGTGCCGTCAACTACAAGACCCTGTGTCATTCCCAGTGCTAACTATAGTAGAGGAAATTAAGTCGTGGGTTTAGTAGATTTTAAAAAAAGAAAAGAAACAAAAGAGTTTAAAGACAACTACTGACAGTTACACCTTGGAATTGATTACTTACCGACCCTAATGTTACGACCAGACAGTTGGGCCGGTACCAGGGAGGCCAGGTGGGGTCACACCCCTCCTGGCGACACCCGCCCAGAAAAATCACCGACCGGCAGAAAAAGGATTATATAAAAAGGAATTACGTGACCTTACGTAATTGCCAAAAAAATAATTTCAATAATTATTAAGGGATTATAACAAATTAAAGGAAATAATTTTTGCGATTTGTGACAAATTAGGAAAAATTACATTCGTGTCACGGGCAGGCAGGGCGGACAGGTAGGTGCGGGCGATCAGGTAACAGGACAGAGTATATTGGCTATCTAGTCTTCCAGGTACAGGGTAGCAGGTGGTTGTTGACGAAGACGTAGCTCGAGGAGCTACATATCGGAGACTGCAGAGATTTCGCGTAGATATACGCGCGCGAGGCGCTCGGCCCTCGCGCCTTCACGTGACAGGGGTCATGACTAAGCGACAGCCCAGTGGCTGTCCTTCAGGTCTGTGACAGTATTCCCCCCTTCCAGGCCGAGCTCCGTCACGGCCGGGGCCCGGGCTTATGGGGGTATCGACGGTGGAAATTCTTTACCAATTGAGCAGCGTTTTCCAGGTAATCGGCAGGTTCAGTCGTGGGTTCGCTATATCCAGCCCAACGGACGATATATTTCAGCCGGCGGCCTCCTCGGCCGCGGGTTTCCCAAAAGGAGTCGAGGATCTCTTCGACTTCGTATTCTCTCTCACCTTCCACTTCCAAATGGGGTGGCGGTGCAGGTTGTTGGCCCGGCAGGGGCTCAACGTCAGCAGGTTTTAGTCGGTTTATATTGAAAACAGGGTGTACTCTCATAGACGACGGCAGGTCCAAACGGTAGGCGTACGGGCTAATCACTTCAGAAATTCGGAAGGGTCCCAAGTTCTTCCAATCCAGTTTCTTCTGCGGGCGGGCGGTCTGGATGTTCCGTGCGTCTAACCATACATATTGGCCGACGGTAAGCCGGCGGGCCGGGGTACGGTGTCGGTTCGCCTGTTCTTCGTAACGGGTTTGGGCGGCGGTCATTTCGGCGCGGGCTTGTTCCAGAATGGCTTCCATTCGGGCGGCTAGCTTTTCGGCATCCCGCTGGGCGGGCAAAGGCTGGTTCAGGGGTACCGGCTCGAATCCCATGCGGGGATGGAATCCGTAAGTCGCGTAAAACGGGGAGGTTCCGGTGGTCTCGGACTTGTGGGAGTTGGCTGTGAATTCGGCGAGGGGAAGCCAACTTTCCCAATCATCTTGCAGGTAGGCCACATAAGCTCTCAAATATTGTTCCAGGGACGCGTTAAAACGCTCGGTCTGTCCGTCAGTCTCGGGGTGGTGAGCAGTGGATAGCAGGCTGTCGATTTTCAAACGGGTTGTCAGGTGTTTCCAAAACTTCGACACGAATTGGGTGCCTCTATCCGAAACTATCGTCAGGGGCAACCCGTGTAGTTTCCATACGTGGTGTAGGTACAGGTTGGCGGTGTCCTCGGCATTGCAGGTCCCTTTACAAGGGACGAAGTGTCTCATCTTAGTCAGGCGGTCTACGACCACTAGGATGGCGTCGTGGCCGTTGCTTTGCGGCAAATGTGTGATAAAATCCATCGACAGGTGTTGCCATGAGCGTTCAGGAGTGGGCAGGGGTCGCAGGAGGCCCTGGTGGCCTTCGCGGGACGGGCTGATTCGGCGGCAGGTCTGGCATTTCTTTACCCATAATAATACGTAATGTAGCATTCCGGGCCAGTAATATTCTCGGGACATCAGGTCGTAGGTTTTTGCTTTGCCGGGGTGACCGGCGACGGGGGAGTCGTGGCAGCGGCGCAGGATCTCGGCTTTCAGATTATTCGAATCGGGTACGTACAGTCTATTGCGGTAATACAAATAACCGGATCGTTCTTCGCATTCGGCCAATTGCAGCTTGGGGTGACGGTCGGCGCCTGTCCTCAACGCTTCTAGGGCAGATTGCGTTATCGGGTCGGATTCGTATCCGGCGTCTAGTAGCTCTATCAGGTGTTTTTGGCAATAGGGGTTTGTTTTGGCGGATTATGGGTTGTAACCGGGTGGGGCGGGCAGGTAAATTGTGTTCTTTCAGTACGACTTGTGTTTGGTGCTTAAGTCGTTCATCCCCCTCCTCAGGCATATCCTCTGACCTCCTGGTTAGTGCGTCGGGCTTCGCTCCTTGTTTCCCGGGTCGGTAGGTGATACGGAAATTAAATCTTGACAGGAATTCGGCCCATCGGGCTTGTCGGCGGTTGAGCATTTTCGTCGTCGTAAAATATTCCAGGTTGCGGTGGTCCGTAATTACTTGGACCGGGGACGACGTCCCTTCGAGTTCCGGGCGCCATTCTTCAAAACAGCGGATAATGGCTAGCAATTCTTTGTTGTAAATCTCGTAATTGCATTCGGTAGCTGTGTGTTTTTTCGAAAAGAACGCGACGGGGCGGAGTATTCCGTCGTCGCCGTATTGTGACAATATTCCCGCAGAAACATAATCGGAAGCGTCGGTCTCCAGGATCACATCCTTTTCCCAATCGAAGTGCGCCAGTACGGGGGCTTCGGTAAACTTTCTCTTCAGCAGTCGGAAGGCGGTTTCGCAGGCGCTATTCCATTCGAATGCGACGTCTTTCTTGGTCAATCTCGTCAAAGGGGCTACGATCTTTGAGAAATCTCGGATAAAGCGCCGGCAAAAGTTGCCAAACCCCAAAAATGCTTGTACGTCAGTAAGCTTTTTGGGTGTTTGCCAGTCCAGGACAGCGGTGATTTTTTCAGGGTCCATTTTTACGCCTTCGACGCCGACCAGCAGGCCCAGGAACTTGGTTTCCGTCACGAAGAATTCGCACTTCGCGGCGTTGGCGTATAGCCCGGCTTTCCTCAGGGCTTCCAGTACGAGTTTCAAATGTTCTTCGTGTTCTGTTCGGGTGCGGCTATAAATCAAAATGTCGTCCAGGTAGGCTGTACAAAATACGTCTAAGTATTCGCGCAGGGAGTCGTTTATATATCTCTGGAACGTCGCGGGGGCTCCCGTTAGCCCGAAAGGCATGACTAGGCTCTTGTATAAGCCGAATCTCGTGCGGAATGCCGTCAGGTATTCTTCCCCCTTTTTAATCCGAATATTGTTAAAAGCGGAAACGATATCGATTTTCGAGAAGAATTTCATGCCGGCCAGGTTGTTCAGGGTCTCTCGGACTAGCGGCAGCGGGTAACGGTCTTTTACGGTAATGTTATTCAGCGCGCGGTAATCCACGCAAAACCTCAACCCTCCTCCCTGCTTCTTCACGAACAAAACGGGCGAGGCGACGGATGACGAACTGGGTCTGATAAACCCTTTTCTCAACTCTGCGGTCAGCCATTCCTTAAGGGCTATCAGCTCTTCGCGGGACATGGCGTACAGGGGGCCGAACGGCGGCGTTTTTCCTTCTATAAGCGGGATATGGTGGTCGGACGGTCGGTGTGGGGGCAGTTTCTCGGCTTCTTGCGGGGAAAATACGTCCGCGAATTCCCGGATTGTTTCGGGCAGGGTCGGCCCGTTCCTATTTTGGGGGTCGGCGGCTAGGACCTCATCAATCTGTTTCAAGGTTACGGCGTACAGTCGGCAGGATCGGCGGCGGGCGTACATGCTCGCGGCTTGCAGGGAGATAGGGGCGATATCCATTTCGCGGAGGGACGGCGGTCGGTCAGCCTGGTACTGGGGGCGGCTTTTTTTTGGTACGGCGTGTAAAGCTTTAACCTTCTCCGGTTTGTCGGGCATATTGCAGTGTCGGCGGCAATAGTCGCTGTCAAACGTAATAACGTGTGACGCGAATCCAATCGTTGGATCGTGCTGCTTTAGCCAAGGCATTCCTAGCACAATGGGGTAGTGGGCTAGCTGTGTGACGAAGAACAGCGCGTTTTTCTGGATGTGGTCCTTGATTCTCAATTGTCCTCGGACATAATGGGTGCACTTCCCACTTTCGGCGGTCCTTCCGTCGAATACTTCGATGTCGAATGGGTTTCGCAGCGGATATATTTGTAGTTGGCGTTCTTCGGCCCATCCTTGGTCGAGGAAGCATTTTCCTTCCGCACCGCAATCGGTGAGGGCATAGGTTGGGAGGTTTTGGCCCCCCACTGTCAGTTCGGCAGGCAGGATCATCAGGTCGGATCGTTGGTTATATTCCTCTTCAACGGGGAACCCGTGAACGGCGGCGGCAGAGATGCGGATCGCCGGCGGTCTATGCGCGGCCTTGGCGGCCTGGGGGCGACTTATCCCAGGCGGGCTCCGTTTTTCGAACTTCGGCTGCTGGAGCGGCTGGCGTCCGAGCCGCGGCGGGGGTTTTTAGGGAGTTTGGTTTGTATTTGGCGCGGGGACCTGGACCTGGACCTGGATCGTTCGATTCCGGCCTGGTGCAGCCGCGTGCGGCGGGTATCCGGTTCCGGGCATTTGGCAACGAAATGTTCTTGGGATCCACAACGGTAATATAGCATGTTTTCCTTGCGGTTGTGGCGGCGTTGGCTGCTCAGGTCCATAGGGTCGTTAAGCGGGAGCTCCGCGTTTGGTTTGGGGGCGGCCCGCGGTATGTCGGGTTGGGTTCGGGGAGCCGCGCGCGCGGGGGGCGCTGCGGCCCGAGGGGTACGTGTCTGTCTATTTTTATACTGCTGGTGCTGGCGGTAGCGGTTATCCAAGCTTTGTAGGTGTCGGGTGAATTCGTGGTATTGGCGAGATGGGGCGGGGTTGTGGAGGAGCATGTCCTGGAGCTCTTCCGATATTCCCTGGAATAAAAGAGGGGGGAGGGCATCCTCCGGCATTTCTCCTTCCAAAGACAGGCGTTGGAACTCCGACAGATACTCGGCGAAATTTACGTTCCGCTGCTTCAGGGCATATAGTTTGTTTTGTGCGTTTTGGACGTGGTCGGGGTCCCCGAATGCCTCCTCTAGGTATTGGAGGAGATCCGTATAATCTCCGAATTGGGGTGTGCCTCCGACCATTTTGGGCAGGATTAGGTTGTACGCTTTACCGGACAGTCGACCGGCTATATAAATCAGGCGTGATTCGGGGTTGGGGAAGCGGTCTTTGTTTGAGGTCATCTTCCCCCGGATTTGGGTGGCGAAGCGGCGGAGGTCGGAGCGGGCGCCCGTAAATTTATCGGGGTCTGGAAGTCGTTTAGAAAGGCGGGCGGAGGCGGGATGTTCGGAAGCAGGCGGCGGAGTCGTTCCCATAGGAGTAACCATAAGGGGTTCAACAGGCGTGTTGGTAGTTGGGGCGGGGGTGGTTATATGTACCGTGGGTAGCGTTACGGTCCGAACTTCCTTCAGTTCGGACCGTGTTTTCTCTAATTCGGCGAAAGCGGCATCCCGGGAGGTTATGGCGGAGGCCTTTTCCATGGCCATGGCCAGAATGTCGGCCTGCGCCTTGTCGCGGACACGGTCCGTTTCGGCGCGGGCGCCTTGGGTCTCGGCGCGGGCGCGTTGGGTCTCGGCTTCCTGCATTTCTAGGCAGGAGTTCAGGCGGACGTTGCTATCGTGCAATAGTTGCAGCTTTTGGTAGGAATCGGAGATGTAAGACACCCATTGTTCAGGGTGTCCTTGTAGGTGTTCGATCAGTTCCTCGGTCGAATCGGTTAGGATCGGGGGTTGCAGTGACACAGGCATCGCGGGCACCTAATGAAGGAGCTACGTAATGTTACGGGCAGGCAGGGCGGACAGGTAGGTGCGGGCGATCAGGTAACAGGACAGAGTATATTGGCTATCTAGTCTTCCAGGTACAGGGTGTGAGGATCAGGCCCCCAGACCTACCCTCAGAATCACGACTCGGCTCTACCAGCCACGCTGAGCCAGGGATCGGACAAGGGTCCACTTACTCCGGATTTAAGCGCGTCTCTTGAGCGCGTCGTTGATTGTAATTTCTCTCTTCTCTTCAGTTTAGAATTTTCGTCGATAGCGCCTAATACACTGAGGTTCTCCAATGTATGCCTGGCCGTGACATAATTCTAAACTCACTATAATTTGCTGGTGAAGCAATTAAAATATATCGTTCAATCCCTTTATTTAATCGTTCACCACGTCGGCTGTGCACGACGGTAAACTAGGCCACAGAAGACACCATTCGCGAAATCAATGTCGCCGCGTAAAAATTACGGCCCACCGATTCGCCAATCCCAACGCGTGACAAACGCAAACTCAGCAAAGCCAGATAATTTGGCTTCCGGCACTGCTACTCCCAACACCGAAGACTCGGATCAAAACGGAGAGATTACAGTTGCCCCAGTGAGCCCAGAGCCAGTAGAGCCCGCTCCTACCAGCGCCAACACAGAGCCTGAAGAGCCCGTTGAGCCCCAATCCGACACAGAGCAAGATCAGCCAGTCGACAGCATCGAAGTTGACGGATCGTACGAGTACGAGTCAGTTTCTGAGCACCCAGGAGAGGCGCGAAACCCTCCCCACCAACCTTCTGCCAAAACGTTAGACGGCAGGAACGAAATTCCGAAATTTCCAAGCAGAGCGCCCTCGCCTGTCGTCCAAATGAGAAGCGAAATGGCAGACGAAAGCGAAAACACTGCCGGCCAGGCTACAATCACTCAATCACAGCTGCAAGATCTTTTGGCCACCATTGCCCAACTTAAAGACCAGCTCGCCACCCGGAGTAACAATGCCACCCGTCAAACCCGCGGTATTACGCCTTTGAACAGCGCCTTTGGAGGGGCTGAGTTTAAGCCCCATGGTATCGCTGCCCGGACAGCATTTAAGCCTTACGGAAGTAACCAAAATGCTAAAAACCCTGCCTACGACAGGACGGCACGTAAAGCCGGCATCGACCCCGGCATGTTTGATGGTGATAAGGATCGTTTTGATAAATGGATCACTAAAATCGCAGATAAATTTGTAGAGGACGACGAAACTTACAAAACAGAAAGAAGCCGCATGGCAGTGATCAATTCCCTGACTGAAGGGCTTGCCAACGACCTTATCCAAGGCCGTTATGAATCCACCATTATGCCTTTCAGCAGCGCAGCCGAAATGGTCGCGACCCTAGCCGCTGTTTACCACGATGATAATCAAGCCTCCAAAGCCCGTGAGGAGCTTCGTCACCTGAAGTTTAGTCTGTCGGACAAGTCAACAGACATCCACCAGTTTATTGGCAAGGTTAACAGCCTAGCCGATAAAGCCAACATTGCCAAAACGGAACGCAAGTTGGTTCTCTATGAGCACATTCCTGCCAACCTGAACCCCCAGCTTCTCAGCCTATCCAAAGACCCAAATATCTCGTACGAGACCTTTGCCGGAGAAGTTGCGAACTCGGCGCTGGCCCAACAACGCGCTTGGGAGGAGCTCCGCGAGAACCGCAAAAAGAGGGAAGAGCGCCGTGAGCGTTCAGCCAGCGCCGAACGCAAACAACGTCGACGCGAGAATCGCCGGCACAGCCAGGAAGCCAAGAACCAAACCCGCACACAGACCATTGACGCCCCGAAGTCGCCCAGCAGAGAAAACGCCAAATTGGTCACTGAGGGTAGATGCTTCCTTTGCAAAGAAGCCGGGCACCTGGCACGCAATTGCCCCCAAAAGGCCGCTCACATCGCCGCCGTTCTCGCCCTTCAACACGAAGGCGATCGAGAGGCTTGTGAACAATCCGGCCACAGCTTATCTTCGTCGGATTCGGAAAACTGCTAAGGCTGCCGGAAGTCTCCTCGGCAGTCTGCGTGCCTCAGATAGCTAAAATCGATAGATCACCTAAATCAAACACCTTTCTTGCTCCCATTCGATTGCAAGACAAAGGTCGTGGTCTTAACGCCCAAGCTCTCTGTGACACCGGAGCAGATGTGTACTTATCCATCCGACCGAGCCTCGCGAAAAAGGTCGCCCAACGTTTAGAGCTACCCATCAAAAAGCTCCCCAAACCTTTGGACTTTGGAGATTTTAACAGGAAGGTCACCGCAAGAGCCACCGAATACCTTCGGCTCACCTTGCAAATCGACGGACGACAATTCCCACGGCAGAAATTCATCCTCCTCGAAACGGCACACGATGTGTTTATCGGACAAGAATGGTGGACGAAGCATCGAGTAGGCTTATTCCCAGCTACCCGCAGCTTCGTTTGGCCCAACGACCTGCCCGCCATGGCCCAATACTCACCGGCAATCGTCGTACAACGTTCAAATCCGCCTCTGGACCTCGAGGCCCAAGCTGACGCAGTCCGCCGGGACCGCAAGATGGAACAAGAAGACCGTCGCATCCAGGTCCGCAAGATACTTCAAGGCCCTAAACGCCAACACGGAAACCAGGCTCAGATCACAGAAATTAGCGCCTTCCCGACTATCCCAAAGACCGTTTCCAACAAAGCCCTGCCAGCAAATATTTGTGCCCTTCTTAACGACCCACGTCAAGATCGATGGAAGCGATCCCCGTTACCCACGGAGCCTATACCGCTGGTACCAGTAAACGATACGCCTACAACCAGCCTTAATGCGGTATTAGCCCTGCAATGGAACAAGACTCACGATGGACATCCCATTCCATTTCCTGCAGGCGAAGACCCGGAGCACATCGCGCAAGTACGAGCCAAGTTACCCAAAGCACTTGCCCACCTTGAAGGTTTCTTTTCCAAAAAGGCGTCGACGATTCTCCCGCCTAGCCGACCCGGCTTCGACGTGGTTTTGGAACTCGAGAAACCTTTGGAGGGGAGGCCAGCCCGCTATTCGACCCCTTTCGCGATGATGGAGTTGGAAAAAGAAACCATCGACGAACTTCTGAGGATCGATTTCATTGAACGGACAATGGAGGAGACCGCAGCTTCGACTCTATTCGTTCCTAAACCGCAATCGAAGGAGCAACGTTTTTGTGTGGATTACCGATGGGTAAACAAATTTATCAAAGGACGACAAGTACTTGCCCCCGACGTGGCCGGGACGTTGAGCAAATGTGGAAAAGCCCGGAGGATGACCAAGATCGACATTATCCGAGCTTTTAACAGATTGCTAATGGATCCGAACTCACGGTACTTAACGGCGTTCAAAACGCGACAAGGGACGTTTCAGTGGAAGGTCTTACCCTTTGGACTGAAGGTCGGACCCGCCTGGTTCCAAGCTTTTATTAACGCTCAGCTTAATGAACTGCTGGACGCTTTCGCGAGCGCCTACGCAGACGACGTGTTGATTTACACCGAGGATAAATCAGAGCAAGTCCATTTTGAGCAAACCGAGGAGGTTATTTACAGGCTGCACAAAGCCGGACTCCAAGGCGATATCAAAAAGTCAAGTTTCGGCGTTTTCGAAATCGAGTACCTGGGTTTACTTCTAGAAATCGGTAAAGGTATCCGCATCGACCCCAAAAAGGTCGAAGCCATCACCAGCTGGCAATGGGACGACGTCACCTCCGTTTCCGCAGTACGATCCTTCCTAGGCCTATGTAATTTCGTTCGGACGTTCTGCCATCACGCCAGCGAACAAGCAGAACCTCTGACCCGATTATTGAAAAAGGGAGTCCCGTTCGAAAAAGGCCCCGAGCAGAAGGCCGCTTTTGAAGCGCTGAAACAACTGGTGGTCACCGCCCCCGTAATGAGTTTCTTCAAACCCGGTATGCCTGTCAGGATGGACACCGACGCCAGTGGCAGGGCCACCGCCGGGGTCGTGTGGCAGCAACAGGACGATGGCAGCTGGAAGCCAATCGGCTATTCGTCCAAAACCATGTCCCCTGCTGAACAAAACTATCCGATTCAGGACCAGGAGCTATTAGCTGTGATTAATACGCTAAAGGACTTCGAACCAGCCCTATTGGGTACCAAGTTCTGTGTTTTTACCGATCACCAGGCCTTGATTTATTGGTCGACCAAAAAACTTTTGTCCGCTCGCCAGATACGATGGGCTGACTACTTGGCCAACTTCGACATCACCTTTAAATACCGTCCCGGCAAGGATAATGTGGCAGCCGATGCCCTTTCGCGCAAAACCGTCGACAACCCTACGGTCAAGGCCCGAGCTGTGCTAGACCGCACCATGGCATTAATCCCTCCGGAAAAGATTAACTTCCAACCCGGCGAGCCCCCTCCAACAATTAACAACTTGGAACCCTCCGCACCTCAAGGAGCTGACCTAGTGGCCCTTATCCTGGAAGAGAACCTAAAACAGAACCTAGGTCGCCATGACAGTCTGTTAACGGTACCCGAGACTACCCAGGATGGCAAGATCTTCTTAAGAACGGCTCTCATCCGCGAAGCTCATGAGCCCAAGATCTTCGGCCATGGAGGCCAGAATAAAACCCTCAGCCGCCTGAAAAAGGACTATTGGTGGCCCGACCGAAATCGAGACGTCAAACGCTACATTAAGAATTGTCGCGAATGTCAACGCAACAAGGTACGACATGATAAGACGCCTGGGCTGTTGCACCCACTGGAGATCCCTAGACGGTGTTGGCAGCACGTAATGGTAGACGGCAAAGATATGCCCAAGGATAAAGAAGGCTATAATTACGTCTGGGTCTTCATCTGCCGATTGACCAAACTTTTGGCCACCCTACCGGGAAAAAAGACAGACACCGCGGAGACCTTGGCCATGCGGTATTATCAGACTGTGTACCGTTGGAAAGGCGTCCCCGACTTATGGCTTTCCGACAACGCCGGACCGTTTATATCCGAGTTCCTAAACACTTTAAACGAGTTGACAGGAACAAAGCATAAACATGGAAGCGCCCGCCACCCTCAAAGTCAGGGCAGCGTCGAAATTACCAACGCTGAATTGGATCAGAAAATGCGCTTCTATGTAGACAAATACCAAACGAATTGGCGACGGCATATTCCCGCCTTCGACTTCGGCCACAATTCGTCCGTTCACGCCTCTATCGGCATGGCACCGATCGAAGCAGAAACAGGAGCTCGCCCTAGAGACCCGCTCTCTCTACCTTTACCCGAAGAAGACCTGGAGACCGGTCAGCAACAAAAGGCGCTGGAAATGGTCCGCCAAGCTCGGCAAGCTCAGGAGCTGGCCCGCAACAATGGACTCGGAGCGCAGATAGAGCAACAGAGGCAGGCTAACAAGAAACGGCGACCGGTCGACTTTACGGTGGGAGATGCGGTTTACGTTAGCAAAAAGGGTTTTTCCACCGAAGCTCCTACGACCAAGTTGGACTCGCAAAATGCAGGACCATGGACGATTCTCGGGGAAAAGGGTCACAGCTTCATTCTCGACACCCCTGCCTGGTATAAAGGTAGTAAGCTGTTCCACGCCAGCCGACTGCGCAAAGCAGCAACGGATCCATTACCTCAGCAGTATCAAAAGCCGGAACCACCGGTCGAGATTAACGGAGAACCGGAGTGGGAGGTGGAGCAAGTGTTGGCCTCGCGACTATTCGGACGAAAGAAGACGTTGCAATATCAGGTATCGTGGGTCGGACTCGACCCTGATGAGACATGGTATGAGGCCCGCGACTTGAAAAATTCACCAGTACTGCTGGATACCTTTCACAGGGAGTACCCGGACGCAGCAGGACCTCCGGTAAATTTGCAACAGTGGATCAGGAGCGCAGCAGAGGATATTTTTGCGGAAGACGGACCCGAGGACAATGTTGCCGAACACGATGCGAAAGAGACACGAGAGCGGCGGAAGGCCCCGAGGAGACACACGTAACAGACTCAAGACTCTGACCGCCTACGTCGATCAGGCCTTAAAGGGGGGTAATGTGAGGATCAGGCCCCCAGACCTACCCTCAGAATCACGACTCGGCTCTACCAGCCACGCTGAGCCAGGGATCGGACAAGGGTCCACTTACTCCGGATTTAAGCGCGTCTCTTGAGCGCGTCGTTGATTGTAATTTCTCTCTTCTCTTCAGTTTAGAATTTTCGTCGATAGCGCCTAATACACTGAGGTTCTCCAATGTATGCCTGGCCGTGACACAGGGTAGCAGGTGGTTGTTGACGAAGACGTAGCTCGAGGAGCTACATATCGGAGACTGCAGAGATTTCGCGTAGATATACGCGCGCGAGGCGCTCGGCCCTCGCGCCTTCACGTGACAGGGGTCATGACTAAGCGACAGCCCAGTGGCTGTCCTTCAGGTCTGTGACAATTAAGCCATTAATATTACCAGTAGAATATCTAATCATTTTCGTACCAAAAAAAAACGGAAAATTACAATTATGCTGTCACGGGCAGGCAGGGCGGACAGGTAGGTGCGGGCGATCAGGTAACAGGACAGAGTATATTGGCTATCTAGTCTTCCAGGCACAGGGTAGCAGGTGGTTGTTGACGAAGACGTAGCTCGAGGAGCTACATATCGGAGACTGCAGAGATTTCGCGTAGATATACGCGCGCGAGGCGCTCGGCCCTCGCGCCTTCACGTGACAGGGGTCATGACTAAGCGACAGCCCAGTGGCTGTCCTTCAGGTCTGTGACAGTATTCCCCCCTTCCAGGCCGAGCTCCGTCACGGCCGGGGCCCGGGCTTATGGGGGTATCGACGGTGGAAATTCTTTACCAATTGAGCAGCGTTTTCCAGGTAATCGGCAGGTTCAGTCGTGGGTTCGCTATATCCAGCCCAACGGACGATATATTTCAGCCGGCGGCCTCCTCGGCCGCGGGTTTCCCAAAAGGAGTCGAGGATCTCTTCGACTTCGTATTCTCTCTCACCTTCCACTTCCAAATGGGGTGGCGGTGCAGGTTGTTGGCCCGGCAGGGGCTCAACGTCAGCAGGTTTTAGTCGGTTTATATTGAAAACAGGGTGTACTCTCATAGACGACGGCAGGTCCAAACGGTAGGCGTACGGGCTAATCACCTCAGAAATTCGGAAGGGTCCCAAGTTCTTCCAATCCAGTTTCTTCTGCGGGCGGGCGGTCTGGATGTTCCGTGCGTCTAACCATACATATTGGCCGACGGTAAGCCGGCGGGCCGGGGTACGGTGTCGGTTCGCCTGTTCTTCGTAACGGGCTTGGGCGGCGGTCATTTCGGCGCGGGCTTGTTCCAGAATGGCTTCCATTCGGGCGGCTAGCTTTTCGGCATCCCGCTGGGCGGGCAAAGGCTGGTTCAGGGGTACCGGCTCGAATCCCATGCGGGGATGGAATCCGTAAGTCGCGTAAAACGGGGAGGTTCCGGTGGTCTCGGACTTGTGGGAGTTGGCTGTGAATTCGGCGAGGGGAAGCCAACTTTCCCAATCATCTTGCAGGTAGGCCACATAAGCTCTCAAATATTGTTCCAGGGACGCGTTAAAACGCTCGGTCTGTCCGTCAGTCTCGGGGTGGTGAGCAGTGGATAGCAGGCTGTCGATTTTCAAACGGGTTGTCAGGTGTTTCCAAAACTTCGACACGAATTGGGTGCCTCTATCCGAAACTATCGTCAGGGGCAACCCGTGTAGTTTCCATACGTGGTGTAGGTACAGGTTGGCGGTGTCCTCGGCATTGCAGGTCCCTTTACAAGGGACGAAGTGTCTCATCTTAGTCAGGCGGTCTACGACCACTAGGATGGCGTCGTGGCCGTTGCTTTGCGGCAAATGTGTGATAAAATCCATCGACAGGTGTTGCCATGAGCGTTCAGGAGTGGGCAGGGGTCGCAGGAGGCCCTGGTGGCCTTCGCGGGACGGGTTGATTCGGCGGCAGGTCTGGCATTTCTTTACCCATAATGATACGTAATGTAGCATTCCGGGCCAGTAATATTCTCGGGACAGCAGGTCGTAGGTTTTTGCTTTGCCGGGGTGACCGGCGACGGGGGAGTCGTGGCAGCGGCGCAGGATCTCGGCTTTCAGATTATTCGAATCGGGTACGTACAGTCTATTGCGGTAATACAAATAGCCGGATCGTTCTTCGCATTCGGCCAATTGCAGCTTGGGGTGGCGGTCGGCGCCTGTCCTCAACGCTTCTAGGGCAGATTGCGTTATCGGGTCGGATTCGTATCCGGCGTCTAGTAGCTCTATCAGGTGTTTTGGCAATAGGGGTTTGTTTTGGCGGATTATGGGTTGTAACCGGGTGGGGCGGGCAGGTAAATTGTGTTCTTTCAGTACGACTTGTGTTTGGTGCTTAAGTCGTTCATCCCCCTCCTCAGGCATATCC
The DNA here is from genome assembly GCF_000002495.2 of Pyricularia oryzae 70-15. Classification (NCBI taxonomy): domain Eukaryota; kingdom Fungi; phylum Ascomycota; class Sordariomycetes; order Magnaporthales; family Pyriculariaceae; genus Pyricularia; species Pyricularia oryzae. The sequence goes on along the minus strand of NC_017849.1, from coordinate 5,699,421 downwards.
TCTGACCTCCTGGTTAATGCGTCGGGCTTCGCTCCTTGTTTCCCGGGTCGGTAGGTGATACGGAAATTAAATCTTGACAGGAATTCGGCCCATCGGGCTTGTCGGCGGTTGAGCATTTTCGTCGTCGTGAAATATTCCAGGTTGCGGTGGTCCGTAATTACTTGGACCGGGGACGACGTCCCTTCGAGTTCCGGGCGCCATTCTTCAAAACAGCGGATAATGGCTAGCAATTCTTTGTCGTAAATCTCGTAATTGCATTCGGTAGCTGTGTGTTTTTTCGAAAAGAACGCGACGGGGCGGAGTATTCCGTCGTCGCCGTATTGTGACAATATTCCCGCAGAAACATAATCGGAAGCGTCGGTCTCCAGGATCACATCCTTTTCCCAATCGAAGTGCGCCAGTACGGGGGCTTCGGTAAACTTTCTCTTCAGCAGTCGGAAGGCGGTTTCGCAGGCGCTATTCCATTCGAATGCGACGTCTTTCTTGGTCAATCTCGTCAAAGGGGCTACGATCTTTGAGAAATCTCGGATAAAGCGCCGGTAAAAGTTGCCAAACCCCAAAAATGCTTGTACGTCAGTAAGCTTTTTGGGTGTTTGCCAGTCCAGGACAGCGGTGATTTTTTCAGGGTCCATTTTTACGCCTTCGACGCCGACCAGCAGGCCCAGGAACTTGGTTTCCGTCACGAAGAATTCGCACTTCGCGGCGTTGGCGTATAGCCCGGCTTTCCTCAGGGCTTCCAGTACGAGTTTCAAATGTTCTTCGTGTTCTGTTCGGGTGCGGCTATAAATCAAAATGTCGTCCAGGTAGGCTGTACAAAATACGTCTAAGTATTCGCGCAGGGAGTCGTTTATATATCTCTGGAACGTCGCGGGGGCTCCCGTTAGCCCGAAAGGCATGACTAGGCTCTCGTATAAGCCGAATCTCGTGCGGAATGCCGTCAGGTATTCTTCCCCCTTTTTAATCCGAATATTGTTAAAAGCGGAAACGATATCGATTTTCGAGAAGAATTTCATGCCGGCCAGGTTGTTCAGGGTCTCTCGGACTAGCGGCAGCGGGTAACGGTCTTTTACGGTAATGTTATTCAGCGCGCGGTAATCCACGCAAAACCTCAACCCTCCTCCCTGCTTCTTCACGAACAAAACGGGCGAGGCGACGGATGACGAACTGGGTCTGATAAACCCTTTTTTCAACTCTGCGGTCAGCCATTCCTTAAGGGCTATCAGCTCTTCGCGGGACATGGCGTACAGGGGGCCGAACGGCGGCGTTTTTCCTTCTATAAGCGGGATATGGTGGTCGGACGGTCGGTGTGGGGGCAGTTTCTCGGCTTCTTGCGGGGAAAATACGTCCGCGAATTCCCGGATTGTTTCGGGCAGGGTCGGCCCGTTCCTATTTTGGGGGTCGGCGGCTAGGACCTCATCAATCTGTTTCAAGGTTACGGCGTACAGTCGGCAGGATCGGCGGCGGGCGTACATGCTCGCGGCTTGCAGGGAGATAGGGGCGATATCCATTTCGCGGAGGGACGGCGGTCGGTCAGCCTGGTACTGGGGGCGGCTTTTTTTTGGTACGGCGTGTAAAGCTTTAACCTTCTCCGGTTTGTCGGGCATATTGCAGTGTCGGCGGCAATAGTCGCTGTCAAACGTAATAACGTGTGACGCGAATCCAATCGTTGGGTCGTGCTGCTTTAGCCAAGGCATTCCTAACACAATGGGGTAATGGGCTAGCTGTGTAACGAAAAACAGCGCGTTTTTCTGGATGTGGTCCTTGATTCTCAATTGTCCTCGGACATAATGGGTGCACTTCCCACTTTCGGCGGTCCTTCCGTCGAATACTTCGATGTCGAATGGGTTTCGCAGCGGATACATTTGTAATTGGCGTTCTTCGGCCCATCCTTGGTCGAGGAAGCATTTTCCTTCCGCACCGCAATCGGTGAGGGCATAGGTTGGGAGGTTTTGGCCCCCCACTGTCAGTTCGGCAGGCAGGATCATCAGGTCGGATCGTTGGTTATATTCCTCTTCAACGGGGAACCCGTGAACGGCGGCGGCAGAGATGCGGATCGCCGGCGGTCTATGCGCGGCCTTGGCGGCCTGGGGGCGACTTATCCCAGGCGGGCTCCGTTTTTCGAACTTCGGCTGCTGGAGCGGCTGGCGTCCGAACCGCGGCGGGGGTTTTCAGGGAGTTTGGTTTGCATCTGGCGCGGGGACCTGGACCTAGACCTGGATTGTTCGATCCCGGCCTGGTGCAGCCGCGTGCGGCGGGTATCCGGTTCTGGGCATTTGGCAACAAAATGTTCTTGGGATCCACAGCGGTAACATAGCATATTTTCTTTGCGGTTGTGGCGGCGTTGGCTGCTTAGGTCCATGGGGTCGTTAAACGGAAATTCCGCGTTTGGCTTGGGGGCGGCCCGCGGTATGTCGGTTTGGGTCCGGGGGGCCGCGCGCGCGGGGGGCGCTGCGGTCCGAGGGGTACGTGTCTGTCTGTTTTTATACTGCTGGTGCTGGCGGTAGCGGTTATCCAAGCTTTGCAGGTGTCGGGTAAATTCGTGGTACTGGCGGGATGGGGCGGGGTTGTGGAGGAGCATGTCCTGGAGCTCTTCCGATATTCCCTGGAATAGAAGAGGGGGGAGGGCATCCTCCGGCATTTCTCCTTCCAGAGACAGGCGTTGGAACTCCGACAGATACTCGGCGAAATCTACGTTCCGCTGCTTCAGGGCGTATAATTTGTTTTGTGCGTTTTGGACGTGGTCGGGGTCCCCGAATGCCTCCTCTAGGTATTGGAGGAGATCCGTATAATCTCCGAATTGGGGTGTGCCTCCGACCATTTTGGGCAGGATCAGGTTGTACGCTTTACCGGACAGTCGACCGGCTACATAAATTAGGCGTGATTCGGGGTTGGGGAAGCGGTCTTTGTTTGAGGTCATTTTCCCCCGGATTTGGGTGGCGAAGCGGCGGAGGTCGGAGCGGGCGCCCGTAAATTTATCGGGGTCTGGAAGTCGTTCAGAAAGGCGGGCGGAGGCGGGATGTTCGGAAGCAGGCGGCGGAGTCGTTCCCATAGGAGTAACCATAAGGGGTTCAACAGGCGTGTTGGTAGTTGGGGCGGGGGTGGTTATGTGTACCGTGGGTAGCGTTACGGTCCGAACTTCCTTCAGTTCGGACCGTGTTTTCTCTAATTCGGCGAAAGCGGCATCCCGGGAGGTTATGGCGGAGGCCTTTTCCATGGCCATGGCCAGAATGTCGGCCTGCGCCTTGTCGCGGACACGGTCCGTTTCGGCGCGGGCGCGTTGGGTCTCGGCTTCCTGCATTTCTAGGCAGGAGTTCAGGCGGACGTTGCTATCGTGCAATAGTTGCAGCTTTTGGTAGGAATCGGAGATGTAAGACACCCATTGTTCAGGGTGTCCTTGTAGGTGTTCGATCAGTTCCTCGGTCGAATCGGTTAAGATCGGGGGTTGCAGTGACGCAGGCATCGCGGGCACCTAATGAAGGAGCTACGTAATGTCACGGGCAGGCAGGGCGGACAGGTAGGTGCGGGCGATCAGGTAACAGGACAGAGTATATTGGCTATCTAGTCTTCCAGGCACAGGGTAGCAGGTGGTTGTTGACGAAGACGTAGCTCGAGGAGCTACATATCGGAGACTGCAGAGATTTCGCGTAGATATACGCGCGCGAGGCGCTCGGCCCTCGCGCCTTCACGTGACAGGGGTCATGACTAAGCGACAGCCCAGTGGCTGTCCTTCAGGTCTGTGACATATGCGTGGATTACAAACAATTAAACGATATTATGATAAAAAATTGCTACCCACTCTTATTAATAGGAAAATTCCGAAATATATTTTATTAAATATAGTGGTTTATAATATTAAATTTTAAAGGAGCATATAATTTAATCCGTATAAAGGAAGGCGAAAAGTGGAAAACAGCGTTTCGCACCCGACAAGGATATTATAAATACCTAATAATGCCCTCCGGTTTTACCAACGCCCCAGCAATTTTCCAAATTATAATTAATTACGTTTTTAGGGAATATTTAGATATTTTCGTCGTTATTTACCTGGACGATATTTTTATCTTTTCCAAAACGTTGGAAAAATATAAATAATACGTTCATATAATTTTACAAAAGTTGCAAAACGTTAAATTTTTAATTAAACCCGAAAAATATCTTTTTTATAATAAACAAATTAATTTCCTAAAATATATTATCGTTTTTGGAAAAATTAGGATGGAAAAATCGAAAATCCAAACGGTAAAGGAATGGCCTTAACCACAAAATGTAAAAAACGTTCGGGCATTCTTCGGATTTGTAAATTTTTATAAAAGATTTATTAAAATATATGGCGCGATTACCACCCCTGTTAATTATATGCATTATTTTGCATGTAATAAGCCCACTTTTATTTGTATATAGCCAATTTTATTTAGTGCCGAAGTGGAGTGGGGAATGGTGGAATTCCGTTACTTTGTTAATGCAGGAATGCAATTTAAAGGTCAGCGAGTGGGGTTAGCTACCCTGTACCGGGTTTAATACCCACCCTGCACCTGCGAGTCAGCTACCCTGTACCGGGTTGAAAATTTCACCAAGTTAACGTTTAAATGCAAACCCAGAGATGGTTTGTATGCAAATGAGGGTGTTTTTTCAAAAACCCATACAAATTAGTTTTTCGGAAATTCATTCGCGGCACCGGAACCTTTTCTGGCGTGCGGACCCCCACTTCGATGTCGGAGAGTATGTAAGGGAAATAATGTCACAGACCTGAAGGACAGCCACTGGGCTGTCGCTTAGTCATGACCCCTGTCACGTGAAGGCGCGAGGGCCGAGCGCCTCGCGCGCGTATATCTACGCGAAATCTCTGCAGTCTCCGATATGTAGCTCCTCGAGCTACGTCTTCGTCAACAACCACCTGCTACCCTGTACCTGGAAGACTAGATAGCCAATATACTCTGTCCTGTTACCTGATCGCCCGCACCTACCTGTCCGCCCTGCCTGCCCGTGACATTACGTAGCTCCTTCATTAGGTGCCCGCGATGCCTGCGTCACTGCAACCCCCGATCTTAACCGATTCGACCGAGGAACTGATCGAACACCTACAAGGACACCCTGAACAATGGGTGTCTTACATCTCCGATTCCTACCAAAAGCTGCAACTATTGCACGATAGCAACGTCCGCCTGAACTCCTGCCTAGAAATGCAGGAAGCCGAGACCCAACGCGCCCGCGCCGAGACCCAAGGCGCCCGCGCCGAAACGGACCGTGTCCGCGACAAGGCGCAGGCCGACATTCTGGCCATGGCCATGGAAAAGGCCTCCGCCATAACCTCCCGGGATGCCGCTTTCGCCGAATTAGAGAAAACACGGTCCGAACTGAAGGAAGTTCGGACCGTAACGCTACCCACGGTACACATAACCACCCCCGCCCCAACTACCAACACGCCTGTTGAACCCCTTATGGTTACTCCTATGGGAACGACTCCGCCGCCTGCTTCCGAACATCCCGCCTCCGCCCGCCTTTCTGAACGACTTCCAGACCCCGATAAATTTACGGGCGCCCGCTCCGACCTCCGCCGCTTCGCCACCCAAATCCGGGGGAAGATGACCTCAAACAAAGACCGCTTCCCCAACCCCGAATTACGCCTGATTTATGTAGCCGGTCGACTGTCCGGTAAAGCGTACAACCTGATCCTGCCCAAAATGGTCGGAGGCACACCCCAATTCGGAGATTATACGGATCTCCTCCAATACCTAGAGGAGGCATTCGGGGACCCCGACCACGTCCAAAACGCACAAAACAAACTATATGCCCTGAAGCAGCGGAACGTAAATTTCGCCGAGTATCTGTCGGAGTTCCAACGCCTGTCTTTGGAAGGAGAAATGCCGGAGGATGCCCTCCCCCCTCTTTTATTCCAGGGAATATCGGAAGAGCTCCAGGACATGCTCCTCCACAACCCCGCCCCATCTCGCCAATACCACGAATTCACCCGACACCTACAAAGCTTGGATAACCGCTACCGCCAGCACCAGCAGTATAAAAATAGACAGACACGTACCCCTCGGGCCGCAGCGCCCCCCGCGCGCGCGGCTCCCCGAACCCAACCCGACATACCGCGGGCCGCCCCCAAACCAAACGCGGAGCTCCCGCTTAACGACCCTATGGACCTGAGCAGCCAACGCCGCCACAACCGCAAGGAAAACATGCTATATTACCGTTGTGGATCCCAAGAACATTTCGTTGCCAAATGCCCGGAACCGGATACCCGCCGCACGCGGCTGCACCAGGCCGGAATCGAACGATCCAGGTCCAGGTCCAGGTCCCCGCGCCAAATACAAACCAAACTCCCTAAAAACCCCCGCCGCGGCTCGGACGCCAGCCGCTCCAGCAGCCGAAGTTCGAAAAACGGAGCCCGCCTGGGATAAGTCGCCCCCAGGCCGCCAAGGCCGCGCATAGACCGCCGGCGATCCGCATCTCTGCCGCCGCCGTTCACGGGTTCCCCGTTGAAGAGGAATATAACCAACGATCCGACCTGATGATCCTGCCTGCCGAACTGACAGTGGGGGGCCAAAACCTCCCAACCTATGCCCTCACCGATTGCGGTGCGGAAGGAAAATGCTTCCTCGACCAAGGATGGGCCGAAGAACGCCAACTACAAATATATCCGCTGCGAAACCCATTCGACATCGAAGTATTCGACGGAAGGACCGCCGAAAGTGGGAAGTGCACCCATTATGTCCGAGGACAATTGAGAATCAAGGACCACATCCAGAAAAACGCGCTGTTCTTCGTCACACAGCTAGCCCACTACCCCATTGTGCTAGGAATGCCTTGGCTAAAGCAGCACGATCCAACGATTGGATTCGCGTCACACGTTATTACGTTTGACAGCGACTATTGCCGCCGACACTGCAATATGCCCGACAAACCGGAGAAGGTTAAAGCTTTACACGCCGTACCAAAAAAAAGCCGCCCCCAGTACCAGGCTGACCGACCGCCGTCCCTCCGCGAAATGGATATCGCCCCTATCTCCCTGCAAGCCGCGAGCATGTACGCCCGCCGCCGATCCTGCCGACTGTACGCCGTAACCTTGAAACAGATTGATGAGGTCCTAGCCGCCGACCCCCAAAATAGGAACGGGCCGACCCTGCCCGAAACAATCCGGGAATTCGCGGACGTATTTTCCCCGCAAGAAGCCGAGAAACTGCCCCCACACCGACCGTCCGACCACCATATCCCGCTTATAGAAGGAAAAACGCCGCCGTTCGGCCCCCTGTACGCCATGTCCCGCGAAGAGCTGATAGCCCTTAAGGAATGGCTGACCGCAGAGTTGAGAAAAGGGTTTATCAGACCCAGTTCGTCATCCGTCGCCTCGCCCGTTTTGTTCGTGAAGAAGCAGGGAGGAGGGTTGAGGTTTTGCGTGGATTACCGCGCGCTGAATAACATTACCGTAAAAGACCGTTACCCGCTGCCGCTAGTCCGAGAGACCCTGAACAACCTGGCCGGCATGAAATTCTTCTCGAAAATCGATATCGTTTCCGCTTTTAACAATATTCGGATTAAAAAGGGGGAAGAATACCTGACGGCATTCCGCACGAGATTCGGCTTATACAAGAGCCTAGTCATGCCTTTCGGGCTAACGGGAGCCCCCGCGACGTTCCAGAGATATATAAACGACTCCCTGCGCGAATACTTAGACGTATTTTGTACAGCCTACCTGGACGACATTTTGATTTATAGCCGCACCCGAACAGAACACGAAGAACATTTGAAACTCGTACTGGAAGCCCTGAGGAAAGCCGGGCTATACGCCAACGCCGCGAAGTGCGAATTCTTCGTGACGGAAACCAAGTTCCTGGGCCTGCTGGTCGGCGTCGAAGGCGTAAAAATGGACCCTGAAAAAATCACCGCTGTCCTGGACTGGCAAACACCCAAAAAGCTTACTGACGTACAAGCATTTTTGGGGTTTGGCAACTTTTGCCGGCGCTTTATCCGAGATTTCTCAAAGATCGTAGCCCCTTTGACGAGATTGACCAAGAAAGACGTCGCATTCGAATGGAATAGCGCCTGCGAAACCGCCTTCCGACTGCTGAAGAGAAAGTTTACCGAAGCCCCCGTACTGGCGCACTTCGATTGGGAAAAGGATGTGATCCTGGAGACCGACGCTTCCGATTATGTTTCTGCGGGAATATTGTCACAATACGGCGACGACGGAATACTCCGCCCCGTCGCGTTCTTTTCGAAAAAACACACAGCTACCGAATGCAATTACGAGATTTACAACAAAGAATTGCTAGCCATTATCCGCTGTTTTGAAGAATGGCGCCCGGAACTCGAAGGGACGTCGTCCCCGGTCCAAGTAATTACGGACCACCGCAACCTGGAATATTTTACGACGACGAAAATGCTCAACCGCCGACAAGCCCGATGGGCCGAATTCCTGTCAAGATTTAATTTCCGTATCACCTACCGACCCGGGAAACAAGGAGCGAAGCCCGACGCACTAACCAGGAGGTCAGAGGATATGCCTGAGGAGGGGGATGAACGACTTAAGCACCAAACACAAGTCGTACTGAAAGAACACAATTTACCTGCCCGCCCCACCCGGTTACAACCCATAATCCGCCAAAACAAACCCCTATTGCCAAAAACACCTGATAGAGCTACTAGACGCCGGATACGAATCCGACCCGATAACGCAATCTGCCCTAGAAGCGTTGAGGACAGGCGCCGACCGTCACCCCAAGCTGCAATTGGCCGAATGCGAAGAACGATCCGGTTATTTGTATTACCGCAATAGACTGTACGTACCCGATTCGAATAATCTGAAAGCCGAGATCCTGCGCCGCTGCCACGACTCCCCCGTCGCCGGTCACCCCGGCAAAGCAAAAACCTACGACCTGATGTCCCGAGAATATTACTGGCCCGGAATGCTACATTACGTATTATTATGGGTAAAGAAATGCCAGACCTGCCGCCGAATCAGCCCGTCCCGCGAAGGCCACCAGGGCCTCCTGCGACCCCTGCCCACTCCTGAACGCTCATGGCAACACCTGTCGATGGATTTTATCACACATTTGCCGCAAAGCAACGGCCACGACGCCATCCTAGTGGTCGTAGACCGCCTGACTAAGATGAGACACTTCGTCCCTTGTAAAGGGACCTGCAATGCCGAGGACACCGCCAACCTGTACCTACACCACGTATGGAAACTACACGGGTTGCCCCTGACGATAGTTTCGGATAGAGGCACCCAATTCGTGTCGAAGTTTTGGAAACACCTGACAACCCGTTTGAAAATCGACAGCCTGCTATCCACTGCTCACCACCCCGAGACTGACGGACAGACCGAGCGTTTTAACGCGTCCCTGGAACAATATTTGAGAGCTTATGTGGCCTACCTGCAAGATGATTGGGAAAGTTGGCTTCCCCTCGCCGAATTCACAGCCAACTCCCACAAGTCCGAGACCACCGGAACCTCCCCGTTTTACGCGACTTACGGATTCCATCCCCGCATGGGATTCGAGCCGGTACCCCTGAACCAGCCTTTGCCCGCCCAGCGGGATGCCGAAAAGCTAGCCGCCCGAATGGAAGCCATTCTGGAACAAGCCCGCGCCGAAATGACCGCCGCCCAAGCCCGTTACGAAGAACAGGCGAACCGACACCGTACCCCGGCCCGCCGGCTTACCGTCGGCCAATATGTATGGTTAGACGCACGGAACATCCAGACCGCCCGCCCGCAGAAGAAACTGGATTGGAAGAACTTGGGACCCTTCCGAATTTCTGAGGTGATTAGCCCGTACGCCTACCGTTTGGACCTGCCGTCGTCTATGAGAGTACACCCTGTTTTCAATATAAACCGACTAAAACCTGCTGACGTTGAGCCCCTGCCGGGCCAACAACCTGCACCGCCACCCCATTTGGAAGTGGAAGGTGAGAGAGAATACGAAGTCGAAGAGATCCTCGACTCCTTTTGGGAAACCCGCGGCCGAGGAGGCCGCCGGCTGAAATATATCGTCCGTTGGGCTGGATATAGCGAACCCACGACTGAACCTGCCGATTACCTGGAAAACGCTGCTCAATTGGTAAAGAATTTCCACCGTCGATACCCCCATAAGCCCGGGCCCCGGCCGTGACGGAGCTCGGCCTGGAAGGGGGGAATACTGTCACAGACCTGAAGGACAGCCACTGGGCTGTCGCTTAGTCATGACCCCTGTCACGTGAAGGCGCGAGGGCCGAGCGCCTCGCGCGCGTATATCTACGCGAAATCTCTGCAGTCTCCGATATGTAGCTCCTCGAGCTACGTCTTCGTCAACAACCACCTGCTACCCTGTACCTGGAAGACTAGATAGCCAATATACTCTGTCCTGTTACCTGATCGCCCGCACCTACCTGTCCGCCCTGCCTGCCCGTGACAAATAAAGCAAAATCTCCCCCAACCAATTATTTATCAGTACCAAAATTATAGTGCATTTCTACCTATTATTCAGCGCTTTTAGCACTGGTTATTTACCACGCCGCACCTAGGGTTTACCCCTATATCCCCTGTTAGCACCATTATTATTAACAATTACATTCGGAACATAATTTATATAAGGTACGTTTATTACCATATAAATAGATTCGATTTTAGGATTGTTTAGCAGCAATTAAACTTTAGTTAACCTTAATATTTATTTGAGGACGATTATAATTTCACCCCCAGTTATTGAGAACCCCAGTTACCCAGTTAGACGCTCAGTTGCTTTAACCCACTGTATTTTACCATAAGAACAGGTTACCCCGATACCTTGATCGTAACACCTAAATACGGTCATGTACAAATCGTTATACCTATTACCACCCCTGCTGCATTCTATATATATATATATATATATATATATATATATATATATATATATATACAATAAATATATATCCACTACCAGCAAACAAAGCATTGAAAAATTATTTTATAACACTTGGTCGCAGTACATTGCTCATGTCTTTTGTCTAGTGTCTTTTTCAACTCAACCCACTTTTCTTTTCATAATTCAACTTGTCGACAAAGTTATAAACACTTGTCGTCTCGTGGGTCTGAGGTTCCCGGCGTATTGCTCTCATTTATATCAGTCGTCAAGATAAATAAATATACACCAACCGGTAAAATGCACACCGTCCGCCTTTTTATCACGGCCCTCACGACCTTGGTTGTTGTGCCGACCAGTGTCGTTGCCAATCCACCGATGAACTGGGGGAATGCATATGGCCATCGCGGAAACACTGCCAGTTACAATTCGGGCCAGGCTGCTACGTCCCATGAGCCTACTCAAGAGTATGACCTTGAGCCGACCTACCTCAGTCACTTCACGGGGGAGCCCGAAGTTCAACGCCTGAAGAAGGATTGTGAGGTCTGGCTACTCAAAGATAATCAAGTCCAAGAGACAAGATATGCCAACTACAAAGAAAGTGTCAAATTTCTTGCCATACCGCCCGGACCAAGATTATCCGTCCGATTGGAATGGGAGCAGGGCGGCGATAATCCATGCCGCGGGAACGTGTGGCGAGGCGAGATACCTCGTGGTTACTACGTCTCTATAGTCAAGCCGCAAATGAGCCCCATATCATCCCCTTACGCCTTCAAGTTGCACCCCGAACCCGATGCGACAAGGTGTCACGTCGTGTTCGCAAGCGCCAATGGCGCGAATACCGCAGAAGCAAAGAACATAGACTTTGGCAAGAAGACTACTTTTATCCGGAATTACTTTACCATCATCGCGGAGCCCGATTACGTCGGTCCATATAGACGCAGGACATGCAAGGCAAGAGTGGTAGAGGGTGATATTCCTGGCGGTATGGTCGTCCGTGTGGGTGACGCCGGGTCGTACGGCTTTCACCAAACTTTGTTCCCGAGAGGGGTTTCAAAGCCGTGATAGTCTGCCGTCAGGACCGTGTTTAGGTTTAAAGGGGATGTGTTCAAGATACCATGACCGTGGTTTAATCTAGTAGTTGGCAGTGAATATGCGCCAACCATCAAAAACGTATACTTTTAACCCATATTCGTGGATCATGATCGCCACATGTGTATCAGACTTTTATATAAATGTGAAAGTCTATTATTTGTTGTGTGGCTGTGGGCTGCCATACAAGTTACAACAGAACCTCGCAATTGTTCATTGTTGTCATAGCAATCTTTGGAAGCATCAGGTAACTGTATTTGGGCTGGTAGTAGAGGCATCTGGTTGCAAAGCCTGTTAGCGATTTGATGGTTTCCAGTGATATGAGCGCAGCAAAAACAATCACAAAACAAGTTGGCAGACCGAAGTGCATAACCTGAATCGCAATTTCATGATCAATACAGGAGGTTGGGTTGACTTGTCATGGTTTTGTGGAATTGAGTTTTTGAGTTGCCCCGATATCCTTAATTCATTGTTGCCTAAGGCCATAATACTGTCCTCCACACCAGGTGTCCAAGACTCCAAGCAAACCTGCAAGTGGGTCAGAATCGACTCGCTGTGGAGCAGAAAACGGAAGCTACGCCAAGCTGGACCCGCCCATGGAATGAAGGAATGCACGCACGGGCCTCCTCCTTTCAAGCTTGGTCGGGAGTCTGACGACGGCAAGCTGGCCAATTTCGCGACTGTCAGAATTGGCGATTGCTTCCCAACCCATCACAAACATCAAGCAACCGCCTCACCATCCCTCTTCGAGCTCATCCCCCTCAAGAGGTGACAGTTATCCTGACGCCTTGATGATACTCTCTTTTTCCTGATTCTTTCTTTTTCACCTTCGCCTTTGCGGCTGCTAAACCTTAATACCCCTTGCTGGATTCAGGCAGAGCCCAACATCCTCGCAAAGACGGACCTCCTTCCCTTGTTCACCTCGACTTCAGTCTGACTGACCAGGCGCATCCCTCCCGCGAAACCCGCCCTGCCGGCGTATCTTGACCTCGGTCAATTGTTGGGATTCTTGGCCAACGCGGTCTAGCGCCGCACAACGAGCAGCATCATGGCGCCTCTTCCGATCAAGTTCACCGAGCTGCTGCAGCTATCAGCTGTGGGCGTCGACACTTCGGCCATTGGCTTCAACTCCTGCGTACGTCGCCATCACCATTCGTCGGACGGCTTGCACAGATTCAAATACTAACATGCACTCCGACGCCATAGACACTAGAGTCGGATCACTACGTCTGCATTCGCGAAAAGAAGAACGAGGCAGCATCACCAGAAGTTGTCATCATCGACCTCAAGAACAACAACAATGTCACTAGACGCCCCATCAAGGCCGACAGTGCCATCATGCACTTCACCAGACAGGTCATCGCCCTTCGCGCACAATCAAGAACGTTGCAGATTTTCGACCTGGAGGCCAAGCAAAAGCTCAAGTCCACAACGATGAACGAAGATGTGGTCTTTTGGAAGTGGATCAGTGATACTACAATTGGTCTTGTTACTGACGCGGCCGTGTACCACTGGGATGTTTTCGATGCCAACCAAGCCACTCCCGTGAAGCAGTTTGCCCGAAACGATAACCTGAGCGTAAGTTGGTTGGATCTGCCGTCTGGCAATCGCCAGAATCAAGCTGACTGTTTTTTTTTTCTTTTTCATCTAGGGCAACCAAATCATCAACTACCGCGCTAATTCCGAGGGCAAGTGGATGGTTGTCGTGGGTATCGCTCAGGCGCAAGGGCGCGTGGTGGGCAACATGCAGCTCTACTCAAAGGACAGAGGTATCAGCCAATCCATCGAGGGTCACGCCGCAGCCTTCGGAACCCTGAGGTTGGAGGGTGCCCCTCAAGATACCAAGGTCTTTACATTCGCCGTCAGGACTGCCACGGGCGCCAAGCTGCACATTGTTGAGGTCGACAAGCCAGAAGCCAACCCGGCATTTGCGAAGAAGAACGTCGACGTCTACTTCCCCGCCGAGGCCGTCAACGACTTCCCCGTCGCGGTGCAGGTTTCGCAAAAGTACGGCGTCATATACTTGGTTACCAAGTACGGCTTCATCCACCTTTACGACCTCGAGAATGGCACCTGCATCTTCATGAACCGCATCTCGAGCGAAACCATCTTCACCACCAGCCCCGACGGAGACTCTACCGGCATCGTCAGCATCAACCGCAAGGGTCAGGTTCTCGGCGTGACAATCGACGACGAGACCATGATCCCCTACCTGCTGCAAAACCCCGCTAATACCGAGCTTGCAATCAAGATGGCTTCTCGTGCCGGTCTCCCTGGTGCAGACCAGCTGTACGGCCAGCAGTTCCAGCAGCTCTTCAACGGTGGCAACTACATGGAGGCTGCTAAGGTCGCCGCCGGTTCGCCCCGGGGATTCCTGCGGACGGCCGAGACCATCAACAAGTTCAAGAACTTGCCCCAACAGCCTGGCCAAATGTCCTACATTCTTCAGTACTTTGGTCTGCTCCTCGACAAGGGATCCCTCAACCACCACGAGACGATCGAGCTGGCCCAGCCTGTACTGGCCCAGAACCGCAAGCAGCTGCTCGAGAAGTGGCTGAACGAGGGCAAGCTGGACTGTTCCGAGCAGTTTGGTGACATGGTTAGGCCGCACGACGTCTCGATGGCGCTCAAGATCTACCTCAAAGCCAACGTCCCACAAAAGGTTGTTGCCGGTCTGGCCGAGACGGGTCAGTTCGACAAGATCCTGCCGTACTGCGCTCAAACTGGCTACCAGCCCGACTGGATCCAGCTGCTGAACCACATTGTGCGCATCAACCCCGAGAAGGGTGCCGAGCTGGCCACGACTCTTGCGAACCATGAGGGCGGGTCCCTTGTCGACATCGCCCGTGTTGTAGATGTTTTCCAGGCCCAGGGCATGGTTCAGCAGGCCACGGCCTTCCTTTTGGACGCTCTCAAGGACAACAAGCCCGAGCACGCCGACCTGCAGACCAGGCTTTTGGAGATGAACCTGATGAACGCCCCCCAGGTTGCCGATGCCATCTTGGGCAACGAGATGTTTACGTATTTCGACAAGGGTCGCATTGCTGCCCTGTGTGAGCAGGCGGGCTTGCACCAGAAGGCGCTCGAGCTCTATGAGGATCCTGCTGCCGTCAAGCGCGTTGTTGTCAACATTGCTGGCATGCCCAACTTTAACCCCGAATGGCTCGTCAACTTCTTTGGCAAGCTGTCTGTGGAGCAGTCTTTGGACTGCCTCGATGCCATGATGAAGACAAACATTCGCCAGAACCTGCAGTCGGTCGTTCAGGTTGCCACCAAGTACTCGGATCTCCTGGGCCCTACCAAGCTGATTGATCTCTTTGAGAAGTACAAGACTGCCGAGGGTCTCTTCTACTACCTCGGTAGCATCGTCAACCTGTCAGAGGACCCTGACGTCCACTTCAAGTACATCGAGGCCGCCACCAAGATGGGTCAGTTCAGCGAGGTTGAGCGTATCTGCAGAGACAGCAACTACTACAACCCCGAGAAGGTCAAGAACTTCCTCAAGGAGGCCAAGTTGACGGAGCAACTGCCTCTGATCATTGTGTGCGACCGTTTCAACTTTGTCCACGATTTGGTTCTTTTCCTGTACCAGAACCAGCAGTTCAAGTCCATCGAGGTGTACGTCCAGCGCGTCAACCCTGCACGTGCCCCCGCCGTCATTGGCGGTCTCTTGGACGTTGACTGTGATGAGGCCATCATCAAGAACCTGCTTTCCACTGTGGACCCCGCTTCTATCCCCATCGATGAGCTCGTCGCCGAGGTTGAGACTAGGAATCGCCTCAAGATGCTTCTGCCCTTCCTCGAGGCTACTCTTCAGGCCGGCAACCAGCAGCAGGCCGTTTTCAACGCCCTCGCCAAGATCTACATTGACTCCAACAACAACCCTGAGAAGTTCCTTAAGGAGAACGACCAGTATGATTCGCTCGTGGTCGGAAAGTACTGCGAGAAGCGTGACCCCAACCTTGCCTACATTGCCTACCGCAAGGGTGGCAACGACTTGGAGCTTGTCAACATCACCAACGAGAACTCCATGTACAAGGCCCAAGCACGTTACCTTCTCGAGCGTGCTGACCGTGAGCTGTGGATGTTTGTCCTGAGCGAAAACAACATCCACCGTCGGTCCGTTGTTGACCAGGTCACTTCGACTGCCGTTCCAGAGTCGACCGACCCCGCCAAGGTTTCAGAGGCTGTCGCTGCCCTTTTGGCAGCTGATCTGCCAGGCGAGCTCATTGAGCTTTTGGAGAAGATTGTTCTGGAGCCATCGCCGTTTAGCGACAACCAGAACCTCCAGAACCTCCTCATGTTCACCGCTGCCAAGGCTGACAAGTCCCGTGTGATGGACTACATTCACAAGCTGGATGGCTTCAACCCTCAAGAGATCACTGCCGTTTGTATCGACGTCGGCCTGTACGAGGAGGCTTTTGAGATCTTCAAGAAGATTGACGACAAGGTCAGCGCCGTCAACGTCCTCGTCGAGAATGTTGTCAGCATCGACCGCGCACAGGCCTACGCCGAGGATGTGGATATTCCCGAAGTCTGGAGCAAGGTTGCCAAGGCCCAGCTTGATGGTCTGCGTGTCACAGACTCTATCGAGTCATACATCAAGGCTGAAGACCCTAAGAACTACCTGGAGGTTATTGAGATCGCTACGCACGCCGGCAAGAATGAGGACCTCGTCAAGTATCTGCGCATGGCCCGCAAGACACTCCGCGAGACCGCCATCGACACTGCTCTTGCTTTCTGCTACGCTCGCCTGGACCAGCTCTCTGAGCTCGAGGACTTCCTCCGTGGAACGAACGTTACCAACATCGAGGAGTCTGGTGACAAGGCATACGGCGAGGGTCTCTTTGAGGCTGCCAAGATCTTCTACACTAGCATTTCCAACTGGGCCAAGCTCGCCACCACCCTCGTTCATCTCGGTGACTACCAAGCAGCTGTCGAATGTGCCCGCAAGGCCAACAGCATCAAGGTGTGGAAGGAGGTCCACGAGGCATGCGTCAACAAGAAGGAGTTCCGTCTGGCACAGATTTGCGGTCTCAACTTGATTGTGGACGCTGAGCAGCTTCAGACCCTCGTCAAGCAATATGAGCGCAACGGCTTCTTTGACGAGCTCATCAGCTTGCTTGAGAACGGTCTTGGTCTGGAGCGTGCGCACATGGGAATGTTCACCGAGCTTGGTATCGCTTTGTCCAAGTACCACCCTGAGCGCCTGATTGAGCACCTTAACCTGTTCTGGAGCAGGATGAACCTGCCCAAGATGATTCGTGCATGCGAGGAGGCAAACCTCTGGCCCGAGCTTGTCTTCTGCTACGTCCACTACGATGAGTTTGATAACGCTGCCCTCTCCGTCATTGAGAGGCCAGAGAACTCGTGGGAGCACACACAATTCAGGGATATCATCGTCAAGGTTGCCAACTTGGAGATTTACTTCAAGGCCATCAACTTTTACCTGGAGCAGCACCCCTCCCTGTTGACTGACCTGTTGCAGGCTTTGACGCCTCGTATTGATGTCAACCGTGTTGTCAGGATGTTCCAAAAGTCGGACAACCTGCCCTTGATCAAGCCCTTCCTGCTGAACGTGCAGACTCAAAACAAGCGCATCGTCAACGATGCCATCAACGACCTTCTAATCGAGGAGGAGGACTACAAGACGCTGCGCGACTCGGTCGAGAACTACGACAACTATGAGCCTGTCGAGCTTGCTGGACGCCTCGAGAAGCACGACCTTGTCTTTTTCCGCCAGATCGCCGCCAGCATTTACCGCAAGAACAAGCGCTGGGAGAAGTCGATTGCTCTTTCCAAGCAGGACAAGCTGTGGAAGGATGCCATTGAGACGGCTGCCATCTCGGTCAAGTCGGAGGTTGTGGAGGAGTTGCTGCGCTACGTAAGTTTCCAAACAATGCGTATCTTCCCTGGTTTGCCTGTTTGCCTTTACTAACAACAACCTACAGTTTGTCGACATTGGCAACCGCGAGTGCTACGTTGGTATGCTCTATGCCTGCTACGACCTCATCAGGCCCGACTTGGTTCTTGAGATGTCATGGCGCCACGGCCTGCACGATTTCACAATGCCATACATGATCAACCTCCTGTCACAGCAGACCAAGGAGCTTGCTGTTCTCAAGGCAGACAACGAGGCTCGCAAGGCCAAGGAGAAGGAGCAGGAAAAGAAGGAGGACAATGCTCCTATTCTCGGTGGCGGACGTCTCATGATTACGGCTGGACCTGGTACACAACCGACCTCTCCTGCGCCTTTTGGAGCGAATGGGTTCGCACCGCAGCCTACCGGATATGGTTACTAGGGTGTTAATGCGGTTGTCTAGACGCCCGGATATCATGATGGCTGGGTTATTTTTCTTGTCCATTTTTTTTGCGTGAAATGACGGGGGAGTAAAATGCCAATGCTACCTGTATGAATAGTTCAAGACATATTGTTTTACTTGTTGAAGACATTTTCTAGGTTTGAGTTGATGCATGAGTTCTTTGGGTGTTTTGAGTCGATTATTTGGGAGAATTTGACCAATGGCAATCATAGTTTGTCGCTTGCCTCAATGAGCTTGTCCGATTATTAGCCAAACCGCACTTGCGCGTAAGGGGTGTACGGAAGATGGACGCCGAGAAATCTGCACTATATACCACCTACCACCTACTACCTACCGCCTACCACCATTATTTACCACCTATTACTTACCATTGTTACCGTTGATCATTTGCTCGAATAATAACAGTAATAGTGATAATAATGGTAAAAATGGTATAGGTGGTAAAGGTAAAAAAAAAAAAAAAAAAAAGGTAGTTTAACCCAAAAAATACGGCCTATGAACCGCGGGCAAGGATTATCGGGATGAGCAAGCCCGCAGCCGGTGTCCTGGGCAAGGAAACTTTAGGTGTAGTATTGGCATTTAGCCGGCGATGGAACATTACAGCACAGGCGAAGAAGCCATGGGTAGCGATCCCGACGTTCCCGAACGGTGTATGGGTGTTGGTATGGCCACGTCGAGAACACGAGTGGGATAAATACAGGCCATGCACGCTCTGGCGACAGCTGCATGGGACACCTCTTCGCTTGTTACAAACCACGATCCAGATTTTTGGATCATTTCTCGGGCCTTTTCGCTCACCATGCCTCTCGCCGCTTTAATTCCGGCCCTGCTCCTAGCAGCAGCAGCAGCAGCAGCAGCAGCAACGCCCCTCTCGCCCCGCGCCGCCGACCCAGCGGGCCCGATCCGATGCCCCATCGTCTTTGACGGGCGCGTGCCGGCGACGCTGGCGGCCACGGACCTGGACGACGCGGCCCGCTCGCCCTTCAACACGGGCTACGTCAAGGGCGAGGGCCTCAAGTGGAGCGACATCATCGAGTTCCCCGCCGGGGCCGGGCAGCCGCGGTTCGAGGACGCGGCGTCCCACAAGCCCATCACGGTGACGCTGAGCGACCGCTCCGCCTTCCAGACGCAGCGGGGGTTCCGGCGGGCGGGGCTGCAGTTTAGGGACGACGCCAACGCGGGCGGGGCGGGTGCCGTCGGGGTGAGGACGCTGCATTGGAGCGTCAAGATTGATGCGGCCAGGGGGTTGAATCTGAGCCATGAGTATCTCGTACGTTGGTTGCTGCCCTTTATGGAGTCTTGCTAGGTGGGCATGTTTCACTTTGGGGAGGACTGTCTTGTTGATATTTTTTTTTGCTTGCCGAAAACAGAACGTCTGGCACGAGACGGCCGACTACTCGGCCAACCAGTTCAACTTTGAGATGGGGAGCATCCTGGGCCAGCCTGAGCTGCCCAGCGACACGTTCAAGATTCTCGACCGGCGCAACCGGCAGATCTGGTCGACGCCCATCGACGAGACTGCGTGGAACAACTTTGCCGTCACGATTGACTATGTCAAAAAGTAAGCTTATTTTTATTTTATTTTTGAGGGCTCCTTTTTTGGGGGCTCCCAGTATGCAAAAAAGCCGGGCCGACGATAATTGACAGGATTTACAAAATTTTGCACGCAACAGCACGCTGCGTGTCTACTACTCCAAAAACGACGAGCCCCTCAAGGCGGCCTCTTGCGCGCCGACGCCCAACGACAACTCGGGCGAAGGCCAGTACCAGCTCGGCCTGCTCAAGAAGCCGACGGGCACTGACGATGTGGTCAACTCTGGGTACCAGGCGAGCGGGATAGACGAGGGGCTGATCTACGGCGGCATCTTTTTAGAGGACAGCGCCGATGGGTGTGTTTCTTTGTGATGGGGGTTTATGCTCCTCGGAGGGAGATGGAGAGTGTTGACGTATCCGAAGCCGGGATGTCGTGTGAGGATCGCGTCAAACACGCGCGTGTGGTGGGTAGCCACAAGTATTTTAGGGTCTCCTTTTTGGTGTTGGCTTTGGGAAGCTACACCTTTCCAATAAAAGCCATGGACAAAATCCCAGTAACCCTGCACCCTGTCACTCGTGGGCATGGACCTGCAAAGGCTGGTTATGTTGTGGTGTGCTATTTAGGTAGGTACATACGAATCGCTCGCCTACCTTCTTTGGTTGGTCCAAGCTGTCATTACCTTGCACAAGCTTTCCTCTTTGAGAAAGTGCTGTCCCAGAGGAAAGAAATGTCGTATCATCCAACCAGCCAAAGCTACCAAGCGCGAAAACATACTCTTAGAGATAGACATCACGTTAACAGGCCCAATGAAGCTTTTGGATTGGATTCTGGACCAGGTACTCTTGTTCTCACCATGTGGCTTTTGGTCGAGCCGGACATGAGCGACGGACTAGGAAGGGGGTTTTTGGTCATCATGCAACGAGTTCAGAGTTATGAGTCACAACCGTTTTGCTATTAATGAACAAATGGCCTGACCAAAACACTAATTGCAGCCTCGATGTATTTGAAAATAATTTACTTGACCAAGAGATGCCTAGGTACACGGGCATTTACATATAGAAAGAAGCCTCGTCTCTCGACCTCCAAAACTACAACGATTTGTACCAACCCATCTTTTTCCCCTAGCTCTTGATTTTTTTCTTTTACCACTAAAAGAAGATTTCATCTGTCGCACTAGACTTAGCCCTGTCAAAAATGGTCCGCCCTTCAATCGTGGCACTTGCCATCGCGCTCTCATCTCTACAAGTTGCGATAGCAGCGGAGCCTCCAGAATTTCTCTACTACGTGACCAAGCCTCTAGGATGTACTATCATCGGACGTGTTTTTATTCCCAGCCAGGCCAAACTATACTCGAACCAGAAGTATGCTGATAAAAAGGCAGAGAGGAAAAAATTATCACTTTATCCAATCGAGACCAAGTATTTCAAAGACGTCCTCGTCAAGAATAAATTCGCAGGCTTGAACCCGATGTTTGGGGCGGATTGGACAACAACATCTGGAACGTTAACCAAAGAGGGTGTTGGTATTCCAGATCATTATGGTAATGTCAGAGTCATTGATGGCTAAACGGCAGCAAAAACCATACCAAACTGGGACATGTTTTTTTTTTCTTTCTTTTGTTTGGTTGGGATATGGGGTCCAGGATCCAATATATGGGCAACAGCGGTAATCCTTATACTTTTATATTATCTGTCAAGCGTAGGCCGATTTCCAGGTTTAGATCTCATCGCACAAGAGGTGCAAGAGCTGCAGAGCCTTTAATAATAAATACCTATGTTATGATGCAACCAGTTATTTATCCCCCGGGCTTACAAAGTGCCACGAACACAAACCAAACTAGAATTTTACCTTGAATTGTAGCCCTGGTGGATTTTTGACGCCATTTTTATATCAAGCTTAACATTTTGCATTATATTACAATCATATTATTGCATTAAACCATCCCCGTATCTCGTATTTAACTGTGGTCCATTGTGATACCGATCAACATACAGATCGGAAATTTCCTAATTTCAATATGTATAAACCATGTCACCAATTATTTATGTATCAATAATACAAGAATCCCTTGCTGTAGCCTTTTTTTTTTTTTTAAAAACCTTTGTCCCAAATACTTATATTTGTATCGCTGCTCGCTCGCTGTCTTTGTACAATCTGGCTTCCCAAATACCGTCTTTATTCGCCACTACCAGCTGAGTGGTCAGTCTCGACTTATGGTTTCCTCTCGACAAACTTTAATCTCGCCCAACCATGTTCTGCCCTTTGATCCTTGCAGTTTTCTTGCTAGGCTCCTCTATAGCAGCGACCATTCCCACATACCTATATTTCGTGACGGAGCGATCTCTGGTTGCGCATTACTTGCACAGTGGCATCGGACCCGGTCCGGTTAAATTATGGTCGAACAAACACCCTTCATTCCATCTTGCCCAAAGGGAAAACAAAGGGTTCCTCTACATCAAAACTGAGAACATCAAGGACATTCTTGTCAAAACGTCACGTTTGTCTTGGTTTTCACCGGACTGGGAGACGAAACAGGGTTCTACGATCCCGAAAACCGCCATTCAAGACCTCCTACGGCCGGCTGTCGGCGATTCAGTCCCAGAGTACTGATAGAGGGGCCTTGCCTCCAGGGAAAAAAAGCGAGCTAATTGAGCTAGAGACGAATCTTCGTCCGAGGCTTAACCCAATCTTTTTTTCCGTAGGCTAGATAGATATACAAGGGCTGGAGACTGAGCTTTTGAAACTGATGCCCTCAGCCGTCTTAGCTGCCTGCCGGCCACCCGAGTAAAGCGGCAGACCGACCCGTATTTGACTAGGAGCTTTACACGAGTTTTTGAGAGATGGGATTTGGATCTGGCGATGCAACGATGTAAGCGACTTTTTGCATAATCTGATGTGTTTACCCAGCTGACTTCCGTGGTGACCAGAGGATAGGTGACGAAAAATGCGGAGATGGAGCCGAGACCATTGAAACCAGATATATGCACAACTCTGGAACCTACGGACGTCATCCTCGATCAGCTCGCCTTTGCCGACAGCACCAAAGCCATGGCCGACAGCACCTATGTGGATGCACTGTAACCATGTCAATTTCCAACGCATAGCTTGTTTCGCTGTCATGCAGAAACGTGGAAGCAAGGGACGTATCCAGCAACGTCAGCTTCCTTTCACATAAAGCCATCGCAAAACACTAGTCTACAACCAGAACGGTCTTGAGCCTCTATGTTGTGTAGTTGCTAAAGAACATCTCTTTGGAGTCGTTCACCCACTTGGGATTGACAGCCTTGTACTCCCAGCTGTGCTCCTTCTCGTTGGGATGCATGGAGAAGCCAGCATCTTGGACTTCACTCAGAGTTTGCTGGACTTGGGGCTTTTTGATGTTGTCCGTCTGGTAATAGTAAAAGCCCATCTCCTGCAGGCGCGGAAGACTTGCGGCCCGCTCCGCTCGGAGCTCTGATATCAGTGCTTTGATGCAATCGAGGTCGTCTTGCTCCAACATGGAGCAAAAGAGGCGAAAGGTTTCGAGTTGGGGCGGAAGGAGGTCAATAAGCCGGGGTCGCGCAGGTGGAACGTTGGCGCATTCTCGAGGCGGCCAAGGCCCATATGCCTTTTTGCTGTATGCAGCAACCACCTCCTCTGTCCTGGCTGGCCCCATCATCATACGAACATCCAGCTCAAGGATCTTGAGAGATGGGAACCCGGTCCGCATGTCGGTCATTGTGGTGCCTATATCTCCCCAACCCCGAAAGCCGGAGATCCTGGTGACCGAAAGTTCCTCGAGAGTGCGACCCACATGGCGACACACAACATCAAGAAAGTCTCCGGCGTCCCAGTTGTGGCCACAGCCGTGCCACTTGGTCTCGTACGAGAATCGAAACTTTTTGAGACCGGCACTGGCACACCTCTCCAGAAGAGCCGAGAGTTCTGGTCGCCTGGTAACACAGGCAAGCAGCTCGAGGGTATCGAGATTTTGACTATAACGTTTATAGCGTGGGTGGAAGCGATTACCTGTGTATCTGTCGTCGATGAACTTAAAGCCGCTCCCATGAAACGTACGAACCGAGTCCAAACCAAGGAACGGCTCGAACGGGATGAGGGCGCAATACAGCTCGTACGAAGGCAGTAGGGTAGGACCTATGCGTTCAAGCTGAGACAAAGAGGCATCTTTAGCTGGAAGAGATTTGTCGTTGGCCCGGTTCACAATCGCATCGAGCACTGCCCAAACATTTTCAAGCTCGGGACTTTGGTTGGCCCTCCCAATATACCCCCAGTGTACAGGAGGATATAGAAGCTTGACGCGCGGCAGTAGGGTCAGCAGGAAAACCTCGGCGTGGCCTGTACACGTGTTGGTGAGCTGCTCCAGCCAGTGATCGGGATCCTGGTTGGCATGCTGTAAGTACGCAGACTCGCACAGGGCAGTTCTGAATAGGTCCCTGTCGTGGTCTTCAATGCGTGGGAACGACGAGCTACGGCTGGGATCCAGGGGCAGCTTGAGATCGTCGTCAAGGTCTCTGTAGTCGGGATTGTTGAAAGAAGGTTCGCCTCTCAGGTCGGCCTCGAGAATGTAATCCCCGACGACTGGGTTGACGAGAATGGCGCGGATGAGGTCGATTGTCTTGTGGATCCTGATGCCTGTAGCTCTAGAGGCAGGATCTGGGTCCGCGGGATTCGAGGCTCTCGTGCCAGGAGCGAGGAACTGGGTGTGGACATCATGGGTGAGAGGGAACCTGAATCGCCTAAATCGTCGTTTCCGACGGTAGTGTTCTGCCAAGAGCGGCTCGGCGGCGGCGCGAAGCTGTTTGCAAGTCAAGGCAAGACCTTCAATTCCATCCGGTATACTTGCTCGGGCAATCTGAGCGGCCAGCTCCAGTGGAAGTGAGAGTAAGGAACAAGGCATCGTTGGCATGACGTCATGAAACTTTGCTGCCTGAAACCTCCGTCCGGTGGATGTTTTTGTTTGCTTGGTCAGTTAATAGAAGCGATACAATAATCAGTTGTAATAAAGTTTCTCGGAATAAAACAGAAAGTAACAGCAGATATAATATCAAAGTCTTTCCAATTCCGACGTGGATCAGCTCATACCATCTATTTGGTTCTCTTTGGTGGAGTTGGCACGGAGTCGGAGTGAAAGGGTCGAGCAAAGCACCGTGTGCTGTTTTAGGCAGCCACCTCCGGGACTGTAGCTAAATCATATCGTACACCGCCGTGACACTGACGTGAATGCAGAGAGCTTGTCTTGCCTGCCAGCAGATTGTCAGCTGCGGGTTAAAGGTCAAGGGGTAGGGTTAAGCCAGCCCAAAATCTTTGGACCTCCCAAGCTCCTCTTCTCCAGGCCCTCAGATCACAAGAAAAACTTTCTGAACTGTGCCCAAAACAGCATTCGACGTCTACCCAGACTCGTTTCATCCATCAAGACTCATTTCACGTCATTTAAACTATGCAAACCATGCATCAGTCAATCGCATAAACAATGTTTCAATGTGCAGAGAAGAGGCTCTTCTTCCTGCCACCTCAATTTGCGGGGGACAGAACCAGATCACCCCTACTGCACATGTGACAATGGACATCGATCGAAAATTTTAGACATCACGGATTGCACAGCCCACAATATTACGTACGATTCGTCGCACTGCCACTGCAGCTTGACTCGGGTCGACGAAGCTTTATTTATACTCACTCACCGGAATGCCTTGCGGATCTGCGAGTGCAGGCGGGAGCAACCCACACAAGCTCGGGTAGACCCTTGAAGCTCATATCATAGGTGCATGCGTGATAAGGCTGACAGCAGCCACGTCTGCATCCTTGAGCTATGCACCTACGGAGTATGTGGTCACAATATAGCCCGAAGGCTGTCTCTACCAGCAGTGGTAGACTTGCAAGGAAACATCAGTGGCCCTTTTGCGACCAGTATTAACGACCGCCTATAGTTTGTTCTCCGCCAAGAGCAAAAGAACCGCGGGCCTCAACCAATCAAGGCGTAGGTTGACTGACAACTGAAGATCCATAGGGACAATTTCCAAGAATAATCATCAGTTTCTACAGGTCCCAACGTACAAAGTATTGCTTTGGCACCAAAACTCGGGGGATTAACTTTTTCCAAGTGTTTGGGTTGTTCGTCCGGACGTTAACTAGCCTGAAACCCTGTTTCCAGTCCATCCGCAACCTCGATCTTATTTTCGTACTTTTTGTAGGTTCAGATCACAGCATCTGCGATTGCTCGAACCCAAGCCGGGGAGTGGCATAGAATGCAAGTCTACCCAAAAAAAAACTCACTTATACTGGGCCATCTTCGGATGACGATTAGTCTAGACCCAAGCCGGCGCCGCCTGGACGGTTTGACTTGAGCTAGCGTCTTATCTGGAATAGTCGACGAGACGCAGGTCGTCGATAGACACCAGCATGCTGCGTCTATTTCTCATCGTTAACGGCAATGTCTTCATCAGCAAGAGTACATGTTTCCTCCCACCTACAGTCCAAATCCGGACGAAGCTTTGAGGGGCTGTGTCAGACAACTGGCCGTTCTGTTTCCTATGGAATTGTTGTGTCATTCACACAGGAACGAACCCTAAGTTTTCTGCAAGGAAGCTGTCTGCGTCCTTGTGGCCATGACTCTTCCTAGAGCTGACTACCATCTTATTTATGAACTCCAACTCTGAACTAGAACTAGGGGCTGCCCCTGGTCCAAGTATGTTGGAAGCCCACTCTGTTCCCGCACAATGCTTCCTTGCGTTTCCCTTGACTCCTTTTATCCCACGTTTTCTTGAGTCGTTGAGCTGCTGCCCCTGAGACCACCAGGGGATTTAGACGCCAAGCGTGGGCAGGAATCTGCACGAAGCCCACTTCCGATCGATAAGAATATCGATGTTCGGGGCGTCGGTGGTGTCAGGAACACAAACCTTAACGAACCCGCTGCCCCAAACCCGATACCGCTGCTGCAAAGCACCACGTATTTCTTACACGGCTGAAAGTTACCAGCCCTGGTATTCCTTTTGATTCACATCATTTCAACCCTCTTGTGGCTTTTGTTCCTGACTTGCAAAAAAAAAAAAAAAGAAAGAGCTTGAGCATTATTCCGGATGTTGTACTCATCCCAGGTATATAGTTGCGCCATGGGGCTCTAGATTTTTATAATTCATCTCAGCTCTGGGTTTTTTGCTTCACGTGGCACAAAATTTTATATAATCCAAAAAGTCCGGCCATTTCAATTGACAACCTTATCCCCCCTCTCAAGGCAATTTCCTTTCGCCCTTCGCCTTTTCCGTCATTTTTTTTTACGAATACCTCAGGGGAAAAAACGGACCTGGTTTGAGCCGGTCTCGGTTGTAGCGATCGATGGGCTCGCTGGTTTTTATTTTCTGACCAATGTTTTTGGGCAAGGAAAGCAAAAGGTCATTCCTTTCCCAGTCGATCTTTACGACCGCAACACCAGCCAGCCAAAAACCGCCAGATACCAACATGACCACGCTAAGCTCGGCCGCCAGATCTGGCGAAGAGATTGGGAGCGTGTTCCTGGTCGCCGAGGACGGCACCCTTCTCAGCCTCCCTATCCCCAGCAACTCGCCCGATGACCCTTTGAGCTGGAGTCTACGCAAGCGCTGCGTGGCCCTGGCCATACTGGTGACGTTTGGTATATTTAGCATGGCCATCCAGCAGCTCCCTGGTCTTTTGTTTGTAGCCTTCGAGAGGGAGTTTGGAAAAGAAGTAGGTCCTGTCCTAAATCCCATCGATCCAAGTCGAAGTGAGAACCGTTTTCTGACATAATCCCCAGCCCGCTGGGCCTTTCTCTATCGATCACCTCGGCACAGTTCCGGCACTCTTTATGGGCATAGGGGCAATCTTTTGGGTCGCTTGCTCCCTCCTGCTCGGCAGGCGCCCTGTGATACTCTTGTGTGCCCTCGTGGTCGCCATCGCAACCGCCTGTGCGTCTGTAACATCCTCTCTCGTCCATCTTCTCGTTGCCCTTTCCATCCAAGGCTTTGGAAACGGCGCAACTCTGGGAGCGGTAGGTGCCTTTTGGACTAGTCCCATAGCAAATAGTCAAGGTGTCGAGATGGTGCTAACTGAAGCATGCCACAGATCCTCTTGGCCGTTGTGGACCTCACTTTCATTCACCAGCGACCCGGCGCCATCGCCGCGACCTGGGCCTTGGGCGGTACCATGTCTCAACTGATCCTGGCCCTGGTGCCATACTCGGTCGACACGTCCCTCGACTGGCGATCTGCGTACAAGTTCTGGTGCATCCCCTCGTTCGTCGTCTTCCTCCTCGCGCTGCTCTTCGTCCCCGAGACGTATTTCGTTCGCCCACCCGTCGCCCTTGACGGCCGCATTCTCGTCCAGGGCGCCGCGGAAAAGATGCGCGTCTACGAGGGCTGGGACCAGGTGGCCGGTGGCGGGCCGCCCATCGTCAGCCTCGAGCACGGCTTCCAGAGGCACGCCGCCATGGCCGCCACGCCCAGGACCACCTCGGCTGCCGGCGGGGGCGCGGGCGGCGACGCTCGGGGCAGGACGAAGCTCTGGCTGCGGCAGATGCGCATCCGCAAGGCCAAGGGGGCAGACTGGCGGTCCGCCGTCGCCTTCTTCCCGCAGCTGGCCATCTGCCTCGTCAACCCGCTCATCTTTTGGGTCTGCCTCTTCACCGCCGTCAGCTTTGCCGGCATGATGCTCACGGGCACCACCTACCCCATGGTGCTGGTCTCGCCCCCTTACTCCCTCTCGGCGCGGGCCGTCGGCTTCGTCAGCCTGGCATCCGCCGCGGGCGCCCTGGCCGCCTGGCCCGCCGTCGGCTACCTCACCGCGCGGGTGACGAACAGCTGTACGCGCCGCAGCCACGGCGTGCGCCACGCCGAGGTCTACCTGTTTGCGTTTGTGCAGCCCGTCGTGGCGGGCGTGCTCAGCCTGGTGCTGTACGGCGTCGCCATCCGGTTCGAGTGGCCGGCGGCGTGCATCTACGTGGCCTACGGGCTCAGTACGTTTTCCTACATCACCAACGGCGTTGCCAACACGCTCTGGGCCACCGCCGTGTTCCCCCAGTGGGCCGCCGCCGCCATCGCCGTCGTGGGCGGCGTCAGTCCCATTCTCAGCTTCGGTTTCACCTACGCCATCCCGCCCTGGCTGTACTCCCAGGGGTACCTGGGAGCGTCGCTCGAGCTGGCCGCCGTCTTGCTCGTATTGGGACTCGTATTTGTGCCCATTGCTTTTTGGGGAAGGAATGTCCGTCAGTACATAAATAACCGGTGGGCCACGTACCAGGCTGGTGCTGTGCGGCCTCAGTGAGTGGCTGGTGAGGGGGTGGGTTTTATGAGGGACCGTTATATCTTGCTCGTTTTCTTTCTGTGGCTAGTGGCTGGATAGGTGAAGCAAATGCCGCATGTTCTGCTTGAGAACAAGACTAGGTAGCAGCATATTTCGGCATGCGCGCACTCAGCAAAAGGGGTAGCCTCACAATTCAATTCCAGCATCTAGAAGTAACGCTCATCGACACCGTGAATTTGCATGCCCTTGCCTGCCTGCCTGTGCATGCTTGCTCATTGATAGTATCTTGATGATCAAGAAGAGCCATTGATGGATATATAATAACCCATCTTCAACATCTGACTGTCAGTAACGTCGCCATATTGGTCCGGCCTTGCCTTTTCCGGATGGTCCTTGAGCAAAGTTTCATCCTAAGCTTGTTGTTTTTGATCCCATAGATACGGAAACATGCCAATTGTAGAAACAGCACCTCAGCAAACGACAGCCAGGACCATCGGGATCGGACGGGCGTCGGGGCACATTTACTCCTCACGCGACACGTCCCGAACTACGGGCCGCTCCCCCCCCCCTTGATAAGTAATTACGTACGACTCCCAAGGTCGGGCAGACTTTCCAATACCACCTTCCAAACACGCGGCTGGGTCTGAGGGGGAAAAGACGGGCGGACTTTTTTCGTGTCACCGCCAACCTTGTCAGCAGACAGTCCCAAGAATGAGGGGAGGGGGTTGTTCTGCACATGGCCAGTGCAATATGGAGAACATGACTAGAGTCATGTCTTCGGCTTAGAGGTTTTTTGTGGGAGATGATGTTGCGACAGTAAGAAAAAACGCATCATGTCATTGGGGCAATTGTACGAAAAGCGAAAAAACGAAAAGGGAGGTTGCGTTTGCCAAGGATCGTCTCCAATCCTAGGTCCATCTCCCCCTCCTCCGAGAGCTTGGCGTCTGCGGTTTTTACAGGGAAGACGGGACGTCAAAAACAAGCAGAAGAAAAAAAAAGAGCCCCAATAGATTGTGACAAGCAAGAAGAGCGTGATTGAGAAAAGCCAAGAAGAAAAAGAAAGGAGAAAAAAAAATTGGAGAAGATAGCCAATCTTGTCGATGTCTCACACCATTTGTCCAAGGCCGAGTGAGATCGCGACAGAGCACCACATGCTCCCATCCGACAATTTAATTCCCTTTCGATTATAACGGCCAGCCACGAGTGATGAATTGTCTTGGACGCCCATGACAGGTCAAATCAATCTTTGGCGTCATCGAAAAAAGGTTGCAGATCAGGCCCTGACCTTATCCCACGATTTGTCTTGGCGAACCGCACGATAACTGAGGGGGTTCCTGGTGGTCGAGAGGATGCGGGGGTTGCTCGGGCGATTTTTGTCCTGCATATGGTCAACCCGTGGTCGCGACCGCACCCACGGGGACGGATGTATGGATGCGCGATTCCAGGTCTCGTTGAATGTGGAGAAATGTTCAACATGGGAAGGAGGATACGCAGGAAAGTAATAAACGAGGTCTTGACTTTCAAGTAAAAAGACAAGAGCCGACATTTCCGAACGGGATATCAAGGAGTATATGAACCCCCAACATCATGCCGTCCGTGGTTCGATCAGAGGATTTGCGTGCCGTCCGCAGCAGCACCTTGCCCGCAAGTTGTTAAAAGACGAAGAAGCAAGAAAAGGCACAGGCCAAAACTAGCGCAGGCTCACAAATCACCTTGTCGAGAAATTTGAGCAGACTTTGTCCACTAGCACAATGCGCACTGCAGTGACGGCTATCGCCATGGTGGCCTGGGCGGCTCTGAGCGTCCAGGCAGTGCCGTCGGCCAAGAACTTCATCTACATCGTTCCGGATGGCTTCGGGCCGGCGTCGCAGACCATGGCCAGGGACTACGTGTCCCTCATCCAGAACGGCGAGAACCCTGACCGGCCGGTTGGGTTCCAGCTCCCGGGTGACAAGATGGTTCTGGGCAACGTGCGGACACACGCCAGCGACGCGCTGGTTACCGACTCGGCAGCTTCGGGAACTGCATTTGCCTGCGGTATCAAGACTTATAACGCAGGTTAGTTTCGGAGGCGGTTGGTGGGTGACGTGGATCGCGTGTGCGTCCGTTGAGTGGATAAATTTTGCTAACAAGGGTCGTCGGATGTCTAGCTATCGGTGTCAACGACGCCGTCGAGCCTATTGGCTCGATCCTGGAGGCGGCGCATCTCTCAGGCATGAAGACCGGTCTGG
The DNA here is from genome assembly GCF_000002495.2 of Pyricularia oryzae 70-15. Lineage (NCBI taxonomy): Eukaryota > Fungi > Ascomycota > Sordariomycetes > Magnaporthales > Pyriculariaceae > Pyricularia > Pyricularia oryzae. The sequence goes on along the minus strand of NC_017849.1, from coordinate 5,668,163 downwards.
TAGTCACCAGCACGATCAACCACGCCACGCCGGCTTGTGAGTTTGCAACCTACCACTTTCCAGGGGGGAATGGCGCAGTGGTTAAGCGCCATGGCTGTTACTTGAGTAACGTAGGTTCGAATCCTGCTCCCTCCACCTCCTCCCCCGCTTACCCGTGGCAAGGATAACCCGGCTGGCTATCGACAACAACCACCCGCCTGTGCCGTCGAGCCCACACTTGTTGGGAACTTCGTCTCCATGGCTACAAACGACCGACAGCTCCGCTGTTTGGACACAGGCCCCTCTCGATGAAGAGCCGTCAACTGCCGTCAGACGAATCCTCCGTGCGCCTGAAGGCACGGGGTCGCGTCAGTGAACAAACCTGTAAGCAGGACCGGGCACGAAACCCGGTCAGGCTCGATTCGCTTCTATGCCCTTGTTTTCCGCTGTGTAAATAGAGAAAATAGAAAGCGCGCCGAGATACCCCTCGGGAGGTTGCTAACGGCCGGCTAATGAGCCGGGCCGAGCCCGGCGTTAAATAATACTACTACTACTACTACTACTACCACTTTCCAGAAAAGTCCCGCCAAGACAATGACTGACACTGGCGTTCAAGCCTACTCTGCTCATGTTGCTCACAGAGACATGTATGCGGATATCGCCAAGCATCAAATCGGATACAACCACCCATTTGGCCCCTTTGTGGACATTTTGATGGGTGGTGGTCGGGTAAGTGACTAGCTCCGGTTGATCTGAGACGGTATGCCCAGCCAGGATGAACAAAGCTAACTAGAGATTCTGCTCCCCAGTGCTACTACAAGCCGCAAGGAGAGAGTGGCTCCTGCAGGCCTGACGACGCAGACCTCTTCGGCTTCGCGCAAGAGAATGGTTACCACGTGATGCAGAACCGCACCGCGTTTGACGCCCTCGACAAGGGTCTCGGGGACACCAACCTGCCGTTCATCGGCCTGTTCAACGACGGTCAGATGATGTACGAGATCGACAGGTCACGCAACCCGACGCAGGAGCCGTCGCTGCTGGAGATGGCCGAGACGGCCATCAACGCTCTGGACCGGGCGACGAGCTCAGGTGACAAGGGCTACTTCCTCATGATCGAGGCGTCCCGCATCGACCACGCAGGCCACGCCAACGACCCTGCATCGCACCTGTTCGACATCATCATGTACAACGAGGTGCTGGAGTACGTGCAAAAGTGGATCGACGAGCACCCCGACACGATGCTCATGTCGGCGGCGGATCACGAATGCGGCGCCCTGACGCTCCCGGGGTACAACCCCCTGCCGATGAAGGCGGCCACGGCGTCGACCGAGGCGCTGGTCAGGCGCTACGATGAGTTTTCCGGCGACAAGCGGGCATTCCTGCGGTCCGAGATCCTGCCTGCGTACGGCCTGGCCGACGCCACCGACGCCGAGTTCAACACCCTGCTGTCCTCAGGCAACCTGGGATCCGAGATGGGCAACCTGCTCGCGTCGCGGGCGGGCATCCACTGGGCTTCGGGCGGGCACTCGGCGGTCGACGTGGTCCTGTACGGATACGCGTCCAGCGACAAGCTCGCCGAGTACAAGGCCAGCATGGCGGGCAACCACGACAACACTGCCCTGCCCAAGTTTGTCGAGCAGGTCCTGGGTATCGACATGTCGGCAGCCACCGAGCTGATCCGCGCCAACGCCACCGAGGGCTGGATGGGCACGCCACCGACCAACTTTAGGACGAGCACGCATGCGCATGGCGACCACGACCCCACGCACCAACAGATGCTGCCTCTGTTTCGTTAATATGTACCGTAGGGGGGGTTAAAAAAAAAGGGACTATCTAAATAACATCCACGATTATGTATCCAGCATCCAAAAACCCCACTTTCTGACCCATACTCAATGCATGGCCGCGCGTCCGTATGGAAAAGTATGGTGACTTTGGTGGTGGTTTGTGCAGGTTGTGTGGGGTTGTGGCTTTTGTGGCTAGATACAACCAAATTACTATGGTGGGTAGGCGAGACCACAGTCAGATTAGGATAGGGGCTCGTATATGACATAGTATACCGTAGTATGTTGATGGAGACAAACAAACGTCCACAAGTAAACAAACCGCCGATTCGTCCACTTCAATGGTGATAAAAATAAAAAGTGATGCTATTGGTGCATCGTTGATGAGCTGGAGCACACCAGTGACCAGTGGCCACTGGCCCGACAGTCTCCAACTCTCCAAAACGGGTGGGATGTCGAATGTGGAATTGTGGATGGAGCCCATGTCACGTGATCCTCCAAAAGCTATATCGCGCCGTGGTTCGCCGTTACCTGCGCTTGCCTTCCGCTGTACCTGCGGGGCGGACGGGAACAAGGTCCGACGCAACCACTCGATCCTGAATCGGATATTTGCCATGCTTGCCTAGGTAGGACTATTTTCCTTACGTCACCAAAAACCCTCGCTACGTACGCAGCCAAGAGCTCAAAGAAGTAGGTGGTTGTCAAACTGGCGATCTGGTTCCAGACAAGCCCAGCCAAGTCCAGTCGCTTTTGGTTTGTACCTTTGTGGGTTGGCCAGATTAGCCTTTCCTTTGTTCTTGTGACAGGAGGGGTTTTTTTTTTTTCCCTCAATCGCCCCGTATTACCACGAATCATTCTTTTGGAGTTACGTCTCCAGAATTTCTTCGTACTACTCAATCTACTGTGCAATACTGTGTTTCCCCAGATTTGATCAATCCCAGAAATCCCCTAGAAGCCGAGAAGGGCGCAGCAACATGCAATAACCATGTGGTTCGTCGGGTAAGGTGTATCTGGGCGTCTTGAATAAGCTTACATGTACCTAGTATCCGACCGTGCCTTTGGGTGTTGACTCGATTTGGCTTGACTCAATTTACTAGTCCTCAGCCTGACCTAATCTCTTCGCCACCAACCTGTCTGACCAAGGACAAAAAAAAATCACGATCAGGCCAACGCGGGTGAGAAGTAAAAACTTTTTTTGGGGGGCGTTTTACGAAGTACCTAGTACACGAGACTTGCCCACATTGCCACCCACCCGTCGGAGTCAAGGGCAGCCCTATGGAGTAAGTGGGAGAGACCTAGTATGAGAAAGGTATAGTAGGCTACTAGGTAGGTAGGTGGGCTTGCATTCCATTGCACAGACAGGCCGGCGAAACTGCCAGATGTACTTCGTAAATCGACAGACAGCTTTTTTTCTCCTTTTGCTATCCCGCATGTCACCCAACCCGCTTCGTGTTAGCGGTGCAACGTCGCAACGTTTCCAACGGGCTGGGCGATGGTTCTTTTCCCTACAGTTCTCCCCTCGTGAACTGTAGCATTAAAGTACTGTCTGTACATGCAGAGCAAACTCTACCTCTTCTGCATGTCAATGGGGCTTTCTTCTTTATTGTTCCACTTGACCGCCACTGGAGCGATACATGCACAACGGCTAAGATAGCCACCGATGGACTATTTTTGGGATTGAAACCTCAAGCTGAGAGAGGAAAATTCCTCAAAGTTCCAGCCTCTTTGTGTTCAGCCCCTTTTTTCCATCACCCATGGAAGAAAAAGGGTGATCGCTTGCCACATTTGCTGACCGCAGATCTTGGCTCGCTCCACGGCTGACACTGATAGGATGGATACAATGCACTTTTCTAGGCACTGCTGCGGTAAAACAAAAGATCCTCGGCGATTGTCGTCGGGACTAGGGTTACTGTAGGCGATGTCATTCTTTTTTGAAGCCTAAAACGATTCAGGAAAATAATACACACGATAACGTAACCAAGTAGTATTGAACCACCAATTCGGCTGTGGATCACTACTGTAGAAGACTGAAGGATTGCGCCGCAATTGCAAACCAAAAAAAACCTGACCACCATGACGGCATTTGCAGTATTGTCGACCGAGGTGAAGCGGGCAAGGCGGGATACTTGGAGCAAAACTTGCCGAGATGGATGAGCGGCTGGTACCTCCGCAGGCTGATCTGCATTTTCTGCACCTGCCTCTACGTCAAAAGGTTTCATTTGTGGGTGTCGTGGGGGATGGATGGCCTGGATGGGTATTCTTTTTTGGGCCTACAAGCTTGTTGGAATCGCAACTTGCCCTCACATTGCACCATCTGATGTGGGGCTATCTGCTTTTTTGCGTCGAGTAAAAGTTGGTAAACTACTGCGTAATGTACCTAGATAGGCAGTTCACCATGCCCAGCAGCCCTTTGCATGCTGCATGTTGAATACAGTAACAGAGATCGCTTGCCGAAGAGCCGCCGTCAAACAATCAATACCTTATCCAGCTCAAGTCAAGTGGTCGCCCGAGTGGCGATTACCTCACTCTAGTCTGGACTAGTGACAGGTACTCCGTACCTTAGCATGCTTAGGCGACAATCTGGATCCTACCACAAGGGATTCCAAGCCACCAAAACCCACTCAACTCCAGCCTTGTTCGGCTGACTGCTGGAGCTGCTGCAGCCGTTGGGGGCTGAGAACCTGATCTTCATTCCTTGGGATGCTCAGACAAAGCGTGGTTAAGGCGCCGTGTCTTGTAGATCCTGGGTTAAAATGTCTTGCTGCTTTTTTATGCTCTTTTTAATTGATTGCTACCACGCTATATGAACCACATAGGAACAAAAACAAGCAATATGAAGCAATTCTTGTATCGACAATCGCATTGGCACATTTGAGGAAGCCTTTTTTCCCCCCGCTTCTTCTCACCAACACCATCCCTGTAATCCACCACGCTAGACAGAAAGAGGCCGAATCAAACCAGGTAGCAGTTTCGTCTGGTTTTTTTGCTGTTCTTTTCAGCTTCATTCTATCTCTTGACTTGTCTGGACAGTCTATTTTACTCTATGTTGACTGACTGAGAATCTATCTCATCATTGACTGGAATGTTTTGTTTTCAATATGCGCTGTGATGTTGGTCGGTAACAGCTGTGATTTTATTCTAATGAGGCTGCCTTGACACGAAATTGCAACTCCGCATTCTTTGGTTGTGTCCCCACTTGGCGCCCTTCCCAACACAAACTAACCATATGGATTTTTCTGTCGTTGCATCCGCGGTAAGAAAATCAATTCTTTGGAAATTGGAGATGTGGTCCTTTACGGGTTGGACCCTCGAAATTTTCAACAGGTTCTTTTGCTTTCCCAACCGGGACCGAACAGCTGACAGGTACCAGAATATGACTGTATAACTTTTTATGTACCGCATAAAGTCGATCATCGCAGGCCTCCATGACAGTGGGTTTAGGCACCCTTCAATCGGGTAGTCTTGGCAAAAGGGGCTTGCTGCAGCTCAACTCCAGCTGCGACCTACCTACATGTATGTACCTCAGTGCTAAGCCTGCCTAGGTATTCCATACCTACCTAGGTAATTAGTCCAGACTCTAGACTAGAGTCGACGGATCGCACGTGTGGAAACCTTCTGCTTAGTGCCGCACAAGTGATGTTTCTCCTGGTTGGTGCAGTGGTGTGGTGTTGGTGCTGGACTGCGCCTCCCTAACTTTGTAGATCTGGGCATGTCTCTTGGCTGGGTAGACCACATGGAAATAAGGAACAGGAACATACCACTGAGTACCTATAGTATTGTAGGTGCTAGAACTAATTTTAAGTGGTCTTTGGTATACCCTGCTCTGAATTGGTACGGCACCAAAGTACCCGAGTATAGAATCAATCTGTCAAGTACACTTTACATAAGGTACCTAACATTGAAAAAATAGCTTCATGCAACCGTAGAGCTGTAATCCATCATGATTTTACAGCTGTCACCCAATTGGACTGCGCCCCCTGTCGGCTGACTTAACCTTAGTGACGGGACGAAGGGGTTGCCTGTGGGTACTTTGTTCGGCTGGGGGTACCACTCTTGCACTGTAACGTATTCTGTACAAAAAAAAAGAGACTTTGGTCATAGCGAACGCTCCCCGCCCTCGTCATTTCCCAACTTGACCAAGCGCAGCAGAAGATCCCCCCAGTCGACAGCCCCCAGCCTACCTGCCCCAAAGGAGTCTCAGCACAGCACAGCACAGCAAAGCAGCAAGACGCCCCCCCTTCTGCTGTTGGATGAATTGACTGTATTATCTCCATAACCACCTTAACGAGAAAGGGGGGAAAATCAATCCCGACAATCGACCAGACAAAAAGAAGGCGGCGCAGTACGGATGGCAACCTAGACCCTTTAGGACTCGATTGGCAGAAAAAAAGGGAAAAAAAGAAAGAAAAAAAGAGGGCCGTCTAATTAAAACCACCCCAATCCAAACCGTTTCCCCAGAAAAGAAAAGAGGGAAAAGAAGAAAAGAAAAGCCGGCCCCCATGTAAATAGGTACTTCCTTCTTCTCCCGCACAAGCCCAAGTTTGAACGACGCGAAACAGCACCAGCACAGCACGGTCGCCCCGGGGCCATTGGCACGCGAGCCCACGACGAGGACGAGGACGATTTTGACGACGACAAACTATTCCTAATCACCACCATCGTCATCGCCTCCCCAACCCGTCAAATACTCCCGACCAAAACGACGACATTGACGAGTCGTCTTCCTGGTCGCGTTCCGTATCGCCGGTGCGGTGCTCGCGCTTCGCCTTCTAGCCTCAAACTCTCGAGTCCTTCATCACCCATCGCCACATGTCGGGCAAATCGATCCTCCCAAGCTACCACGTGCCGGCCGACACGTCTCCCGGCGCCGGCGGCCGCGGTCGGCATCACGTACACCACACAAAGGCGCAGCACCACTACTCGCCGTCGCGCCGGAAGAAGAGCCGTTGGTGCTGCTGCGGAGCCGCTGGCGGCAGCCCTCTGCGGTTACGGCACCTCGTCGTTCTGTTTTTTACTCTACTGTTTATCTTTTACGTTACCGACTGCCTGCACCTCTACAAGCGCATCTCGCTCAAGAAGGAGACGGGCATCACACACCTCCAGACCACCACGTGGAACTTTAGGTTCTCTAGAGGTCCCATAGACTTTAGCATGGGGACCTTTCAATCAAGAGATTTTGTCGACATTACATACAACCCGAGCTAGCCATGGCTGTCTCGCGTCTACAAGGGCAAACCGCGGAGGAAATGTCGACTTGGTATCCGAAACGCGGCTTGCTACAGTAACGATTTGAACGCTCGTCATGTAGCGCAGAACGAGGTCGATCATCGAGTCATAAATTGAGAGCACCTGCCGATATACGTCAAGAAAGAAACAAACGCACCACAGTTTGTTTCGTTTGGTCGGATTGGCAACACCGAGAAACGCGACACCACTACCCTGCTCCCTGTCGCATATTTCTACGCTTCAATCCTACGACTAGAACGATGGCCACCAAAGCTCACAACCCGAGTCGACTCGCCTCCAATTACACGGGAACTCCTTGCCATGTCTACCTGTCAGACCAGAGGGAACATCCACCCGAACTGAGCTGACAAGTATGAGCTACAAACGTAACGTCTCCTGGCTGATACCGCACATCCTACACCGAAAATTTTCAACCGACGCGACTCGGACTCTCGACACCCAAAGACGATGCCAAACACGACCAAAATCTTATCACACTCGGTACCGACGACACCTTGACCTCCCGATTCCATCCTCCAGACGCATCTTCCATGCCTCAAATGACGACCACATTATAATAATACATACTCTTTTTTTTCCTTTTATATTCACTTCTCTAAGCAACTCATATCTTTTTTATTTTACTCTCCTTTGTTTACTCCCCATCATGATACCAACTCTCGTATGGGCGGCCTACCGGTTTATATCGCTCCACGCAGTTTTTCGCAACTTGAAGTTATTTTTTCCCGTCTTACCTACCATCTCCTGGTTTCCACAAAAAATACCAACACTCAACAATCCAGAAAAGGATCCCGCCGCTGGCACGACTGCGTTTTTCCCACCCCAGCATATCAATAACTGTTTATGTTTGGCTATCTTGTTTATTCGCAAAGTTTAACCTTCCGCGCTTCGAGAGGCGCGTGTCTGATTCTTTATCGGCGGATTCGGTGAACCGGGAAGGGCATTCGGCGTTTTGAGATGGGGACAAAGGGGCTCTTTTATCTTGTTTTTTGTCATTTTTTTGCACTCCTCCCCTGCGTCATAACTTTTGCTCTGCCACATAGTACATTGGAAAACCCGCATTGGGAGCGTTTTGAATCACTATCAGTCTTGAATGCGTGACATCTGTCCAGTGGCTAACAGGATTGTTTAGGATGGGGGAGGACCGTTATGAGTCCGATCGCCCCCTGATTTTTATTTTTATATTTGTTATTCTGACCCATGCGCCACCATTATGATTTTCTCTGTTTTCCATTATAACAAGCCCAAACAGGTAGGAGGAAAGGAAAAGACAATACCTAGGAAATATGACGCCCGGCAGTCCCAATACAACATCATTACCACCCCATGAACTCCCGGTCTCTTCCTTTCATATTATATGCTGACTTTTGTCAGTCCCGTGCCAAAAAAAACAAAAACAAGAAATAGAAACTGTGGTTCGGAGTTGCCGGTTCCGCTAATATGCAATCTGGTGAGCAGACGACCGACCACTCCATCTAAGTGAGCGGATGTGCGATTTTGCACCGAAAATGGGGGCGAGTTTGTTGCCCCCTACCCCCTAGCCCATCTCAACACCAGGCCCCTTAGATACGCTTCCCGCCAGCCATGTCGGACCTGTACCGCTTGAGGATGCAGACCTGCCAGACGCAGCTAAAGATGACTGTCAGCCACTGGAAAGTCTGCAGCGCCTTGCCCCCCTCGACGTTGATCTCGTTCTGCCCGCGCGTGATCTCGACCACGGCAAAGTGCAGCGCGTTGACGACCATGCTGACGGCGGTCGCCGCGGCCAGCAGCAGGCCCAGCGCCAGGCTGTGCATCAGGAACGCGACCGTCGCGGCCATGGGCGAGATCTGCGGCACGTTGCGCCACAGGAACACGGTGGTGGTCGACACGAAGAAGAGCACAGAGGCCAGCAGCAGCGGCACGAAGAAGATGACCTTGACCTGCACCTCGTGGCCCAGCTCGACCAGGCGCGTGAGCTCGGCCGGCAGGGTCGTGTTGAAGACGGTCGTGCCGGGGGCCCGGCCCAGGGAGAAGGACGGCAGGCAGGAGAGCTTGGCGTCGTCGCTGCCGGCGCACAGGCCGAAGTAGCCGATCCGCACCTGGTAGGGCGTCTCGGTCTCGGGGGTGGTGAGCTTGAGGAGGAAGATGTCGGGGATTCCGGGGGAGTTGGAGATGCAGCCAACAAGTGAGAGGACTGTTGGGGTTTTGTTAGGTGGATGTTGGTCAAAGGGGTAAACTGCAAAGTTGTATCATGGAATCCAATATCGGGACTTACCATAAAAGAGAACGATGGGAATGGTGAGCCCCCAAGTCACCATCCTGAACATGTTGCCGTTGGCCATGATGAATGAATGCTAAAAAGAATGCTTTTCGTTTGAGATGCGCTGGGTCACGGACGCCTGGAAAGATGCAGGATGATAATGATGAGAGAGAAATTTATGTTTGATGAAAGAACGTGGACCTGCCCAGGATGTTGAAAGTGTAGGCGAACCCGTGAAAGAGAGTGAAAACGACTGTTTTATTCCGAAGGAAAAGAGACTAAAGGGAAAGTAAACAATGGAGATGGAATGATGTTGCTTGAAGTTGGAACAAAAAGAACAATCAGTTTAGGTGATGGTTGGACACCCTTTATATACCAACATTGCCTCACCTTGGTCACCTTTCACACCTCACAAAAGCTCAAAACCCTCTCTGTTGTGATTCCCAAAAATAGAAAAGCAGTCAAATGTGAGCACTGAGAACCGACGAATCCCCTCCCCCCATCCCAGCCCTACGCGATGAATCCACGGCTTCCGACATGGTCTCTTGGGAAAGGGCCCTGGAAGAGACGAGCGACATTTCGGCAGCTGAAACGGCCTCGCGATCAACAAGAGCCATTCATCTCCCCCTTCAGGACTTGGACGGAACGGCGATCAATGACTTGCTTGAAGTTGTAGACGCCCGGCCCCACCAGCCGGCGGCGCTTAGCGACGGGCGGCCAGGAACGGCTCCAACCCCGGCTACGCGCTCTCATTGGTCGGCGCGCTTCTTGGTCGGTGGTTCCCCTGCGACGAACCGACAAGTCCAGACCTTGATGAGTCTTTGTTGCAGGGTCGCGGCACAGGGTCTGTTTGGATTAAAAACCTGGTAGTCGAGAGATGAGAGATGAGGGATTGAGACGCGCGATTAATTTTGGTCCTGCAAAGCCACGATTTGTTATGCGGGTCTCGAGTTGAGGTCGTTGTTTGGGGAGCGGCGATGGAGCCTTGTCTTGGCATCATCAGCAATGGCAATTTCCGTGCTTGTCTTGGGGGGGCAAGAATTACTTGACAGATGATTTATTAAAAGAATAAGTATATGCAAAATAATACAGTAATAAAAGAGTACACACGGTACCTAGTTATCCTCTGCATTGAGACAGATAATTACCTTGGAGATACCTAGGTAGCCAGGTACATAGGTAGTCAGGTAACCAGTACGGTAGGCCGTAAGGCAATCATGTAGTAGACAGGTAAGCAGACAGGTAGGCATACAGGTAAGAGTCATGTGAGTCAACCACTTCCTGCTTCTTCCGTGGCTGCGTTCCTTCATATTCGATGCAGTTCTTATTTGTGTCGAGGCAATATTGATCACTTGTTCTTCAACTACCTTATATTGATGAGGTAAATCTTAGGCGTCAAGTAGCAAGAAGAAATTAAACTCGGGGCATTGAACGCAACGAGGAAGAGTATGTTGCGATTGTGTATTATTCTCTCGTTGGTTGAAACCTTTCCGAAAAGCAGTGCAAAATTCCAATGCAAACGTTTTAGACCAGATACCGCGAAGTGGCAAGGAGTTCATCGCAGATCCGGAAAACAAAGCAAGATCTCTTGGAAAAGTTGCTCAGTGAGGTTCGGCAATGTCCAAATCAGGCAAAACTTTACCGCCTTTCTAAGCCAACGGCTAGCATAGCATCGATTGTCTCTTCATTGTCATTGAATTTCCACTTCCAAATCTTAGTCTCCTTCTCTGAATCCTTAATCTTTTGCAAAAGTGGCACGATAACTGCCTCAAAGGACTGCAAAATCGCGGTGGATGGCTGCTCGGAGTTCTGGCGAACAAGGCTTTCGAAAGTCTCCAGGATTGTCTCTAGCTTCTTCTTTCCATTTTTTGAAAGCTGTTGGCGAGGAGATGCGGGAATAGTTCCGGGAGATGATGCCGCCTGTCCTCCGACGGGATTCATCGTGCCACCCGAATCAGGCCCAAGGGGCTGGCGCATGTCCGACGTGGAAAGCTTCTTGGGGGCGTTGGATCCCTCGATCTCGTCGCTCGGGCTTTGATCTCGCTTTCTCTTCATTGCGTTGGGCTGTGAATCCATTGTGTCCCAACCGAATGGCATGGCACGACTTGATAAGATTAGTTGGTCTGATGCTGAAGGGAAACTAAGCTGATTGTGACCACAACTTACTTGGAAAACTGTTTTCCCGTCTTGGTTTTGAAGGTTTTTGCGTTTTTTTGACTTGGTTGGAGAATTCTTCTCTCAGCTTTGAGATATTTGGCGAGAATATCTGAAAAAAGGCGCGTGGGTGCCGGCTGGTATTCCCCCGTTCTGACCGTTCGAGGTTGAAGCTACTCAGCCGGTGACGAGGGACGAGGGCTGTTTAAATAGTTGCCCAAACAAGCAACCGCCTCAAGCCAGCAGAAAAGTTTGTCAGCCAGGTGACCGACTGTCTTCATTTCCTGGATGATATAGGAGCCGGCCATTGAGGCCAACCCTAGATGCAAAAGCTAGACAGGTAATTGTATTGCTGTATAACGGTATATTTGAGTGTACTATCGCTTGTATTTTGGGCTTCGAAGGCACAGCCTCTCAATTTGGAATGATTGGGCCTAATAACTCCATGTAAGCCCCTACTCAAAGATGCCCAATAAACTGTATATATATACAAACCTGTCCCTTGACCTGGAGATCCAATCCCTGAAATGCACATGGGGCCGAGTCCTCGTTATCCTCCTCACTACTGTCGAGGTCGGGATCGTTTTGCAACATGGCCTCCTCGTCTTCTAATTACACCAATCATTTCCCATCTTTGTTGTACACGCCAGAAACTTTACCTTGAGGGTCACCATTGCGTGACCGTCATGAAGAATTGGCTTGCGAATGTGTTTTCCATGGCATTCACCGATTGCTATTATACCACCCTTAGCTGGTCCATAGCCTTGGCGGCGGACCTGGGTGGCGGCGCTCACTCTGGTAGGTAGTATTGTAGGTAGGTAGTGAGGTAGGTATGCAATAAGTACAATCGGCTCCCCTCCATGTCTGTTGTGAATGGCAGCAGTGGTGGCAAGGCCACCCAACAACTCGCCCGTGGGCTCGCTCAGGGCTTGGACTACATGGAGCTAAGTGCCTACCCGGCACCCATGGTGCGGCGGCGAGCTAACCGGTCCCGTGTACGAACGGCAACAGAGAGTGTCATCGCAAGCTGTTGGACATGTCGGTGCCCAGTTTTGGCCAGAGCGCCTTTGGGCCGGCCGTTACCAGCCTCAGCCAGTCGACTGATGGAGGATCAGGAGGGTAACCACCGCACTCTTCCAGATGCGGCATGGCAGATCACAATGATCCCAACACCCCCGTAGTGAATATGGCGCCCTCTTGCTAGGTGGCCAGGTACCTAGGTAGGTAGGAAGTCAGCCAGGTTGCTTGTTTAGGTCTCGCATACGGCTTTGAATCGTTCTTCAGCCCCACGATCTTCTGAATCGGAGTTTGAAGCTGAGCCAGAGTCTAATGCTGGGTTGTAGTCCGACGCGGAATCGGAGTCTGACGCTGAGTCGCAGCTATACGAAGCAGAATTCTTATGGGCGCGAGGCTCTTCGACATTCCTTCGGTCTCATCGCGCTTCCGCTTAGAAGCTTGTTTCCGTAAGTTTCGTGGCGTATCCCTCTCGAAATCGTCTGTATCCGACACCATTGGAAGACGTTAGCTAGTTAGATTAAAAGGTAATAAGGGAAAAGTTTCGGTTGTTTACCTTGTAGCTTGCGCCTGCAATTAGCGACAGTTCTGCGAAGTTGTTTGATAGTTGTTGGGGGGTACTCAGATGTGATGGGTTGGTGAATGAGAGAACTGCAAAGTTACGAGATGGTTGTCGGAGGTTTGCAGAATTTCCCCCAAATTCAGCGGGGCGGAGGACAAGTCGGTGCTGATTTGCTGCCTGGTTTCCCCGTTTCGAGCGGTCGAGGCGGTTGATACATTGAAAGGGAAAAAGAATGTACAGCTGGCAGCGGTGGTGCCCTTTTTGGACCTACCTGGTCGGCGAACAGGCAACAAACAGAACCCTCACAGGCGCATCTCTTCACCCATATCCAATTACACCGATTTGAATGTGTATGCTCACTCTGACAACTATCCACAGGTACGCGCATATAACATCGTATAAACCAGTGGACATTTATACAACGAGGAAAAGGGTAGATACACCCGTAAATACTGTAACCCTGGTGATCTAACATTGGTGCAGGCTGCAATCTGGTTAATGAGAACCTGTATATATCGTCACCCATCTCTCCTAATACATATACCAGACACGCTGCAATCCCCAATGCTTCGGGATATTGAGAGTGTACTCCAGACTCCTTGGGAGTCAGGGGAGGCGATCAAGCCAGGGGTCCGTGATCCGATCAAGTGGGAAGCAAGCTAGTGTTAGCCGTACGCTGGGAGACAATTCACCATGCATGGATATTTGCATACTAGCTGGCATTGCTGGGCGCGGTGGTCTGTAAAGAGAAATGGTATCCGCAGGTTTTTGGTGAGTAGCCAGTGATACCATGGCTTCCAGCATACTTGGACTGCAGCCCCATGGCCCAGCCGCCTTTGGAAATAATTGGCAGTATGGGGGACAAGATTATTAGTGGGACAAAATTATTAGTCTACACCATACATGTGAGCCATCGACTCTATCCTGGGTTCAGCCAGTGGAGGGATACCGGTCGAATGTTTCCTGTCTCAATCCCAACCCCAGGCTCTGACCTCGATAGACTGCAATCTTCAAAAAATACTGGGCGATCCGCCGCGAAATTTAGGCAGGTGTGTACCATCTAGCTTAATCGTTTCCCAAGTCGACCGTCATTAAAGGAATGAAGTTGAAAGAGTGGGCCCATTCGCGTGTTTTTACCCCACAACCCTGGAGTGCCTTTGTTTGGTACGCGATCACGTTTATTTCACATGATAATTTTGGAGGCCAGAAGGGAGATGCAGCCCGCGCGGATGAGTGGGTGGCTCATGACTGTGACTACTTTCTTGGGCGGAATGGCAGGGCCCGAGCAAGACCGCGTAGAACCTGTATATGCGTGCATGTGGCGTGTTTTCTCTCTTTCTTTTTTTTTGTGAATATTATTGTGACTGTTATTGCCTCTTTAGGGTTTTTTTTTTCTCTCTCTCTCTTTCTGTTGAGAACCTTGCATATGGCGACTCTCTTGCTGGAAGTGGTGCCGAGCGAGCTCTCAGTCTCGGCAATTCGGGCAGAAAGTCGCCGAAGGTTTTCCAGCTCCAGTTTGGATTGGAGTATTCGTTCACCCACGAAAAGCTGTGAATTCATTATCAATGCAATTAATTTTGCGCTACGGAGCAAGCGAATGGATACTATCAGGTGACTCACTGTTTGTATGAGTCCAGCCAGATCGAGGTGGTGCGCCGGTCCGGATGCAAGACCCCGAACCTCCGCAGTGCATGCCGAAATCCCAGCGATCTGGATTTGGTTTATCCCTTAATTTAAGTAATTAATTCGGACATGCGATTCTCACGAATAAGAGAGGCTGGGGTATCTTTGCCAAACTTTTGAGGGGGAAAAAAAAAAGAAAGGTTGATTGATTGATATCAGGTGACATGCAGGAACGACCACATACGTCTTAGACCTAGAAACATGGAGACCAATTACAAGCTAACAAATATAAGCCAAGAAACTAAAACTCCAGCAAAAATAATCGAAGAAAGAGAAGCAGTTGTCATGCCACTAAAGCGCCATGCATATACCTCGGTCTAGGAACGTGCCACAACCTTACGCTTCCCTTCGTCCAGATGTGCTGTACGGAGTTTACCGGCCCACTACTGCGTGCACTGGTAGCCGAGGTTTGCTCATGGGGTAGATGAGGGGCCCCTGACGTGGAGTGGCTTGAATTGACAAGTTGACAGAACATGAAGACAAGTCAACTTAAGGCACGTCACGGTAGCTGCTCCGTACATTAGTTACCTACGGTATTTTCATCTATAAAAATTGACTAGTTCATGCGCAATTATTCTTTCTTCAGACTAAACATGCAAGCATACGTGCTCCTTTAGGTAGACGGGTCGTCTCGTCTGATTGGAGGGGGTAATGAAGCCAGCATCGTCATGGGATAAATTTACCGTATTTGACATGTCGGCAAAGATTCCCATCCCACTTTTGGTGGGGGTTTCTGTTTGCTGATTGCTTCTTTTGAGGGGTTGCCGCGGGCAGGGTCCGACTGATCCAACGTCGCGGAAATAAATACACATAATAATAATTAGCATCAATCCAACATGTCCTTTCTTTATCGTGTCGGAAAAAGACCATTCTGGTATGTGATTTGATTTCGCTATCACAACCAACTGCCCACCCAGGAAGACCAGTCTATTATCGCGCCAATCGCTACTACCATCAAGTACCTACATTTCTACCTAAAGTACCTACTAACCTTAGCTACGTGCTTGTACGGAAATGGTCAGATCTTTTTGACTGCAGCGCATGCAGGGTCAGGAATGCCCTGCATTCAGTATCAATGTCATATCTACTTCGTACATACTCCGTATTAAGAAAAACATAATTGATGTTTAACAGAATCTAGTCACGACAAATGCCATTGCCCCCACCTTGGATACGCCATAGTTTGAGCCGGCTGATGAATGACGTCTTGCCCCGCCCGGCAACCACGCCCACCCATTATGTTACTGTTCTGCAGAGGGACGGAATTGGAATTTAAGATCAGATAGGTACGTAAGCTAGCAAGCCAAGTGAATGCATGAAAAAAAAACGATTTTTTGCTAGATTATTTTGGACCAAAAGAGCGGGAAGAAAATTCGATGCCGCCAAGACGGAAATCATTGTAACCAGGAGTCACTGCACTGTCACAAGCTATTTCCGGGCCAAAGAGTGCATGCAACCACCCCGAAGCAAGTAAAGCCGAAGTCCCACTGTAACAGACAAAAAGGTACCGGCCCTTACTACTCATGTCGTGACTGAAGATCCCTCTGCCTGAACGCTCCCCCAGATCTATGAGCCACGAGCTTGTCCAAGATCGAGCAGGTTTCTACGGAGTACAGCAGAAAGTAAAAGTAGAGGAATGCTCTCTCTGGCAATGCAAGATGCCCCTCACTCTCAGCCAGCAATTCGTGCATTCGCCCTAATTGACCGGGCTGCACCTTAACCAAAAAGCAACGAGATCTCACGCGAAACATGTGGTCCCATAAATTATATAAGAAAGCTTGATGCCAAGAGAGTCTTTGGGAGCTTGCCCCTGCAATCGATCCACTTTATCTCAGCTGTCGGTAACCCCGCCATTGCATCGCGCTCGGCCCTGTCAAGCTTGTGACGGAAGGAGGGAGCTCTTATCTCTTGCCCAAAACTAAACCTACCTTCTCTCCTCTTTCCCTTCCTTTCCTCACTCTCATTTCTTCCCGGCACTTACACCAAAAAAGACGGTTCTGGGAATCATCTAATAACAAAACAGTTCACAATGTCGACCGACGCTCCGCCGTACCAGGCGCCGGAGAACGCCATCGACGATGAGGAGGAGCTCTCGGACGCGCCCAATGAGGCGCACCACCCTGTGCACAGGATCAGGGCCAATTCCACCATCATGCAACTGAAGAAGATACTCGTCGCGAACCGTGGCGAGATCCCTATCCGCATCTTCAGGACAGCCCACGAGTTGTCATTGCACACTATTGCAGTCTTCTCGCATGAAGATAGGCTGGGGATGCATAGACAAAGTAAAAACTTTTTATTCTGTTCATTAAAATGCGGAGCAAAGAGGATGCGCCGGTGATGGCGGAGTTTTTGCTCTTGGTTGTCTTTGGTTGAGAGGAGTTGTGGCTAACGAAACTCGAAACTCACAGAGGCCGACGAGGCTTACATGATCGGCAAGCGGGGCCAGTACACTCCAGTTGGAGCATATCTGGCTGGCGACGAAATCATCAAGATCGCCCTGGAACACGGCGCGCAGATGATTCACCCTGGTGAGTAGAGCTATATGATGGACCCGTGGGAGCATGATAAGTGGAGCATCCACTAACACGTCAAGCTCGTTTGCGTCTCTAGGTTACGGATTCCTCTCTGAAAACGCAGAGTTCGCCAAGAAGGTCGAGGACAGTGGCCTCATCTTCGTCGGTCCCTCGCCCGACGTCATCCAGGCCCTTGGTGACAAGGTTTCCGCCAGGAAGCTCGCCATTGCTGCCAACGTGCCCGTCGTTCCCGGCACAGAGGGTGCTGTTGAGAAGTACGAGGAGGTCAAGAAGTTTACCGACGAGTATGGCTTCCCCATCATCATCAAGGCTGCCTACGGCGGTGGTGGTCGTGGTATGCGAGTCGTCCGCGACCAAGAGTCGCTCAAGGAGTCTTTTGAGCGCGCCACATCCGAGGCCAAGTCTGCCTTCGGAAACGGCACCGTCTTTGTCGAGAGGTTCCTTGACAAGCCCAAGCACATCGAGGTTCAGCTGCTGGGTGACAACCAGGGCAACATTGTCCACCTCTACGAGCGTGACTGCTCGGTCCAGCGCAGGCACCAGAAGGTTGTGGAGATTGCTCCGGCAAAGGACCTCCCACCGGAGACGCGTGACGCCATCCTCAAGGATGCTGTCAGGTTGGCGCAGAGCGTCAACTACAGGAACGCCGGAACCGCCGAGTTCCTTGTGGACCAGCAGAACCGCTACTACTTCATCGAGATCAACCCCCGAATCCAGGTCGAGCACACCATCACCGAGGAGATCACCGGCATCGACATTGTTGCCGCCCAGATTCAGATTGCCGCTGGTGCTACGCTGCAGCAGTTGGGTCTGACCCAGGACCGCATCTCAACAAGGGGTTTTGCTATCCAGTGCCGTATTACCACAGAAGACCCACAAAACGCTTTTGCCCCTGACACCGGCAAGATCGAGGTCTACAGGTCCGCAGGCGGAAACGGTAAGATTTCTCCACCACCCCCAGGATGGCTGTAAACTTATACTGACGAATGCTTTAACAACAGGAGTCAGGCTCGACGGTGGAAACGGATTTGCGGGTGTAAGCTGGATCCGATGCTTCTTGTTCAATGTTCTTGTTGCTGACCAAAAGGATTATAAAAAAAATAGGCCATCATCACACGTTAGTATACCCCCTCCCTCTCCACAGCTCACCTACTAGGCCTATTCCTACCCACCTAGCTTTCCATTCTTGGTTCTCTTCATATATCTGGTCGCACATCTTTTCTAGTCTCCTTTCTCGTTTTCTATCACGTATACCGGTCTCCTTACGTTCCCCCTTATTAACCCCTTTCTCACCTCCTGTTCCACGCCATTCCCCAGTCCCTTCTCAGTAGCCTTCCCATATCTTCAGACACATACACAGTCACTCCATCTTCAAAGCTTGCTAATACGTCTACATCACAGCGCACTATGACAGCATGTTGGTCAAGGTTTCTTGCCACGGCAGCACATACGAGATCGCACGCCGGAAGCAGCTGCGTGCCCTGGTAGAGTTCAGGATCAGGGGTGTCAAGACAAACATCCCCTTCTTGATGTCACTGCTCACGCACCCTACATTCATCGATGGCGCGTGCTGGACCACCTTCATCGACAACACCCCCGAGCTCTTCACCATGATGGGCAGCCAGAACCGTGCCCAGAAGCTGCTCGCCTACCTTGGCGATATGGCCGTCAACGGAAGCAGCATCAAGGGCCAGGTCGGCGAGCCCAAGTTCAAGGGTGACATCATCCACCCAGAGCTCTTCGACGCCGCCGGCAACAAGATCGACACCTCCAAGCCTTGCACCAAGGGCTGGAGGCAGATCCTTGTGGAGCAGGGCCCCAAGGCTTTTGCTCAGGCTGTCAGGAAGAACAAGGGCTGTCTTCTTATGGACACCACCTGGAGAGATGCTCACCAGTCTCTGTTGGCTACTCGTGTGCGAACAATCGACCTTCTCAACATTGCCAACGAGACCAGCCATGCCCTGTCCAACCTTTACAGTCTTGAGTGCTGGGGAGGTGCAACATTCGATGTGGCATACCGGTAAGCTGGCCCTGGACGATTCTTTGATGTTCTCAATGTTTTCCTTGGCTCTATTAACTAACAAAAATATTTTAGCTTCTTGAACGAGGACCCCTGGTTGCGTCTGCGACGAATGCGCCAGGCTGTTCCCAACATCCCCTTCCAAATGCTTCTGAGAGGTGCCAACGGTGTCGCATACTCATCACTGCCCGACAACGCCATCGACCACTTCTGCGAGCAGGCCAAGAAGAACGGTGTGGACATCTTCCGTGTGTTCGATGCCCTGAACGACATCACGCAGCTCGAGGTCGGTATCAAGGCCGTCCACAAGGCAGGCGGTGTCGTCGAGGGTACTGTCTGCTACAGCGGTGACATGTTGAACCCCAAGAAGAAGTACAACCTCGAGTACTACATGGACCTGGTCGACAAGCTGGTGGCTCTCGACATCCACGTCCTCGGTGTCAAGGACATGGCTGGTGTGCTCAAGCCGCACGCGGCCAAGCTGCTCATCGGCAGCATCCGCAAGAAGTACCCCGACCTCCCCATCCACGTCCACACCCACGACTCTGCTGCCACTGGTGTTGCATCCATGGTTGCCTGCGCCGAGGCTGGCGCCGATGCCGTTGATGCGGCTACGGACAGCCTGTCGGGTATGACCTCGCAGCCAAGCATCAACGCCATCATGGCATCCCTTGAGGGTAGCGACCTGGACACGGGTCTGGATGCTCGCCAGGTCCGCTCATTGGACACCTACTGGCAGCAGCTCCGCCTCCTCTACTCGCCATTCGAGGCTCACCTCACGGGCCCCGACCCCGAGGTTTACGAGCACGAGATCCCCGGTGGACAGCTCACCAACATGATGTTCCAAGCCTCCCAACTCGGTCTTGGTTCGCAGTGGCTCGAGACCAAGAAGGCCTACGAGCACGCCAACGACCTCCTGGGAGACATTGTCAAGGTCACACCCACCTCCAAGGTGGTTGGCGATCTCGCGCAGTTCATGGTGTCGAACAAGCTCGGCCCCGAGGACGTCAAGAAGCGCGCCGCCGAGCTCGACTTCCCCGGCTCGGTGCTCGAGTTCTTTGAGGGTCTCATGGGCCAGCCGTACGGCGGATTCCCCGAGCCCCTGCGCACGGATGCCCTCCGCGGCAGGCGCAAGATGGAGAAGCGCCCCGGTCTGTACCTGGAGCCGATCGACTTCCCCAAGGTCAAGAAGGAGCTCGCCAAGAAGTACGGCCCCGGCCTGACCGAGTGCGACATTGCCTCCCACATCATGTACCCCAAGGTCTACGAGGACTACCGCAGCTTTGTCGATAAGTACGGCGACCTGTCGGTCCTCCCGACCCGGTACTTCCTCAGCAAGCCCGAGATCGGCGAGGAGTTCCACGTCGAGCTGGAGAAGGGCAAGGTCCTCATCCTCAAGCTCCTGGCCGTGGGTCCGCTTTCCGACGCCACCGGCCAGCGTGAGGTGTTTTACGAGATGAACGGTGAGGTCAGGCAGGTCACCGTTGACGACAAGCAGGCGTCGGTCGAGAACGTGTCGAGGCCAAAGGCCGACCCCTCGGACTCGAGCCAGGTCGGTGCTCCGATGTCTGGTGTCCTTGTCGAGCTCAGGGTGCACGAGGGTACCGAGGTCAAGAAGGGTGACCCTATTGCTGTTCTCAGCGCCATGAAGATGGTAAGTTATTGCTGTGTCCTCGGTTGTGATTAACTTGACTGTGGTACAGAACAAACGCTAACTAATGCCTCCCCACAGGAAATGGTTATCTCGGCACCCCACGCTGGTGTTGTGTCGAACCTGGTCGTTCACGAGGGCGACTCAGTTGGCGGATCGGACTTGGTCTGCAAGATTTCAAAGAAGGGTTGATTGAGAGCGTCCTGTCATTTCTTTTTGGGAAAGCTGGCGGATATCCGTATGAGTTTGATGCTTGTTTTTTTGCATTTATGTGCTGCTATTCACTGAAACAAAACATTTGTGTGAATTGAACCGAGCCAGGTGTTGCTTTGAGACGTACCTAGTGATGTGCACGAGATTCATTCGTAGGGCTAATCACTCCAACTTCAGTTCGCCATCACATCACAGGCAAACAATTCCTGCTTAGGTATTTACGCACGACAAGTATACCGATTAGCCATGTCAAAGCGGATATTGTTTCCTGCAAAACGAGAAGCCAAAAACCTCAATATTACATGAGATTTGCCAAGTTCCTTCCTCCCATCCAATCCTCTCGAAACTTCTTCGAAAATGCAGCCCAATTAATCCATGGCGATATTCACCTACCTAATTGTCACTAGATATGTGACTGGGAAGATTCCTAGCTAGATATTATGAATAATCTTGTAGCAGTCTGCAATAAGCAATCCCACGTAGTGTAGAAGTCCGACTTGCTTGCTATACGGACCTCCCACCGAGCAGACCACATTCCAGCTCACATTTTATACTTACCTACTTATATACTTACCTAACCATAGACATCATCTGTCATTTAAGTCTTCCCGTGTTATATTGCCGAAAATGGTAATTTAACGCATATATCGAAATCTGTAATAACACCAGTGTCAAATTTGGTATCGTGTCCCACCCTCTTTATTGTAACCCGTAAATTCCCTTAACCTTGTCGGAGGGTGTTTATGGGAGCGTTAGGAAGTAATTGACGTTCAAAAGCGTTTTTAACGTAAAAATATCCAACAGATTTGCCGCGGGTTGTAGCGGTATACAGCTATTTATCTCCCAAACATCGTTTCGAGCCAAAGAAATCCAAAACAAAATTGTATGCATAGCCCTCTTAGTGGCTCGGTAGTTAATTGAACGCCTCAACAGGTTATTAACAACTGACCGAAGGATTTTTTCTTCCTGCATAGCTGGAAGTATATTATAAAGCGCCGGGGTGTAAATTCGAATGCCCCAGTAAATGTCTTAGGAGCCCGCTTAATAGCACCCAGCCTACCTGTAATTAAACCTTCTTTCGTCATAAGGAAGGTAGAGAATAGGAAAGGTACGTGGTACGAAAATGTAGATGGGAAGTTACAATATAAGCAAAAACGCTAGGGTATCCGAGAAACAGGGAGGTAAACATAATTAATGGCATTCTCCATAATTACATGCAATCCAAAATACAGGTATATATTTTGTCGTTGTTGATAGGCCTTTCGTAGATCGATCGATCAACACAAAACGTTGTTACGGGTAAACGTGGTATATTTGTGCATGTTCTATGAAACTACCTATCTAGGTTCGAGCCTCTGAACGTCTCTCCTCCTTATACCCGTAGTCAGGACCGGGTGAGTCACGTGTGTGAGTACGTGCAGTACTGCACGTGAGTCATCAATTGAAGCAATGAATTGAACGCGTTAACCTCTATTCCAACACTCGTCCTTATATAAAGGTATAAAACCATTTGTCTAAGTAGTCAAAAGAGGGAAGTATAAATACCTTGGGAACGCGACATTCATGGTTTGAACAAGGACCCAACACCTGGATATATACGTACATCCGAAACATATGATGAAGACTCTACTGCGGCCTGATGTCTGGGCAGATAATGCAGAAGTAGGTAGGTAGGCAAGTAGGCTAGTAGGTAGATATTCAAAACGGTGTTGCAGTGTTTCATTGAGCAGACAGTATGGTCATTGTATATGCCAAGTCGACGCATCCGCCATAAGATGCTGGCTACCTCTTCACCAAGATCGCAGCGGCGTCTTTGATCTCCTCCTTGCTGACATACCCACTAACAGCCGCCTCCTGGGCCGCAGGCCTCTCCTTTCCGCCACCGTAGTGGTACTGAAAGTACCTGTAACCCTGCGTGAGCTGCGCCGTCGAGTTCACGACGTGGGTCGCAAAGAGCAGGTAGTTCTTTGGGGTGACGGCAAAGGCGAATCGCATGAATACGCCAGAGTATCCCGCGAGGGCGCAGGTCATCGGTAGGGAGATCCTGTGCCGGTCAGGGAGTTTTAGTGCTGGGTCACAGACGAGGGAGACCTTGCAGCTAAGGTGGGAAGTCTCACTTGTCTGCCGGCGCTCTCTGAATGTCTGCTATGGCCGCGATGGGGATGCCAAAGGTCGATACGGGGCCCCAAAAGTCTTGTCGCCCAGTTGGTGTCAATTTAAGCTTGAAGAGTGGCTCTCGGGTGTACTTACGCGTGGAGCACACATAGTCCAACACCTTGTTCGCCCGTATCCTGGCATTGATCGATTTGACAAAAGCAGCCATGTTTATAGAGTTGTTTGGCACATTAAACAAATGAAAGTTGCGACGGAAACAAACACTGAATGCTCATCTGCTTATTTTGCAAGTCCAGCTCATGCATTGGAGCTAGTACCCCTCTGAGCGTCTGGTGCGGAGGTCAGCTTGGCTTTATTGATGCCGAACAAAGCCCGCCCGTCTCCGAGATTGCATATCGGGCTCAACATTTGAATTTCGTCACGTGTGATTGGTTAAAAGTAGAAACTTGGAAAAGCAGACGATTTGGTGTTTCATAAACCGTCTAACATGTTGTTTGAGGAGAGCTATTCGGGTAAAAAGCTTCTCGTGTATGATTCAGTCCACACACCAAACTGTCATGCTCCATCACAAGTTGGAGCGCTGTATCGTAGGTTTTCGTAAAATTTCCGCCAAAACGCCGTGAGTTTTAATGCTCAAACCATGCTACTTAACAAACCAAAACGCTTCCAAGCATCTTATCGTCGCGGAGGCGGATTGAAGCCTGGCGGGCCTTGGCCACGGCCACCAAAGCCTGGCGGAGGCTGAAATCCGGGCGGGAAAGCTCCGGGAGGCGGAAAGCCGGGTGCTGCAGTATAAGTGTTAGTTCACGTTCGCGCATGCTTGGGGCACAACTCTTCTTACCACCTGGGGGAGGGAAACCAGGAGCGCCGGCGCCTGGGAAACCGGGGAAGCCTGGGGGAGGAGCACCTCCAACGCCAGCAGCAGGGCCCTATAACCAACACAGTCAGTATCCGAGTTATATCATTGGTGGTGATGGTTGAGCGTACGGCAAGAGAGATGGGAGCGGCGGCTCCTCTAGCAGCTGGCCGTGCCGCACCAGGACCAGCGGTCAGGGTCGAGGCAATGCCACCTGTTGTTGCCTTTCCGAGGCGCGCGCTAGGATCTGCTGGAGGCGGCGATTCCACAGAAAGCGAGACAATCTGGGCTCCGCGTACGATCGTAAGGCCGAGCGTTCGCTTCTCCTCCGACTCGACGGTTGATGAGGATGCGCCGGATGCGCCAGGGGCAGCGGGCTTGGCCTGCTTCCTCTTGATTTTGCGGAACTCTTCGGTATCGGCCAGGACGAGGTTCATGTGCTGGAGAGAGTGGTCAGCGATCCTTCTTGTATACCTCGTACGCCTCATTCCTGTGTATTTACCTTGTCAAACGCCATCATCTGTCCCACCATTTGCCGGCCATCATTGAGGGTGACCCGCATCCGGTAGTTGATCTGAGTGCATGTTAGCTTGCAGACTATAGGTCGAGCAGTCGGGTCGATATCAACGTACGTATCCGGCCTGTCGAGTCCATAATGGTTAGTCCGGTCAAGTTGCGGCGGCATAGGGTAGCCTAGTGGGTTGGATCTGAGGGGCTCACATACCATCTTGCCTTGCTTGTTTGAGGCAGCCATCTTTACGGGCTCAGAGCGCTAGCTCCACTCCCAATGTACAAAAATTTGATATGTGTTTCTGAAGCCAGACTTCAGAGCGACGCGGTCTTATCTGCTACTTTCGCGCTTCAAAGTCCGCATCAATTGGCATAGAGACCAGGCGGCGAAATTTCCATTCAGACCGACGCGGTCAAGCTGTTTTGCTGGAGACATTAGACTTGCAGGGAAGCTTGGGCCACTGAATAACGAGCCCACTAAGCCACTTTTGGAATGGTATCCACAAAGTTCTTCCCCTCTTGATGACATAATCAAGCTGGGCACCCACCAGGGAACTTTTTCGCCCACAAACCATAATTTGGAAGGGGACTTTTTCAAAAAGGGATCGCGAGTCCCGTTGTCTTCCTTCTGTCCGTCAATCAGCCAACGAAGCCCATCCCCAGGTCTACTAACAAAACAGCCCATCATGGTACGCAAAGCCTCACATCTCCCTCAGAAGTTCGATAGGAACTTGGAATCGTTAACGGTTGCACCGCGAGCGAGAATGGTCATCAATTCATACTGACAATGCGCTTCTAGTCGTCCGAGAAGACCCAGAACCCCATGAGGGAGCTCAAGATCCAGAAGCTCGTCCTCAACATCTCTGTCGGAGAGTCTGGTGACAGGCTCACCCGTGCCGCCAAGGTGCTCGAGCAGCTGTCCGGTCAAACCCCGGTTTACAGTTAGTACCGCCCTCGAATCATCTCCAAAACGAAACGACCGAATCTAACCCGTCACTACAGGCAAGGCCCGCTACACCGTCCGTACCTTCGGTATCCGCCGTAACGAAAAGATTGCCGTCCACGTCACCGTCCGTGGCCCCAAGGCTGAGGAGATTCTTGAGCGTGGCCTCAAGGTCAAGGAGTACGAGCTGAGGAAGCGCAACTTCAGCGAGACCGGCAACTTCGGTTTCGGTATCTCCGAGCACATCGATCTCGGTATCAAGTACGACCCCGGCATTGGTATCTACGGCATGGACTTCTACTGCTGCATGACCCGCCCTGGTGAGCGTGTCTCCCGCCGCCGCCGCTGCAAGAGCAGAGTCGGTACCAGCCACAAGATCAACCGCCTCGAGACCATGAAGTGGTTCAAGTCTCGCTTCGACGGTATTGTCCGTTAAGCGACGTCTTTGTATTTTCTTATGGCACGGCACGGTTATGACGGAGTTATAACGTTGGTTCAAAAGGAGCATATGGGCAAACGGTGACGACCTCTCACCTGGGAATTAAAAATCATTGGGTTTTGGCTTCGTCATGTATATCCTGCACTCAGTCTCTTGTGAGCATTTGCTTCACACAAGCATGGTCTGAATTTTTCAACCAAGCTGCGGCCTTAGAGTCCGACCGGCCTGTGCCGGCTTCCCTCAGCAAATGACAGGCGTGTTCATGCTTCGCTGGACAGATATTTGACGCTTTTGGAGTCTAGGAGTTTCTGCAATACATTTGATGATAGTTTCTGATGCATGGAGTGGTTCAGTAGCTTCCACGGTACTCTATCGGACTTTTTAGACAATCCACATTTTGAGCCCACAAAGGAATTACCTGCGCTGGGTACACTTCTTATTTACCCACCTAACCTCTCTACAACATCCTACACCACGACTTATACCACCTAATTAATGTACAGTCAGGTAGGAAGGTAAACAAGAAGTCAGATAGGCAAGGACATAAGAAGTCAGATAGGCAAGGACATAAGAAGTCAGATAGGCAAGTACATAAGATACCATATAGGTAGGTCGGTCACGTACGGAATTTAATTAAATTGCGAAAACAAAATGCACTTTTACTTCCTGTTCAGTATTTGGGCGCTCTCAATATTGACCTAACTACCTCGGTCGCGTTGAGAACGCTCATACCACCAACTGATCCTCAGGCATTGATTGTCAGCTGCCGACCAGCCGTTGCGGGCCGTCAATCTCTTCGGGCAACCGGTTTCTTGACGTGCTGGCCCGTGCCCAGCGAGAAATTCCTGCTTCTCCCGGGATTGGTCCATACAGAGCACAGGACTCCACTCGACTCCTCTCAGGCCCGGGCTCTTCCTCTCGTTTTGGTGGCTTCCTTGCTCCGAAAAAAGTCCTCTTTTTCATCAAAGTCCATAAGCTCCCAATCTCCTCTCTTCCCCAACGCGATTGCAAGGTGGTTCGCAATCGCTTCTCTTGTTTTTCTTACACCCCCAGATACCAGTTAATAATGTTCAGAAACGCCCTCCGCCAGTCGACCCGCGCAGTCGGCGCCGTCTCTGCCTCCGGCAGGGTCGCTGTAAGTTGTCATCTTCCTCGAACCTTTTGGACCTCAATGCCATCCAACGCGCCTCCGGACCGGACCAATTCATCTCGAGGCTCTTCGGGGAGCTTCATTAAGCTCAATGGGGTGGTTTTGGCAACCTCGGAGAGCTTCGGGAGCTTGGTTGAGCTCTGAGAAAGTTTGCAGGTTTTGAGGTGCTTTGGTGTAACCACAAAGCACTTCGGCTAACTGGTTTTTCACTCCTCACGCCCAGGCCCGCAATGCCGCTCCCGCCTTTGCCTCGAGGCAGGCTCGCACCTACGCCGACAAGGCTTCGCCGACCGAGGTCTCTTCGATTCTCGAGCAAAGGATCCGCGGTGTCCAGGAGGAGGCTGGCCTCGCCGAGACTGGCCGTGTGCTGTCCGTCGGGTACGTCAAAGACATTCGAGCGACTCGATGGAAGCTTGCATTGGATCAAGCTATCGCGCAATTCCACATCAGAACAACTCGACGCCAATTGGGAGAAGAGTTGTCATCAGTGCGACATGGATGCTAATTTTTCTCATTTCACAGTGATGGTATCGCCCGTGTGCACGGTATGGCCAACGTCCAGGCCGAGGAGCTTGTCGAGTGAGTCTAACAAGATCCAGAACTCGCTCCGTAACATCAACTAACTGTTTCGCAGGTTCGCTTCCGGTGTCAAGGGAATGTGCATGAACCTCGAGGCCGGCCAGGTCGGTGTCGTGCTTTTCGGTTCTGACCGTCTTGTCAAGGAGGGCGAGACTGTCAAGCGTACCGGAGAGATTGTAAGCAAAATATAACAACTCCTTGGATGTCGCCAGCAACTAACAACCCCTGACCCCTAGGTTGATATCCCCGTTGGCCCCGAGATGCTTGGTCGTGTCGTCGACGCCCTCGGTAACCCCATCGACGGCAAGGGACCCATCAACACCAAGGAGAGGAGCCGTGCTCAGCTCAAGGCCCCCGGCATTCTGCCCCGTCAGTCCGTCAACCAGCCCGTGCAGACTGGTCTTAAGTCTGTCGACGCCATGGTGCCCATCGGCCGTGGTCAGCGTGAGCTGATCATTGGTGACCGTCAGACCGGCAAGACTGCCGTCGCTCTGGACGCCATGCTGAACCAGAAGAGGTGGAACAACTCCAACGATGAGACCAAGAAGCTTTACTGTGTCTACGTCGCCGTTGGCCAGAAGCGTTCCACTGTTGCCCAGCTCGTCAAGACGCTTGAGGAGAACGATGCCATGCGTTATTCGGTGGTTGTCGCTGCGACCGCCTCTGAGGCCGCTCCTCTGCAGTATCTTGCTCCTTTCACTGGGTATGTTCTAATCTCGCGATACCATACACTCACAACCCCTATCCCCGTGCTCCTTCCTATCATATCCGCTATCCCGATTACGCCTTCCTGTATCGCGTACCTTCCTCTCACATGTGCATCCCTATCACGTGCACCATTCTACCTCCTATCACGTGTCTCCCCAACGTTCACCTTTCACATATCCCATGAAGCCTCGATGGAGTTCAAGTACGCTGACAGCTATTATTTTAAACAAAGTGCATCGATCGGGGAATGGTTCCGTGACAATGGAAAGCACTCTCTCGTCATCTTCGACGATCTGTCCAAGCAGGCCGTTGCTTACCGTCAAATGTCTCTGCTGCTCCGTCGTCCCCCGGGACGTGAGGCTTACCCCGGTGACGTTTTCTACCTGCACTCGCGTCTGCTCGAGCGTGCCGCAAAGATGAATAATCGTACGCACGGAGGAGGATCGATGACTGCTCTGCCGATCATTGAGACCCAGGGTGGTGATGTGTCCGCTTACATTCCCACCAACGTGATTTCCATCACCGACGGTCAGATCTTCTTGGAGGCCGAGCTTTTCTACAAGGGTATCCGCCCTGCCATCAACGTCGGTCTGTCCGTGTCTCGTGTCGGTTCCGCTGCCCAGCTCAAGGCCATGAAGCAGGTCGCTGGTTCGCTCAAGCTCTTCTTGGCTCAGTACCGTGAGGTCGCTGCTTTCGCCCAGTTCGGTTCCGACTTGGACGCTGCCACCAAGCAGACCCTGAACCGTGGTGAACGCGTAAGTTGAAAATCTACTCGAATTTTGCTGTAACCCAAGCTAACATATTTCATCCACAGTTGACCGAGCTCCTGAAGCAGAAGCAGTACTCGCCTATGGCCGTTAACGAGATGGTTCCCCTGATCTTCGCTGGTGTCAACGGTTTCCTCGACAACGTCCCCGTCGCCAAGATCCTGCAATGGGAGGCTGACTTCCTGTCCCACCTCAAGACCAACGAGTCTGACCTGCTTGCCACCATCGAGAAGGAGGGTGCCATCAGCAAGGACCTTGAGGCCAGGTTGAGGGATGTTGTCGGTTCTTTCACCAAGAGCTTCATCGCCTAAATATCGGGTGTGTCACATACACAAAAGCATTTTCCAAACGGCGTAGGACAGATGCGGGTGGATGTTTATACCTGAGATTTGTGTTTTCATCTACTAGAACGGCAGGAGAGGCTCTTCTTTTACCTTGTGTGTCGAGGGACCGGGAGAAACAGGCGAGAGTGATGCCAAAAACTTCTCCAGTGTGTTCATTGTAAAAATAGAGTCGAAACTCAATCAAGCACTCGAATTCCTTTTGTCTTAATATTGACTCTTCTGTATGTTCGTCTTGTCTTGGCTGTATAATTCGCAGAAACTTAATCGTCTCAACGTAATTCTGTCTAGCTCGTATCGTCCCAACTTCCATGACATCATTGCTTTTGAGAGTTCCTTATGATATAATCCTCACTGTCTGATGTGTAAATTCTAACCCACTTGGGCCCTGTCCTATAGTAGTCTTGGTAGATATTTCGTGGAATTTCTTTTCTGCTCGGACAATTATCAGTTATCACATGTCTTTCTCGACAGTACGTTACATAATATTTCTGCAAGCAAATATATATTGTCATTATTTTTTTTGCAGATATTACCTGATCATATGTGTACCTATTTCATCTACTTCTCAGCTCATATGCTTACTTTCCTATGTACCAAGCTAGGTACCTAGGTACTTGCTTGTATACCTGCTCGATATTTATTTACCTATTAAGCTGCCCACCTACCTGACTGCACATTTTTCTGTCGACCTGCTTGTGCATCTCTCTGCCTATTTGTCTATTGTATTGTATTACTTTACCCATTATTATCTTAATTAATAGAAAATGTTGAAAGGGTTACCGTGCGTATATTGCCAATATTAACACTTGTGTACTAATTACGTCTGTTACATATAAATAACATTGTAAGTTGCATAAAATCACCCTTCTTAGAATATTGCCTTTATGAATTGACCATATTTTCCCAGAGAGTCTTTTAAACTGGGACGTTTTCGCAGATATTTATATGCGTGGTACTCTCAACCAGGCCGACCTGTGCATGTGGCTCTCCTTTCCGCCGATATTCCATATAAATGATTTTTACCTGATATCCCATTGCATTATATTCTTCCTGAATAATCTCTTGTGCAGGGCCACGTCATGAAACTCACACTATTATTCTTCATGTAGCACATCTAGGTAAGTCCGCACTAGGAACCTCGGGATGTAACGAATACTCATCCATCGTTTTAAACATCCGCCTGCGTACGGACCTGTACTTATTTGCCTTTATACCCACCTACAGTATGTTGACCCGCCTCTCTTCCTACCTACATACCTCTCCATTTCCCTGCAGACTTATGTCACTATCTATTTGCCTAATGAGTGGCACTGAGATAGACTGGGTTGTATTAAATAACTAATTGTGTGGATACTATAACGTGGCCCTCTCTACAAGAAAGCATTACAAACAGATTTGTACATGAGGTATCTCCCAAGCCAGTTGCACGCAACACTGCTTTTTTTGCACAAACATTTCTCTGCATTAGTTTCTTGGCAGTCCTGATCTGGGTTTTTTTCTCGTTCAAGAAGTTTTACCTAAAACCCATAGTCCATAGATCTGATATGTTTCTGTTTTGTAATACATCAGATGCTTCTGTGCTTATACCCACCGAGGCTTGCGTGGGAGATCAAAGCGACCCCTCATCGGGGTACGTCACACCTACGCTCGGTATCGACTGCCTTGTATGCACGAAACCCACATTGATAAAAGGCAGCCCGGCGCATTCAATTAATTAGAATCCAAGATAATTTAGTTGTCTTTAATTTGACAGGGTTGAAAATGTCTACGGATACCGAGCCACAAATGTCTGCGGCTACAAGAGGAGTGATGGCGTCGGTGCGGCGCTTGGTCCCGCCAATGCTGGACAAATTCCACAAAGGTGGGCGGGCAACGTTTCTTCTGCCTTCTTCACCACCACCGCCACGCCGGACGCCTGTGTGGGCACACAGTCGCAATCAACAACAAAACTTTGACAATGGGCTGACTTGAACAATTACCGTATGCCACAGGCCAACTAGGCCGCGTCGGCGTCATCGGCGGTAGCGAAGACTACACCGGCGCGCCGTACTTTTCCGCGATGGCCAGCGCGCGTCTGGGATGCGACATGGTCAGTACCTTTGCCAGCCGGTCTCCTGCCCCCGTTGCCGAAATCCCA
This sequence comes from Pyricularia oryzae 70-15, assembly GCF_000002495.2. Lineage (NCBI taxonomy): Eukaryota > Fungi > Ascomycota > Sordariomycetes > Magnaporthales > Pyriculariaceae > Pyricularia > Pyricularia oryzae. Next base: position 5,636,529 of record NC_017849.1, on the reverse strand, counting down.
TATTGACAGACAGATATAATCTAGTCCCACGTCATCTGCACGCCGGCCGCCGCCGCAGTCATCAAGACGTACAGCCCGAACCTGATGGTGCACCCGCTGATGCGCCAGACCTCCTCCGACGGCTCGAGCACCGCAAACAACCACGACCAAGACCCGGACAAAGTCGCGTCGCCGATTATACAGATGCTATCTCGACTACACGTCCTCGTGATCGGGCCGGGGTTGGGACGCGATCCGTTGATGCAAGCCACGTGTGCGCGCGTCGTGGCCGCGGCCAGGGAACGCAACATGCCGCTGGTGCTGGACGCCGACGCCCTGCAGCTGGTGCAGAGGGACCCGGCGCTGGTCAAGGGCTACAAGCTCGCGGTCCTGACGCCCAACGTTGTCGAGTTTCGGAGGCTGGCGAGCGCCCTGGGCATCGAAGACGCCAAGGAGGGAGACACGGCGACCGCCAGGGCCGACGCCCTGGCCAGGGCGTTGGGAGGGGTGATGATTGTGCAAAAGGGCGGCAAAGACATCGTCAGCGACGGTGGAGACAGGGACGCGCTCGTGGTCGACCTCGAGGGCGGCAAGAAGCGCAGCGGTGGACAGGGAGACACGCTGACGGGCTGCATCGCGACGATGCTGGCGTGGCGCAAGGCGGCGCTCGACGGGCTGTGGGAAGGCAGCAGCGAGGAATGGCGGGAGGGCACCGGCGAGGCCCAGGGCAGTGAGACGGTGCGGCTGGCTGCTTTTGGCGGGTGTGCCGTGACGAGGGAGTGCTCGAGGCTGGCGTTTGCGAAGAAAGGGAGGAGTTTGCAGGCCAGCGATCTCACGGACGAGGTCCACCAGGCGTTCTTGAATCTTTTGGGGGAGGAGGAAGGGAATGATGCGAAGCTTTGAGCGCTCCTTGTGATGAGGTAGGCAAACTTTGTCTGTGTAGGGTTGTCAGGCTTACCAATGATAGGCCGAGAATCTCTGCATTTGAACACAGATATGGAAAGAGGTGCTTTAAAGGTGCTGTCAAAAAGCAAAAAGCTCCCGTTGGCCGGTTAAAGCGCCGACTTAATCACTTGAGGGTCTGACTGCGCAGTGAAGAGCTCGTATCGCGCCGATACGGCCGATTCGTTAACCCGATATAGCGCGTGCTGCACATTCTTGTTGCTTGTCCAGGCGGGCTAGGCTTGGATCATCATCTTCAGGGATCTGCCGGAATACAAGCTTAAGTTCGCTATCGGTATCGAACAGTGCATGGTGGATGGTGGGTGGTGGATGGTGGATGGTGGATGGTGGATGGTGGATGGTGGATGGTGGATGGTGGATGGTGGATGGTGAAAATGCCGGGAAAGGATCATACCCCCGTTGATAACGACGGCGAGTATTCATATGTACCCGGAACAAGTAGTTATGGTCATGACCTGAGTAGTTCTCTCCGGACGTGTAATCTTTGTCTGTCCAGTCACTCGGGCCCTATTGCGATGCAGTCTGAGAACTGCGGGATACCATGACGGGCATACTGGGTCCATGAGGGCCCAGAAATCAGCGAGGGTGTCTTTTTATATTCAAGTTGGGTTCACCTGAAACCCGCACACTGAAAAGCACAGTTGAACTCCCTGGCATAGAAGCTGTAGTCGAACTTGTGAAGGATGTCGTTCTCGGTGTTGTCCTCGTCTATTGAGCGAATTGATAAGCTCACCGCCGGTCGTGTAAACACCGTGGCTAAAGAAGATGCAAAGGCAGTTGTGTCAAACACACACCCTTTTACGTTGCAGCAGACTTTTTTTTTTGCAACGTATTTCGTTGTAGTAGCGCCGGACTCGCCATCGCTGGACCACTCTCTGGGAGTTTTTTTCTCTCGAGGGTGCTTTCTGAGAGTCAAGCCAGGCGTAGATTTGCTCGATGGTGTGTTCTTGCCGACACTCAAAGTAAGCGTAGAGAGTTTCTCGTCGCTATCTGAATCACTCTCCTCGATGCTCGAACTATCCACAAGCAATACAAGGGAGAGTATATACTAAAAGAAAAAGAGTACATCTAGAGTCAGGGCTCTAGAGTCTGCGCGTGAACAACAATGCATGCGTGCAAAAACCCATGTCCTCTATGTGCCGTGCCACTGTCAACATAGAGATCACATCCATGTCGATAGCATCTTCAGGCTTTTTATCCTCGTCCTCGCTGTCATTACTGCCACCTGCGCCGCTAGCGAGCGTCTCCTAGCCAGACAAGCCACTCTCGAGCTCGAACTGAGCAGGAACTGAGACAACCGCGGCGTCTGACATCTTTAAAGAGTGGTGCGCTCTTCTTGCAGCACTCGGAACTAACAAGGAGCGATGCGCTCGTGTTGTTGTTATCGTAAAACAACTGGTTCTGGATAACTAGATTGATCAAACCCGTTTTGTTTTTCACTGAAGAGTGCGGCAATGAGATCGCGTCGCTTTCCAGGCCGAGGATGCGGAGCCAGGAACTGCAGCACCAGAGGTCAAGCCGGGGGCAAGTGACGTGAGATGTATGTACCAGTAGTTTTATATATAGCTATACTAATGAGGAAAGAGACAGACAAATAAAATTCGCAAGACCAGAGTAGTCTCGATGCCATGCTTTTATAAGCGTTTCAAAGTCAGCGCATTATTCACGGTCAGGCGGCCATGTCACGACAAACCATGTTATGAGGCAAACCCAAATGAGTCGATGAGAATCTGCAGTCTCAAGCAAGCACGCATGTGATTTGCGAATGGAAACTATATGTCACTCGGTCTGTCATAGTCGACAAGGTGACTAAAAGATTGTAGTAGGTCTAGGTGAGTTGTCCCTAAAGTTTTCATGACCTATGGTCACGGCTTACTCACCTCTACAGCTCCCGGGCCGGACTACATGCAACTCAACTGCGGATTGCGCCAGCAGATGCAGGCATATGTGGTCAAACAGGGGATGACGCCGCTGCCAAGTTCTTCAGCGTGGATTTAACATACGGTAGTGTTGCCCCTTGCATAGTGCACACCCGGTCCCACACGACTTCTCCAGTATTGACTGCCTTCACATCGTGTCAATAAGTGACCCTCTCGGGCTTCTATCAGTTTGGCGATGTGTATAGGTCGAGTTCTTTCTAGAACTAGTCTATAGACTATGATGGCAACTCTCGTAGTGTCGTTGTGTCTGCCACCATAGAACTGTGACACAAGACATCAGATAGCTGCCAAGTACCTTGACTACACCTAGACTAGATGAGTTGCCATCACTTTGACTGCACAAGATGCACCCACCTTGAATAAGGAAGGGTTGCCATTAATATAGATCTGATATAACTTACACGAACGGCCCGTGCTTATAGCCCCCATCATATTACGTTTATTCCTACCTTTCTACAGGCTAGCTTTTCCCACCCATGTATACTGTAACCTGCCTTATTACCCGACCTTTACTACTGTAGCCAGCCCATGGTGATGGGACCTGACCCAACATCAAGGCGAATTTGCCACCTTCGACAGCCTTCGGTTACATCCATCTACATTTTTTCCCCCTTCCCCCTTGCCCACTCCCGAGCCCGTAGCACCCCGTAAACCATGTTCTTGTGGTGCGCTACACCAAGCCAGGGGCATCACGAACTGTGTTTCTCGAATCCGTGGTACGCAAACTACTAGTTGAACGTTTACCGAGATCATACAAAAAGAAACCTTCGGGGATTTTGTGTTTTTTTGTTTTACTTTTCGTTTTGTTCCTGCACGTTTAATATGACTCGTGATTTTACTTGGCGTGCCACGGCGTTGAAGCGATGGATCTGGACATCGGCCGGAAAGTTTGTCGGACGGTGGCGCCGGCGGGAGAAATTCGCATTTCGGATGCAAAGGAAGTCTTTCCCGTGATGCTTTTTCCATGGAAAAAAAAGAACAACGTCATGCAAGGGGTTGTAACCCCGGCGATGATGATGAGGAACAGTTTAATGCAGGGGTTTTAATGGCATCACTGCATATAACAAAAGGGGTCCATCACCACAAGCTTCCATTGTTGCTATTTGTGATGTGATCGGAGCCGGGAGGTCAACTCTCCGTTCTGCACTAAAATAATGTCGCCCTTGTGGCGCCTCTGGAAAGACGGACAATGGGCGCTGGGGTGAGACAAAGGCAAAACACACACGCTTTTTTTTTTTTTTTTTTTTTTTTTTTTTTACTCTTCCCTCAGCTTGCCTTGATTTCAAGTCCCCCTAACCTCGACGCCAAAAGATGTCGCAAGCCACTTCGTAACCGGATCCTTGCTTGCACTATAGTGGAGGTTTGAACGTAATTATAACGCAACTAGCCAAAGTAAGGGACATATAAATTACATATGCAACCAAAGAGGGGAAAGAAAGGGCGGAAATGTGCGCGGAAACAGGACATGTCACGAGTGGCGAACCCCTTGGGTTTGAAGGATCGGTTTTATGAACATGAATACGGCATGCAACGCGTGAGGGAGAGACACACAAAAAAAGAGTGCCGGACGAGAGCCGCAGAAGAGAGTACCACGTAGGTTTCCCGCACAGACGCTGAGCTAGTTCTGGAAAAAGAGCGGCGCCCGGCGGGAAGGAGGGGCGGAACGGCAAAAAAAAGAGAGAAAGCTAGATGGACGTATGCAAGCAAGCAAAAGAAGCCAAGCGCAACCGCGGAAGGGTTATCCAGAGTCGCAGCAAAACGCATTGACTTTTGGGCAGTGCAGGGAACAAGACGCGGCCGATGGGGTACTTTCGTACACCGGTTTACCCTCTTTTTCTGTCAAGCTGCATATCTGCATCAAGGGGGTAGGCTGCGGTATACTCGCTGAGCCGTTGTGCGTTTTTGAAAAGCCGCGCCGCCCTCGATAAGCTCACCTGACGCGGATCAATCACTGGTGGCTGACGGTCGTGACAAATTTGACAGGCATCAGCTTCTAAAAGGTTGAGACAACATGATAGTCGGTCGGTCCATGAACCCAGTCGGATCAGCTTGCCATATCCGGTCATGTCCGCAGATACATAGATGTGCATGGAGGGATCCAGATGATAGGACTAAACAAAATGTGCGACTACATGTCAGAGACCGGATGGAACACGGTGTTTGCCGTACCTAGGTGTCCATTGTAGGTAGTTGGTGCCTACCAGTTATCAGATGGTTTGTTCACCGGTGGGTGCCCGTACCAGCGTGCGCGGTGGCGAAAACCAATAAACCTGCAGATATCCTCAATTAACTCTTATATTCATTCTATTATAATCGGTTCGGTACTGTACTTGGTGCTTCGTATGCACTTCGTACGGTACTGCACGACAGTTGGGGCACACTGATCTTGAGTTCTGTTTCGCTACCAGAAAAAAGGCGCAAATGAAATGATCAAATCACGATCAGATTTCCAGCTTTAGTTAGACTGTCAGCGGCCCTTGTGCGCGTCCCTTATTTTTTTTAGTTTCCTTTTTTTTTGTAATTTATTTTTTGTAATCCTTTTTTTTGTAATTCTTTTTTTTTTGTAAGCGTCTCCCCGTTCCTGACCGCAGGGAAGGTCCTTGTTGCCCTAGTTCACGGACCTCACGTCAAAGCTGTCAATGTTGGATCCTGACGTCGAACGGACCCAACGTCGAATTTTTGTTTTGTGCTCAAGTTCGGTAGTGCACCGAAACCACAGCTTGGCACATGTAACAGAATAGGTAGCAACACGACGTACAGAAGCATCTACCAAGCTACTTTGACTTTAGGAGAACAGTGGTATCCGCAGGACATATTCGAATGGAACAAGCCTCTGATCTTGGAAGATTCGATTCCCGATGTAGGCTACGTATACGCAGATCTATCTATACCTCTACTATGTATGTAGATATTCAGAAAGTGCTTGTCATGACAATCATCTTACTTTCTTTTCTTTTGCGGCTTGGCCACTGTCAATCTTGGTAAAGCTAGCGCACGGCCCATGGCCCAAGACAAAACGGGAACCAATGGGCGCTCGAGTACTTGTGCTTGCCAGGGTAGCCGATAGCCTGGATTTGATGACTAGGATCTCAGATTTTCCTTTGTTTCTGCTCTGCCATGCGCGTAAGGGACAAGGGATTGAACCACATGGATCTCAAAACACCGTGGTTGGTTGATGAGTTGCTTTTGGTAAAGATTCTCGTCACCCGAGAACAAATTGTGGAAAAAACGCGTTATATGTCGATCTGTTGCCCTACTGTGCCAGTAGTATTATTGCAGGTGATTTGACAAGGATCAGGAAGGATGGGCGGCAACGGCTCATGCAACCATCCGGATTTGTCCATTGTTATTGGTTCTTTGTTCTTTGTTATTTTTCATTTGCTACTAAGATTCGTTGCTAGGTCGGTTGGTTCCGATCGATTTGAGTATTCGAACCAAATTGGTCTATTCCTTTGGCTTTCATCTCGAACCTTGTATGAGATCGTGGCTGGTGGCTGACTGGCAGGCAGATACATCTAAATTCTTTGTTCCGTTGAATCGCAATGTGCTATCAAGGTTACTACAAAGTATTTGCGACCGGTCGGTAGCAAGGGTGTCAGCAATCCGAATTGTGGACACAGTGGACACTGCGGGGGTTTGTCATCCCATGTCAAATGTGCTGAATTTGTGACAAGGCTGCAAAGGTGCATTGTAATAATAATGCAACCGACCAGCAACCGGCTTGCCGGGCGGCAATGTGCAGATAGAAATGCAGAGAACAGGACGAAATAAAATTTCCCCAAGCAAAATTCTTCCCGAAGCTGGCAACCCTGCATTGCAAGATGAGCCAATATAGCAGCACATGGAAGCAAACTCGTCTCGGGTGAGCTAACCAAGGTGCTAGCCGGCCGACCAAACTAGACCATGCTACCTTGTACATAGCTGTAATTGAGGCTAAGGCTCGCCAGAGGCTGCTACACTGCAATTTCTGTTAAGGATGGATCATGGTTAGAAGTATCTGATGATCCGATAGCGATTCGTGCCTGGAATACTGTATACATAGGGAATCCCGGTAACAATCATGGCAAGCATGCAAAAGTAGGTAGGATGACAGCCGGAATTTTTCTGACGAATACTGTCAAGATTTGTCAGTGTCATCCCAAGTTCGGCAGTGAGTGAACAAGGAAGGACTGATTTAATGAGTAAGGACTGAATAATGAAGATATCGATTGTGAAAATTGACGCATCGCATTGTACTAACTGTAAACATTTGACCGGCTGGATCCATTCGACGTCTAGACTGTCAACTCCTCCTTGATTATAGGGGGTCTAAACAGGGGAGCTGTTCTCCAACTGGAAATGCTCGTCACCCAACCTTGCTCAAGGCGTAGAGCGAGGTGGGAGGTAGGGGCCTGGTGGGTCCATCAGCTCGTCAAAGCACTCGATGCCTGCAAGCATCAACAGCTCCCCGCTCGAATTGTCCAATCGAATCAAGCGACCTTTTTGTTCAACTAACGGTAGCACTACACCGTAACTTATTACTGGTACGGATTGGAGGCTTTCAAGGGTCCCTCGCTCCAAAACGACCAGGCTTTCCAACTGCGTAGTGAGGACCTAAAAGAACCACAACTTGATTTTGTTTTGTTTTCTTCCCGCCGGACCGGGAGCTGGATCTACTCCGTATCTCGCCTGGCTTCACTCTTTGACAGCTTACCTGGTATTGACTAGGACGTAGCGCGTGGGGTTGATTACCTAGTGTACCTAGGGATCGGGCAATTAATCACTCAACCGTCGAATTTAATTTCTATCTCTCTCAAGTTTCCCATTCAAGTCTGTGGAACGCCCACTTCGTTTTTTGTTTGGTTGTGGTTTCGATTTAGGTTTTGATGCTTGGTATCCCTCCCTCTCTGCCCATGCGAATGTAGCTGTCACCGTCTGCTGTCTAGCTCATACAGAGGACCAGAGACACGGAAGCAGCGCAGATACCACCACAAATCTAGGCACACAAGAAAGATACGACAGAAGAATCGAATCGTAGAAGGTACGTGGTCTCGGCCGTTTTCTTTTCTTTTTTTCTTCTTCTCTCTTTTCTTTCCGCCCCAAAAGCGCCGCCGCCCTTTCTACCCGCACCCGTTCGCCCTCCGCACATCTCTCCAAAGGGAAGGAGCAGCCGCCTTGCAGATCACCTACTTGGGTCGCCGGTAAACTGCCTGGTCACCCAGCCATCTCTCATCACTAGTGTCTCAACTTGTAAAACGCCACCACCAGCCTGCTCCCACATGCACCTTCCTGTCTAGACAACCACCTACTAGCGGTTCACGATACCGGACAAAAAGACAGAAAAGAAAAGAAAAACATACGGAAAATTAAAACCACCCACGTCCCCTCACCAACCCTGGCTTTGAAGATCTACATCTCTTCACCTCCACCTCGCCTGGATCAAAACCCCTCAACTTATGACCCTACCCAGCCTGACTGACCTTTCAAAGTTGCGCAAATTTCAGTCAGAGACCGGTCCAAAACAGCCTTGACTTGCAATCCGGGAAACACTGCAGCTTCGAGACGTCGCACCTGCTCGCTGTGGCGCTCGCCCTCCTACACGGGACTCGGCCACACGACGCACCTTCAGGTACCGGCAGCACACAATCTCTTTCTTTGCTGCCTCCGCCCCGTCGCTGTTGTGCGACGTCACACTGGCTCCAGCCGCGTCCTGCTCGGCCGGTGCGACGCACAAGGGTTGATATGTCCTCGCCGCGGCCGCGAAGAAATCGCCTGACCTGCGCCTCTTGACTCTAAACCCCGGTCGCCCTCTCTCCTTCGGGCAAGAACACACGGCCCTGCGGTTCTCGCTTGATCGGGTGCTTGCTTTGCTTCGAGCCTGCAAGCCGCGACCACCCAACGCCTCACCAGACTCGAATCGGCCAGCCGGAGCATCCCATTAGCCAGTTCAATCACCCCTGCCTCAGATCCCGGCTCGGCTGCGCTGTTCCTGCTCAAAATATGTTTGTCGGCACCAACTCGAACCGGGTGATCCCCCCGGATAACTCTCTTACCATGGCCTCTGTTATGGCCCACGGTTTTGAGAGGTTACTTGCAAAGGGCAAGATTAGTTCTATGCGAAAACAGAAAATACCATCAAAATCACCAGTTTTTGCCTCTTTTCACGAAAGCAGCGCCTCCTCATCCTCGTCGGAATCAGCTTACGCACTTGCAGACGAACAGAGTCTTTTCCCAGCACCGTCCTTCATTCGACCAACTACCTCCAGGATGCTTGCAAGAGACGAAAAGTCCCCGTCGTGCAAGCGTCTGAACGATACCCTAGATGCGAAAAGATCGCCGAGGTCTCCGCGTCGTTTCTCGGCTTCAGAGTCGCACAGCAGTGGTGCTAGCAGCATCCGCAGTAGTGTGCGGAGCAGCACCCGCAGCTCAACGCCAAGGATACCCCGGCGCTCCTCGTCACTGGTTGCTCAACAACGCGAGGAGCACCCGTCTCTGGCATCTCTGCTGCATTACGAATTCACCGAGGGTGAAAGCAAGAATGCCAAACGTTCACTCAACACTCTCTGTGCACCAGCGTCCCCCATTGATTCAGAATGTCTGGCACTGCTTGAGAAGTTCCCAAGCATCGATGATAACCCTCCTACTCCGCCACCAAAGGACGATTACCGCCTCCATCTCAGTCAAGTCGGGAACTATCCTACCTCACCAAAAACACTTAGCCCAAGCGTATTACACCCGCTACCCCTACAGGCTGCTGCACAACCGAGGCTGCGACCCTCTTTGAGCTCACGGTCAGCACCGGATCTTGCTGCTCGGAGTTCAGGTCAGCAATCCCCTACAGGATCGCTGACAGGACGGCACAGGTTCGCCAACCTACGCATCGAGAATCCCAAACCACTGAGGATATCCCACAACCGCTCCCGGTCTTCTGATATTGTCCTACAGGAGCCTGCCGTTGGAGATTTTCTCGGTCTCAGTGACGACGACATAGCCGAGGAAAGGCCACCCACACCTCCTGTTTTGTCAACATCCGCTGTCCCCACAACGCCCCTCGTCCCCCAGAGTGAAACTACGCAACAGCCAGTCCCTCCGCCCAAATCGCCAAGTCGCTCGCTCCGAAAGTTGAGCGTTGACTCTGGACCGCCAACCCCTCCGCCTTTGGCGCTAGCACCAACGCCCCTTTCCGTAAAGCGAATCTCGGCTCGGCTTTCAATGGGTACAACCGAAGATAGAGCGGCTGCGATGGCTGCTTTTGAGGTGGCTCGAATCGCATCACGATACAGTTTCGATCTTATCTACATCATCGACATGTGGCCCAAGCAAATGCTCCGAAGAAAATCCTCGGCTGCGACACGTGATCCTTTCGGTACTGGCTTGGCTTCGCCCCGGAGGACTGGCTCTGTACGAACCAGCAAAAAACACACGCGAACATCTTCAAACCATTCGTCTACGTTTTCCGAAGCTCATGATGACACGAATCCAGACCGTTACGAGAACACCGGTCTCGACTATCGCTTTCTTGCTGCATACGGTCTTCACACTGTCAAGCCACCGCTAGAAATTGCCTACAGTGTTCACTCCAAGATTTTGAAGCATGAAGGATGGATCGAATATCGGCAGCCGGAGAGAAATGACAGTGAATTCGCACGTGGCTATGCTTGCTCCTTCTACACGGGTTGTGCGCCCACAGAAAGCCACCACAGTAGGAATTCCTCTCTTGCAAGCACAAGCGAGGCGTCAACCGAAGAGTCTGGCGCCACGTCGCCACGACTTGACAAGGGCAAGCCTATCGCGAGGTCACGCAGCGGAACAAACAGGTCCGACCACAACCGTGGCATTGTATTTGCTGCCTATCGCAAGCGACAGCTCGATGGAGAAGCACCCGGTCTCAGCCGCGAAGAACTCAGGGGCATGCAACTCGATGCAGAGACGCTAGTCAACATGATTGTTGATTTTCACAAAGTCAAGCGGAGGAGCGAGCAACAGACGAAAGGAGAATCCCGTCCCCGCCGTCCTTCTGCAGCGCAAGCACCTGCAGAGACTGCCCTCGGTGAGCACTGAGTTCACAATACGAGACGACCCACTGCGAGTTCCAAATGGAAGTTTCTCTAACGTTTTGATTTTTTTTTTCTTTTTTTCTGCTCTGGCGAAAAAAGTTCGTTTTACAAAGCATTGATGGTTATGCATGGTGGCGCAAACCCTTTACAGCAAAGATTCACATCCTTCATTTACAAGACGTTTTCCTTTTACCATTCTTCTGGACGCTTTCTTTGCCTTCTGTTCGCTGAACTATACCCGATCTAGAATCTTTCTCTTTTCTTTGTTCTTTTTTCTTCGCATATTAGCGGCATTTAGTATGCGAGTCTTGACACGACATTTTCATGATGGTTCCCACCGATTCGTTTAGACCTAGACTAGGTGCTCAAGCTTCTCTTGGCATGGACAGTTGACGTGGACACTTATCGCCTAACGGCGATGCTCCCATTAATATATAATGGGATAAATTGAAGACAATCACCTCCGGCTAGTGATAACTACTTTGCCACTCTTGGCCACCTAGTGATAGGATCAAATAAACACATGTTCCTACCATTATACGAAAAGGCTAAAATTGCCCTGAAGCGTCGACTCTTTGGCAATATATGTTGACGTCTGCGATTTGTATGTGTTAGAAGCCAAACACTATGGATAACTCTAGCCCTGGCGAATACTGATACAACCACTCTACACCACCATCAATTCCTAGGTGCCGGCATTACTGTTCAAAGATTGCAAGCTGTAATATGAGTAGTGGTGACAATGAAAGCATAACCTTGGTCGTGCAAGTGCTGCTGAAGGGTGGCCAAGGTCAAGGTCCAAGGTACTTGTTCTGCCTGTTTCCCCAGTATATGCTTCTCGGTACCTCAGCTGGCTTGGCCAGGCCGGAAAATCTCATTGTCCTTTGGGTATCAGCTTGGAGGTTGAGAAGGGGCAAAGTGAGAGGGAAGTGAGGAGAAGAAAGCCACGAGGGTAATCATTGTTTGCACCGAACAAATCATGAACTTCAAGGGAAAGAGTCTGCACCTTCGCACCGCAGAGCAAGCCGTACACTCTGGTGCTTCCACCGACTGAACTTTTCTCGAATAACTCCATCTCTTCGAATTCTCTTGTCTGCCCAGATCCTCTGGGGCTCGATAACACATGGAGTAGAAAGGTGTTCAGAGTACCAGGTAAAGTGTCATATTTGCTAGCAGTCTCTCTGCATGGCCGATTCGTCGTCACCTTTCAATATTTGAGTGTTTCTTTCACCTGGCTATCACTTTACCTCCAGCAGCCAGCGACGGCCTTTTGAAAGTGTATTGTCCAACATTCCGAGGTTCTTTTTCACCCTAAATTACAGAATGTCATCATTTTGAAGCTCGTCTTGACGTGTTTGATGGGTAAACAGTACCAGCATCCCACAATATCAACGCCAGAACAAGGAGCCTCGCGGAACAGGCTTGTCTCTTGCCACATATCATATCACTCGCAAAATTTCTGCATTCGGTCAGGGCCATGGAAGGCGACAGCCCAGTCGTGGCCGTGACCTCCCCGACCATACCGACTGACAGCACCCTCGCGGTATCGCCCACGGCCGAAAAAGCAGCGTCGACCGAATCCTTCTCGGCACCGGCTGTCCGAAAGCTGGTGACTCTACGCAGGATCAGCAGGATCAGGCCGGTCAAGAATGCAAAGCTGCCAAAATCGAAATATGTGGCCATCACGGTCGACGGCTGGGAGGTGGTGGTCAACGCAAAACGTGATCAGCGGCGATTCAGGGAGGGTCAGTTGGTGGTCTTTTTCCAGATTGACAGTTTTGTCCCGGAAAACGACGGAAATTTCTGGGAAGAAATGAGCACATCGGCCGAGTTGTTCCAGGAGAGGCGGGGATTCCGGATTGGGACCCTCCGGATCGGAGAGTCGAGCTTGATATCGCAGGGCAGGGTCTTTCACCTCGGCGAGTACCCACGCGTCGAGGAGGTGGTCGCGGAGCTCCAGAAAGTGCACGGCGACAAGGATGGCCTGGAGGTGGCCATGCAGAGGTCGTTTGACGACGTCCTCGGCGTCGTCAAGTGGGACGTGCCCGAGGAACACAAGGGCGCACACTACGGCCCGCCGCCGCCCATGATCCCAAGAACGGCCCTGAATCGGATCCAGGACGTGACGCAGCAGCTGTGGGAGCGCCACGCGGCCACCAGGGTGCAAATCACCGAGAAGCTGGACAGCTGCCCGATATCCATCTACTTTGTGCGCAACGACTCGCCCTTTGCAAAGTGCCTCCCGGCGCTGCACGACTTTGCCGGCAAACCCGACGCCCAGCGGCGCCAGCAACAGCTCTGCGTGTTCCCGCACGGCCGCGTCGGCGTCTGCGCAAACAGGCTGGAGTACGTCTGCGCGCCGGGCCAGCGCTTCTGGGCGGTGGTCGAGAGGCTGGGGATCCCGGGGCGGCTGGCGCGCGAGGGCCGCACCGCCGTCGTGCAGGGCGAGCTTGTGGCGCCCGACCGCGGTGGCCCGGGCGGGTTTTATGCCTTTTCGCTCTGGACCGAGGGCGGGAAGCACGGCGGGTTCGACGGCGAGGAGACGCAGCGGGCTGCGCTCCGGCGCATGGGCGTGCCGCTCGTGCCGCTCGTGGGATACCGCGCCATCGGGGAGTTTGCCAGCTCGACGGGGGAGATGCTCGCCAAGGCGGATGGTCGTGGGTTCAGGGGCCAGCTCCGTGAGGGATTCGTGCTCAAGAACGTGAAGGAGAACATCTGGGTCAAGGTCATCTCTAATGCGTGGCTGGAGTGGTATGAGGAGTGAGCCTGTGCCCAGTTGCAAAAAAAGTCATACGTTTGTTTTGTTTTTTCATTTCTGTCGGGGTCTATGGTACTGTTAACCCCAACCGCCGAGTATCATCCAAGCCTAGGTCCCGGACCTTGTCCGTCCCATCCCTTCCTGGTTTCCATGAAAAATTCCGGTCATAGTACATTAAAGAAAAATACACGTTGTTCTTCATCAATATGCCGCCCCTGAGACCCCCCACAAACAACGAGAGGGGCTCAAACATGTTATGGTCGTCGTCCCGCTCAGGCAGTGCAGGAAAAGTCGCAGCTGAGCCCGGCCTGGGTCGCGACGAGCTCAGCCCTGCACTCGCCAGCGCCGCTGGCCTGGCCGACGCAGCAGTTGGACGCGCAGTCGGCCTTGCTGAGGCACTGGCCCGTGATGAACTGGGACTTGTTGCCCTTGCCGACGTTTTGGCTGCCCGACTTGGCAGAGTCGACAGGGCACGTGCCGGACACCACGGCGGCGGCTCCTCCGGTGCTCATGTTGCCGGCTGCAGGGGCTGCGACCGGAGCGGCGACGGGAGGAGGAGGGGGAGCAGCAGCAGCAGGAGCAGGTGCAGCCCTGGCTCCGCCGTCGCCAAAGCCGCAGCCCGTCTTTCCGGCTGCGTTGCCAACAGCCAGGCCGGAGCAGATGCCAATCGAAGAGTCGCCGGCGATTCCGGCGCAGCAGGCGGGCTGGGCGCAGTCGGCAGTGCTCCTGCAGGCGCCGGTGATGAACTGCTTTCCGGCGCCGTTGCCGACGTTTTTGGCTCCGGAGGGGTCGGGAGTGATGGGCTGGGGCGTTGCGACGGCAAGGGCGACGACTTTTATTTTATTTTTAGGTTAGCTTCCCCTTTGTTTTGGTGATGAGATGAAATGATCGACCAAGAGAAGTGGGATGAACCACCCTTATTGGCGCATAATGGGACAACTCACATGCCAAGAGGGCCGGGGTGGACAGGCGAACCATTGTGAGGGATGTGATAGAGTTTGACGGAGAATAAAAATATAAAAATAACAAGCAAGGTAGGCAGTATGTTATGCGTAAGAGAAAATGAGACGCCGGGTCCCAGGGATGATCACAGATCACTGGATGAATCGAACAGATAAAGACCAAGAAGGGATGAAAGAAAAAACCACCAAAAAAACCGATGGCTCAGGACGTTGAAGAGAAGACTGTTGATACTACCAGACAACCAAATGCAACGTAATGTAGGGCTCTGTGGACTTTTATATCCGGGACTTTGACATGTCTCTGCAGATCTGATCGACCCCTTTTGGCCCGCAGTCGGCAACAGCGGGAGGATCTCTGCCGGCCCATGTTTCCTTGTCCCCAAGGTGAGCGGCGATGTTGCATCGACCCCAGATCAAGCCTGTTGGAATTTACCTCGTCGTCCTTCTCGATTCGGAATGCACGAAGCCAGACAGGAGAGGGCGCCACACGACGGAGCTCCCCCCCCGAGGCGGTTTCTGTTACAGGAGGGGAGGCTAGGGAGGTCCAAGTGCCGGTGGCGCAAGACGTCGGGCCAATTGAGTGACAGAGATCTGGGCGGGGGTTGCCCGATTGGGAATTCGTGGAGTTCGCGACAACGTTTCAAAACCTCGTTTTCTAAACACTTTTCGGACCCTTGCTCACATCCATTTGTTGTTTTTCCTAAACTGCTACGGTGTGGTTGCGTGGTAGTGTACAATGTATCTGCCGCCGTCTGGACTGCCACCTCGAATTGATTGCGTCAACCACATCGTGGTCCTTTTTTTTTGGGGGGGGGGGGGGGGGGGGGGGGGC